>NC_048218.1:100901468-101127042 GCF_002007445.2 Ailuropoda melanoleuca
AGAAAAGACAGAACTATAAAAATTATAATAAAACATTTTAAATGCTAACACATAGGTATAACTCATTAACTTTGGAAGGTTAAGTATACGGTATAGTTGTGCAAGCTACACTCTCAAATCAGACTACTAGGTACAAATTCTGTCTTTTCCAGATATCTTCTGTATAAACTTGGGCAAAATATTAACCTGTGTCCCAGTTTCTCATCTATAAAAGTAGGGTGAGATCTACCTTCTAGGAGGATTAAATGAATTACTATATCTTTATTCAAAAACTCAGAAATGATAACCTTAAGGCAAAAATATAACCAAATAGGGAGTTTGCACAAATATTTCTATCTCCTACGCAACATCATTCTTGAACCTTCTCTACATCATTTTCCTCCAGTCTTTCCAAGTAGTGTACAGCTAGATTCATGTGCTAAGCTCATGAAGATAGTATAAACACATTGTTTTTTTTTTTTTAAAGATTTATTTATTTATTTGAGAGGGGAGGAGAGAGGGGGAGGGAGAGAGAAACTCTAAGCAAATTCCGTGCTGAGTGCAGAGCCCGACGCAGGGCTTGATCTCCTGACCCTGAGATCATGACCTAACCTGAAACCAAGAGTTGGATGCTTAACCGACTGCACCACCCAGGTGCCCCAACACATTGGTTTTCCTCTGTGAAAGACTACCCAATTGCCTCTGGAACAGTGTTTTTCTCCCTTTTCAGGGTCATGGATCCTTTTGAGTATCCGTTCATTAATTTCATAACTACTTAGTGAGTACCTACTCTGTGCTAAACATTATTCTAGGCACACAGGGAACAAAGCAAACATTGCTGCCCTTCCAGGGCTTATATCCTGGGGGTGGGGGGGGGTTTGACAATAAGCAAGAAATATAATATTCAAGTGAATTATCTAATATGTAAGAAGTGATATATGCTTTAGAAAATAAAAAGAGTGGATACTAGGAAGGTGTGGAGTGTTGGTGGGGGTGGGGAGGTACCTGATTTAAAATAAGGTGGTAGGAATAGCCGGCACCTACATGGTAAAATTTGAGCAAGAATGTGAAGAAGGTGAGGGAGCTGGCTGCAGAGATATATGAGGGAAGAGGGTTTGAGGCAGAGGGGACAGCCAGTGTCAAGGTCCCAAAGCAGAACATGTCTCCGGTGTTGCAAGGAGCTGAGCAACGCAGAGGAGTAGGAGATGAGATCTGACTACCTGAGGAAAGCTAGCCACCCTTTCTCTGGAACAGTGATTTCCAAATGTTAGCATCCATCAGGGCTTATGAAAACACAGCCTGTGGTAGTCCGACCCCCAGACTTTCTAATAAATTCCCAGGTGATGTTGATGTTGCTGGTGTGGGAAACATGCCTTGAGAACTTTTCTTCTAGAACATAGTTACCCTATTTTACACATGTTTTAATGGTATTCTGGGACTCCTAAAGTTTGCCCAGGATTACAGTTTAGGAATCCTGGCCCTAGGGAATTTTGCACTGGATCACTCATCCACAGACCACCCTGAGGCCCTGCATCAATCTCATCTTTCCAACCAGGTGAAGAACATATTTGACCTCTGGCTCAAGTTAGGGTAGAAAACCCGATAATGTTTCCGATTTAACTTCTCAGCCACAGCGGTATCCCTTTAGTCCTGCCATAATCACACTTTATTCTATTCCCTGAACAAGAATTTGTGGAGTACTTGGTTACAAACACAAATTTGGGCCTCTTAAAAGTCAATGTTAAGAGGCACTAAAACCCTTTCTATAGGGTACAAAATTGGCTTGACTTAATACCTTCTGAAATAGCACATGGCTCTGTCTGTGCCTCGAGAGAAGGAAGAGTAAAGACAGAGTGCCATAGCGTCTCTTCATCAGGATGGCATTCCGAAGTTAAGGAAAAAGAAGCAAGGAATCCTCTTGACTGCTAAACAATAAAAGATTTTTGTGACTGTTTTTAAAGAGAAGCTGAAGCAGCATTCCAGAAATCAAAGTGACCTGGTAGTATTCGTTGTGGGGATGATAGGGGGAATGCCNCGTTGTGGGGATGGTAGGGAGAATGCCGAGCGCAAAACAGGGAAATGTGAAATAGAATCAGATAGCGTAATCGTTGGAAGATGAGGTCCCAGTTACGTAAATACTTCATATTTACTTGGTCTTGCAAATTAGATTGGAGTTGGGTCTATAGCCTGGGCTTCGGCAAGTATGCATCACTAGGACACCTTAGAGAAGAGGGACTCAGGGAGGGAATAAAGAGGCAATTGGCATGTTAGGACTGCAACTAATGAGGACACAGACATGCTCTGATGGGTGAGCGAAGACAACTGGGGAATGATTAAAAACATGCACAAAACTAATGTAATCATTTCCTTATGACAAACACTCACTGTTCCTACCATGGAGAAGCCTATGCAGCCCAAAGCATTCATTGACTCAGAGATACTGATTAAGGAATACCAGGCCTCAGGGAGACTTAAATTATAAAGCAGTGCCTCATGTTCTGGAGCAATTACCAAGTCATTTTCAGATACGTGTGTTTCTCTTCATCCGTCCCTGCTTTGTTATGCTTTGGGTTTGGAGATAGTTCCCCCTTTCCAGTTGAAGTCAAAGGAATAATATGTTATTTTAGCTAAGCTCACGTCTCAAATAAGTGCCCATAATGTTTTCTAATATTATACCTATCAATAGAAATAGTGGAGCACGACTTTTTAATTATTCATCTTTTGTGAAGGTCTTGCTACAGGAGTATCAATTCCAAATGAAAGCACTATTCAATCAATCGGACTACTTTGTAGATTTGAAATATTCAGCTACAGGAAGTCAGTTTGGTGACTGGGAAAAGTTGCTTGATGTCAGGCTATGACGTGTGGGTTAGCCTTTTCCAAGGCTGTGTAACCTTAGGAAAGTCACTTAAACTCCTTGGAAAGTGCGTAATGATTCTAGTAAAGGGGCTGTTGGAAGTAAATGTTGGCTTGCATATATGTGTTTTTAAATCCTCAAATGCTGCACAAATGTTTGATATTCATATTACCTATGTATGAGGATCACAATTTACACAGTTTTGCAGAAGTGTTGCTGAAGGACACACAACTTTTAAATAAACTGACTGTTTACACATCAACAAATTATTGCATTCAGAGTAAAACTGAATTAACCAGTTGGATAGTGTGCTTACTGACTAAAACTGAATATAGCTCCCTCTATCAGAAAAAAACAATTACCAACTGTATTAATTAATGCTAATTTGCATTTAGTGAGCTGCCCTGAATTAAAATTAGTTCCCATGAGTTAAGAATGACGGCTGTGAATTTTGAGAGTATGCTTTTTCCCTTAAAAAAAAAAAAAAAGAGTGTGCTATATATATTACATGTCTATTTTACAATGTAGCCCTGACCATCTCAATCTTCTTATTTGTTGACATAGGTAATTCAGACACAGAGTCTCACTTAAATTACCATATGATTAATATTCAGAGTACAACTATAAATAGGACATTTTTTTCTGATTTTACAAATTTTTCTTATTTGGTCATATTGCAAAATTACCTAGATAACCTAGTGTAGTTGAAGCTGTCTAGATAGTTGACTAAGTTTGGGCTTTGCATCTGGATTTTAACTTCACAATTCATATTCAAAATATTTAAAAATATAAGGCTAAGTGTTACATAAATATGATCCACAGTTCAGTTTTAATTCATCTTTCCTACAACATGTGAAGACTTTGTATAGGGAGAAAACCCCTCGACTCTCCAGTAGTATTTTTCTTATAAACATAAGTTCATAAAAAAAAGGAATAATGAGCCCTATATGAATAAGTTGGTCATAGCACAAATAATTCTTTAAGACTTAAGCCTTTTGTGTGCTTTTTTTTTTTAAAGATTTTGTTTTTTTACGCGACAGAGATAGAGACAGCCAGCGAGAGAGGGAACACAAGCAGGGGGAGTGGGAGAGGAAGAAGCAGGCTCATAGCAGAGGAGCCTGATATGGGGCTCGATCCCACAACGCCGGGATCACGCTCTGAGCCGAAGGCAGACGCCTAACCACCGTGCCACCCAGGCGCCCCTTAAGCCTTTTGTTTTGAAATAATTGTAGATTCACATCACGGGTCTATGTCTACCTCTCTGCCAACACTACAAAGTCTTGATTATTGTAGCTAGATAATAGTTCTTGAAATTGGGTAGATTGTTGCCTCCCACTTTATTTTTCTTCTTCAAAATTGTTTTAGATATTTCAGCTCTTTCTTCTTTCCATATGAATTTTAGGATGACTGCTATCATGAGGTGAGGGAGGGAAGCCCAGCACCTAACTGGGCTTCCTGTAACTTGTTGGGGTGATGGTACTGTGTTCATCTTACACCCTCAAAAGAGTGGAAGTCTGGGCTCTTCCCTCCTTCTTTGCTGGTACAGGTGGGCACAGGGCTCCAGCTTTTTCAATAGCATCAGGCTAGGGTAGAGGGGTTACTACCTTAAACTTTTCTGTCTTACAAAGTTGCCCTTGCTGTTCCCTTGGCTAGAGAGAGCCAGCCTTTGTTGAGCCTTTTCTTGCCTGCACCTAACTGGTGTTCCTGGTTGCCTGTTTCTTCAGCTCCAAGTTTGGGATATAAAAGGCAAAAAGCAAACACGAGAAATGCAGCTGTGTTGTTCCGTCCTGTGGGTCCCGAGATCCCTAGCCATTCTGCCTTCTTTTCTCCTCTTCCAGTGTCTTTTTATATTTGCTTTATTATAGTGTTTAGGATTTTTAGTTGCACTTACAGAGAGGATAAGGGATAAGTATGTCGACTCCATACTCCCAGAAGCAGAGGTCCTCTCCCTGATAATTTTAAATATTTATCTACAAGAAAGTGCTATCAACATTGCTTAGGCTTTAACATGAATTGTAAAATGAAGGTAGTAAAGAAGGGTGAGGCATATTCCATGGAGGCTTTTCAGAGCAGTAGGCTGAAATTCTAAAAAATAAAAAACCCCAAAAACAAAAACAGACACAAAAAACCCAAACAAACCAGGTTTTCAGAATTCCCTGCCACCCTTCCCATGAAATGTGACATGGATGCTAATTTGGTTCACACTTCCTAGAAATAACAAGGATCATGGAAAGTGCTTAAGAGGGAGTTCCCGGTTTTGACTCTCTTTTCGACACTAATTTTAATTCTGGAAAAGAAAAGCATCTCTACCAGAGGTTCAAACTAATCCTGAGCCATTGATGAAGCCACATGGAGATCACTGGGCAGTTACAATTTATGTCTTAGTCCTTGGTAAGGTGGTCAAATTCTGCTGCTCTCAGGAGAGTGGTAAAAAGACCCATCTGCTGAGGCTCTGACCTGACCAAGCTGAATTTCCGTGGAAGTGAGCTTCTTTTCTTTAGCCTTATTTTATTATTTTTTGTTGAAAATATTTGATAACGTTCATGGGACTTTCTGTATTTCACCCAATAAAGATTTTATGAGACATCTCAATATCCTTGTAAAGGGATAGTCGTTATTATGCTTCTCTGAGTGTCGGGAGCAGCTCCACCTCCCTGGGTCAGCCCTCTCCATCACAGCTCAGGACGGGTACCATCCTCATCTACTCCTTCTTGCAGTTGGGACCAATTACTGTCCAGTCATATGAGCTCCAGTATGAGCCAGAGTGAGACACCCTCTGTCAGTGCGGGTTCTGGAAATGCCTGGCACTTATGGATGCTTACTTAATAACCATGACAAAATAGGGCTTTGGATTTTCAGGCTGTTCCCCACAGGTTCTTCAAATTGGAATCCTGGCAGCGCCCTCAGGATAAAGCTGCTATTTAATAGATGGATGGATGAATACATAGATAGGATGATAATGTGGGTCTATGTATAATGTATGAATATGGAAATTTGCTGCACAAGTGTTATATTTAGACCATAGCAGAATCTTAAATGTTTTGAAATGTATAGTAAGTTAGACTATATGCCTTCAATATCCTGAAAATCGGCCAGTTTCTGTTATTCTGACAAGTTAGTTTATGGTTGCATTCCTCAAATCTAAGCACAAGTTATTTTGTATTGTAGACAGGAAGTATGTGGAGGAAAAAAACAGCAATAATTTCCATTTCTTCTTTTTTTCCCTTGCCCTCATTTTCTGTGTCCTTCACTTCATTGATCTAACCTCCAAGGTTAATGTTTAAGAAATGGGAGAAAAAGGAAACTCAATACTATCAACTTCAGTATTTAAAAATGTGCCTTTTAAACAAAATAGAAGAGTCACAGAATTGTTTGGAATTAATGTCTAAGATATCCAGATTAATATTCTTAAAGACCCAGGTCATAGTCTACTTCTTCCAAGGAATTTTCCCTGATCATTTTGAGCTAAGAGGACCTTACCAGACTACAGTCATTCCTCCCTCTTAAATCCTTATTGTCACCACCACACAGGTGATATTTATCATTTCCTATTTGGGATGCCTGCCATTCATGTTCGTATTTCATTTCCTTGCTAGATTGTGAAGTTCCAGAGTCCAAACACATTAGACTCCACCTATAATGCCTTTCATATAGCAATACCCCCAAATATTTGTTGAATACATTTATGAATAATTTACAAATTGAATCAACCCCCAAAGATACTCTGTCTTTCAGACACATTATACTATCACTGGATTTTAAGTCATCTACCCAGACTTTATCCTTTACATTCATTAATTCTTTATATTCATTACTCTTTGTGTGCTAGTTAATAATGGGGGGATTAACTGAGGGCCATGAAAATCTCTTGAATTAGGAGAATCCAGAAATCTGGATTTTTTCCAATATTTACAACCACAAAGCCTGTTTATAATGACATTGAATCCATGCTGAAATCAGAAGTACTCCACTTAACAATAAATTTGTCTTAGCCTAATGTTTGACATTGTGATACCAAGATAATAAAATCCTTTATTTTATATTCCTGACTCCATTTGTATAGTGATCAAGGCACACAACTGGCTATTGTTTAGTGCAAAACTAATGAATAATGTAGATCAATGCTGTCCAGTAGAAATGTGGTAGACAAAATGATGTCCCCTCCCCCACAATGTCCATATACTAATCTCTGGAACCTGTGATTGTTTATCTTATGTGGCAAAAGGGACTTTGCAGATATGGTTAAGTTAAGGATCCTGGATAGGAGATTATCCTGGCCTATCTAGGTGGGCCCAGTGTCATCACAAGGGTCTTTATAAGAAGGAGGAAGGAGAATCAAGATGAGAGGAGATGCAATGACAAAATCAGAAGTGTGTGTGCGCACACGTGAGAGAGAGACAGACAGACACAGACAAAGACAGAGATTTGAAGGCACTGTGCTCTGGCTTTAGGCAGGGGCCATTAGCCAAGGAATTCAAGTGCCTTTAAGAAGCTGGAAGAGGAAGGAAACATAGCTAACACCTTGATTTTAAAACTTTTGTCCTTCAGAACCTTATGTAAGATGGTAAATTTCTTTTAAGTCACTATGTTTGTGGTAATTCGTTCAGCAAAAATAGAAAATGAATACAGAAACAATGGGAGCCACAAATATGACCCACACATGGAATTTTAAATTTTCAAGTAGTCCTGTTAAATACAGTAAAAAATAAAAGGTGAGATTAATTTTTTGAGAGAGAGAGAAAAAGTAAGCGTGTTCAAGTGGGGGTGGGAGTGGCAAAGGGAGAGAGAGAATCTTAAGCATGCTCCATGCCCAGCACAAGACTGACAAAGGTTGGGGCTTGACCTCACGACCCTGAGGTCATGACCTGAGCTGAAATCAAGAGTAGGTCACTTAACTGACTGAGCCACCCAGGCACCCTGAGATTAATTTAATAATATATTTTAGTTAACCCAATATGTTTAGTTAACCCAATATGAAATCTTATTTCAACACGGAATCAAAATTAAAAGTTAATGACATTTAACAAACATTTTTCTTACTAACTCGTCAAAATTCAGTGTGTATTTATAGTTATAGCACATCTCAATTAGGATTAGCCACATTTCAAGTGCTCGAGCACCACATGTGGCTCATGGCTCTTGTATTGCTTAGCCTAGACCCAGATTATTCAAGTATAATCCATTTTATCTCAGTCAATTAGGTCCTTACCTCTCAAAGTGAGGCTAACTGACAAGTTTGTTAGGTAGATTCTCCACGATCCCCCTCCCACTACCCATCTATGGAAGCAGAATGTTCATTTTAACAAGAACCCTGGGTGATTCATATGCTTGTTAAATTTTGAGAATCAATGCTCAAAATGTTGGATAAAACCTTTTTTTTTAAAGCTTGAATTATCAATGTGAAAAGTTGCTTAAATATTATTCTAAACACTTCTTTCTCAAATGATCAGTACTTTCTGATCATTTCTTTGTAACATTTTAACTTTTTGGGAAAATCCAGGATTTTCTGTGGAGAATTCTGCTGTTCATCTGGTTCTTCACTGTGGAGCACCGCTATTAAGGTAATCACCCGCAACAGGTTGAGATTTGGTCTCTCGTCTAGCTGCCTTCTAAGTAGAATAGTGAATGAGTCCATTCAAGAACTGGTGTGACAGAGTGAGTAGACTGGTAGCCGCGAGTGAGAATGCATGAGAACAAATCCCCCCAGTTTTTCATAATGGTGTGGAGGGTAGTCCATGAGAAATCTGTGGTAGAGTTTGATCATTCAAACCTGATGTTCTTTCATAAAAAGGAATGCCAATAATGTTGAAGGCTCAAATAGTTGTACATTTTCTAAGTTCCTTAGAGTAGCCAGCATCTTTTCTCTGGAATTTTATGATTTTCACACTTTAAGATGAGTGATTCATCAGCAAATTGAACGCAATAAAGTTGGATGCTTAGAAATGTTAGTAGAATTATTTGACAAAATGAGTGCCATTTAAAACTGCTGGTGAACTCCAGTAACTAGGCAAGAGAAGGAACGGAGTGTAATCCCACAGGGCTCACATGTCATCCTTTGCCTAGTAATTCGTATTTTATTTTATTTTTTGTTCCTTGGTTGAGGGGAGAGGAGTCGAGAAATAAATCCTTAGCTGACAGTAGGGAAAAACAAGTTCTATAACATCTTGTAATACCTGAAAAGTGCTTTGGAATAATGACAGTGTTATTATTTAATCATGTGACCAAGACAAGGGAAAGGGCTAAGGAATTTTAAAATTCTAATTTAAAAACTAGAGTTCTGTTTTTGGTGATACTGTAGTCTAGATTTTATATGTGTACCTTTCAATTAAAAAGGACTTAGACATGTTGAATAAAATGCAAGAAATATCTCCTCAAATGTATACTTGAGGTCATAGGAATGTAAGGGAAACCCCAGGGGCAAAACCAGAATCGAAATGGTGTCTAGGGGAAACTGCTGCTGCTCTCAGGGTATATGCCTATGGTAGTAGAGTAGTTGTTTAAACAGATACCTGCAGAATGCAGGGAAAAGGAGGCAAAGCTTTCAGTCCACTTGAAATCAGAGGTTGAAAACTGAGACCCCTTCATAAAGCCATGATCGCAGAAGGGCCATATTTCAATAAAAGGATAGACTAAAAAAATTCTGAGGGCAAAAGGAGCTGACAAAGTCGCTCACTAGAATGCCAGACCTAGAAAATAAAAAGAATGGGGGATAATCAGCATTCAAAAAGATGTTGGCTGACAATTTTTCAGAACTGATAAATAAACTGGAACCTCAGAAGCAGGAGCCATAATGAATCCCAGCAGATAAATAATAATGAATCCACATACAGACACAGGCACATTATAGTATAACTTGAATAAAAGAATAATAAAAGAACTTTAATAAAAGTTCATAAAAGAGCTTAATAAAAGAACATAAAAGACAAAAGGAGAGATCAAAAAAGCAGCTGGGAGAAAGATAAATTATTTCAAAGGAATAACAATTAGATTGATAGAATTCTCTAGAGTAAACATAGGAGTGAGAAAACTGTGCTCAGAGTGCTAAGAGAAAATACCTTTCAACCTATCATTCAAGTAAAATGATGTAATAGTTATTTTATGGTAAAAAAAAAAATCTGTGAAGCAATCACTAAAGGAACCCCCAAAGAATGTACTGTCTAAAAAAATTAAATTGAATCTATAAGAACAGTTGCAGGTATAGGAAGGACAAAAGAACAGAGTAATTGGAAAACATAAGGTTAAATATAATCAAATACTGATTGTATAAAACAGTAACAAAAATTGTATTAATGACTAACTCATGGTGGAGAAACATAGTGGCAAAATACGGAAAATTAATACCATGTGAAAGGGAAAAGGATGATCATGGTTGATTTTATGAGGTGGAGTGCAGAAGTATTGATTAACTTAGATTTTATTTTATTTTTTTGAAGATTTTTTTTTTTTTATTGATTTTAGAGAGTGAGAGAGAGGCAGTGAGCAAGCAGGGAGAGGGGCAGAGGGAGAGAGAGAATCCCGAAGACTCCCCACTGAGCATGGAGCCCCATGCAGGGCTACATCCCAGGACCCTGAGGTCGTGACTGGAGCCGAAATCAAGAGTTGGGCACTTCACTGACTGAGCCACCCAGGAGTCCCTGATTAACTTAGATTTTAAAAGTGAACATTCCAAGCAAGGAGATGAAAGAAGGAAAAATAGAATAAAAATAATTCAATCTAACTAGTGAGGAAAGAAGGGGAGGAAAAGCACAGAAAATTTCAGGGAAACTAGCACAAAATAATATGGTAGAACTCAAATTTAGTGAAAACTACAAGAATCTACATAGTCTAACCCTGCTAGTGAAGAAACAGGTTGTCAGACTGGATTACAAGAAATCCACCTGTAATCCACTTTTGAGGGACGCATCTAAAATATAGGCACACGGGAATGTTGAAAGGAAAAAGATAGAAAAGAATACATTGAGTAAATTCTAACCAAAAATGAGCTTTTGCTGCTAAATGAATACTAGATTAAAATAGTTCTTAAGGCAAAAAGCATTATCAGAGCTAAGGAGAATCACAACACAATAATAAAAGGTTCATCTCAGTAGAAAAGTATAACATCTCTAACTTGCATTTGTGTAATGAAATATTCAGGGATAAAATTTACATGTTATAAGGAGAAACTGACAAATCCACAATTGTTGAGGCAGACCTAAATATATTACAGTAATTGATAAATGAAACAGACAAAAACTTGGCAAGGATAGAGAAAATTTTAACAACCTAATTAACAGCCTTGATCTACTGGACACACACGGACTTGTACCCACTAATTAAAAGACACATTTCCCCTCCAAACAATATGGAGTATTAAAAAAATTGACCACAAAGTATTAACAAATCTACTGCAGCAATCCATTAAAAAGTACATCATTACAACTAAAAAATTCACCAGTAAAATTCACCTTATAAAATTTAGGAAGTAAAACCATACACACACACACAAAACTCATCATACGATTATCTCAAAAGCAGAAGGGGTATTTGATAACATTCAGTATCCATTCTTAATAAACATACAGTATCCGTTCTTCATAATAATTACACAGTGATGAAATGTTAGACTCATTCCTTCTAAAATTAGCAATGAAAAAAATACTGATGGCCTAGTCAATGACTTAAAATGAGATAAAGAAATAGAATGTATATGAATCACAAAGAAGAAATAATATTGTTTTTATTCTCAGGTGATACGATTTTTTAGAAATCATATTGATATGATATGAAATCTATGATATGATTTTCATAGAAAACCCAAGAGTATCTACAATAAAATTATTAGAATCGGTGAGAGTTCAGAAGGCTTACTGGGTATTAGATCAATGTAAAAAAAATTGCACTCCTTATTCACCAGGAATAAACAATGACAAAATATAAAAATATAAAAAGAAGCACCATTTAAAATCAACAGAAAAAATGGCTCTTAAGAATAAATCTAACAATGGATGTGCATGAAATACATTGTAAAAATTACAAAACTTTAGTAAATGGCATTAAGAAATACCTAAATAAATGAAAAGATATGTCACATTTGTAATAAATACACTCGGTATCATAAAGACATCCATACCCCTAAATTCAATGCAATTCCAATAAAAATGCCATGAGGTTTTCCTCTGGAACTTGACAGAATAATTTTAAATATTTTCATGGGTAAGCAAAGGGTCAAGAATAGTCAAGACAACTTTGAAGAAGAAAAAAAGAAATTGTCCACTTGTTCAAATATATTATCTCAAGGTTTATTATAAAGCTATAGCAACCAAAACAATATGCTACTATTGTAGGGAAAGAAAATTTGACCAATGGGATAGGTTAAAGTATCCAGAAAGATACTCACACTTGTATAGAAACTTAAAAAATTATAAAACTGCCATTTCTCTAAAAAGGGAGGTGGGACTAGTTGGTCAACCATGTGATAAAAGAAAAAAATCTCTACTACATACCATCCCAGAAAGACATAATTTCTAAAATGAAAAACTAAAATTTTAGATCATTAAGAGAAGTATAGAGAGAGCAAATACCTTGTGTATAGGAAATGATTTCTTTTTTTTTTTTTTTAAGATTTTATTTATTTATTTGACAGAGATAGAGACAGCCAGCGAGAGAGGGAACACAAGCAGGGGGAGTGGGAGAAGAAGAAGCAGGCTCATAGCAGAGGAGCCTGATGTGGGGCTCGATCCCACAATGCCAGGATCACGCCCTGAGCCGAAGGCAGACGCTTAACGGCTGTGCCACCCAGGCGCCCCAGGAAATGATTTCTTAAACAAGACAAGACGCATAAAACATAATGGAAAAGATTGACAAAACTGAATATATTAAAATTTAAAACTTCTATGCATCAATACATACCGTAAGAACAAAGTAGAGAAGCCACAGACATGGAGAATACAGTAGCAGCATATTTAATTGACAAAGGATTTAATACTCAGAACATATGAAGAAGTCCACGTAAATAAGAAAAACCCGAACAATTTAATACAAATTTAGAACATGAACAAGATTTACAAAAGGGGGAATCTGGAGAAACAGAGGAAAAGATCTTCAAACTCACTACTAAGGAAATATCTATTGAAACTACAACAGATAGTATTTCATATCTGTCAGAAAGACCAAAGATTTAAGTCTGAAAAAAATCAAGAATTGAAAGGATATAGAACAACAGGAACTCAATAAAAGCTCATGAAAGTACAAACTTGTACACTTAGGAGCAATTTGGTAATATCTAGCAAAATTACATATACTTATATATTACATCCCAGCAATGCCACTTCTGGGTTATGTATCCTGAAGAAACTCTTGCACATGGCCTCATGGAGACGTGGCCCTCTGTGGTATGCTCCTGGTTACCTCTCTGATGCTATCTTCTACTACTCTTCCTCTCACTCAGATAGCATCAGCTATGCTGGCTTCCCCAATCCTAGAACACACCAGGTACATTCCTACCTCAGGGCCTTTGCACTTGCTGTTTTCTCTGCCTGGATTGCTCTTCCTCAAGGTACCTCCATGTCTCCTTTTGCATTTTCTTCCAGTTTTGACTTGAATGTCAACTTCTCATTACAGTCTTCCTATCTCCTCTAATCTCTATTTCCTTCCCCAATTTAATTTTTTTCACCTTAGTAATTATGCACATAATGTAAATTTTGTTTATTTACTTATTTATGGAATGGAAGTTCATAAAGGCAGGGTTTTGGTTTGTTTTTGTTCATTGCAGTATCCCTAGTACCTAGAATAATACCTGGCCCATAGTAGATGCTCAATAAATACTTGTTATATGAATAAATGTGCACAAAATGTTTATTACAGTATTGTCTGTAATCCTTCCAACACTGTGTGAAATAGAGTAGGACAAATAACATTCCCATTTGTACACTGAAATGGAACTGAGATACAGATGGGAGGAGCTTGTGCGAAGTCACAGGGCAAGTGTCCAGCAAAGTCTCAAGTATAGGAAGCTGCCCTATCTCTGACTTGAATTAATTCCACATTTCAATATGTATGAGTAAGAAAAATATCAGAATGGCAAATAGGTTTATTCCCTTAAATATTATGTAATCTCCAGAAAATATATTACTTTGGAGAGAAATTTTCTATATATCTCATAAATAAGAAATACTTCAAGCAAAATAGACCACAAAAGCCTCTCAGTCATGCTTGCCCTGATGTATATAAGGTAAGCGGTTACCCTACTGTGAATTTTACTGCGAGAATTTTAATAGTAAGATGTTCATTATATGAGGCGTGTGAAGAATGAGAGGATAAATGTTGTGCATTACATTCATTTACTATAACCACATAATATGATATCATTTCACCAAACAGAACTTTCTGTTCCATTTTGTTTAAAGCCTAAAATGAAGACAAGAAGAATGCATTTTTAAGGATTATAATTGAGCTTTTCCTTATAAAATACAGAGGCCTGTATACTCCATAAAAATACCTAATGGTTATTAGTGTCTACAGAATTTATAAGCCCATGTAAAGATTAAGAAGCCCCCTTAGTGTAAAAACATTTAACACACACAGTCTATCTGTATCTACAATTGTTGTCTGTCTTTGTGGAGAAAAAGGGAAGGAAGGAGAGAAGGACAGAATTGATATGTTGCTACCATGGCGGAACATAGAAAAATGGGCTGCTAGAAAGTTAGGACACCCACCAATGCCTGAGGCAAAGTCCATAGTCAGGTTAGGTGTTAATATCATATTACAAACATCTAAAGCTGGATTCTTCAAGGGAGGTGGAAAGTGGGATGGATGAGTTGAGGAGAAATTCTAAAAACTAAAATAGTATAAAATTCTTGCTCTCAGTGGGCTAATGGCTGGTTAGGAGTATATCACACAGACAAAGATAACTTGCCTTTTCCCTAGCTGGGGTTGATGAGATGAAGTAAGCTATACTAACCCTTAGGACATAGGAATTATATTCCTTATAGAAGCTCTTCCACATGCACTCACAGAGACATGACTGGGTGGCTACCGACCCAGAGGCTGAGCACTGGGAGTTGGGTGTGATGTGGCTGTCCACCAGGCTGGATGTCCACACTGACTGCCTACTCATGACTGACCAGTGGGGAACCCCAGCTTGAGAGAATTCAAAAACCAACATAACATGCTTTAAGAATTATTTGGAATTATCTATTAATGCTGAGCATATGCACATACGTGATCCAACAATCTGACTCCTAGATATGCCTAAGAGAAAAATGTTCTTATGTTCTCCAAAAGACATGTATAAGACTGTCCATGTCAGCACCACCCATAATAGCTCCAAACTGGAAATAAACCAAATGTCCAACAAAATTCAAATGGACAGGAACAACTGTTCAAGAAAATACTATATAGCAATGAAAATGAACAAAGTACTGCTGTATGGAACAACATGGATTAATCTTACAATTATAATGTTGGGTGAAAGAAGGCAGACATGAAAAATATACACTGTATAGGTGACAATATTCTATGGTGTTAAATTTCAAGATAGTGGTTCCTCTTGGTGGAGGTGGGAACAAAGCAACTGGAATGGAGCATGGTGAGTGCTTCTGGGTTGCTGATGGTGCTCTGTTTCCTGATCCGGATTTCACTTGGTGAAGATTCATCTAGCTGTACACTTAGAATTTATGCACATGTCTGTGAGTTATACTTCAGTAAAATTTTTATATTCAAAAAACAACATATGGACAAGTATATGTGAGTGCACAGTACAGAAGTTTGGCAAAGTGAATTTTGGGACGGGGCTGATAAAGAAAGATTGGTTGAGGAAGGTGAATTTTGAGAATTTCAGCTAACGAATGTGGGTGGTTTAAAGCAGAAGGAGTAAGTGTGTTATATATTAAGGAGGGGGAAAATGGGGCATGCAGAGGGCATGGAGATTTCTGCTTTGTTGAGGCAGAAATCCAACAATTATGCATAAAGAGAAGTGCATATGATGAGACACAATGAAGAGGAAATTTAGATTTTGAATTGCAATAGGGAACTGTTGTTCTTCCTTTCACTATTTTTAATTTTTAAAAAATAATTTTATAGGTAGCATATGCTACTTTTATTTACATATAAATATAAGTATAATAATTAAGTACTCCTATATCAACATAGGTAAATATGTATAATTATATACATGATTGTATAGGTAGCATATGCTACCTATTTGTAGAAAAATTTTAAAAATAGAGAAGTATGAAGGAAAAAAATCACTTAAAACTCCATTCTCCTGATAACATTGTGGGAGCCTCTGAGTTTCTGTACTGAAAATTGTGGAGATAACTTGAGGATTAATATTAATCCTATGGAAGTTTAACATAAAAGGAATTTAAGCAATAAACTCAGATGAGTCAGGAGACCTTTCAGCTTTGCATACTTCCCAACTCTAGCTTGCTGCCACGGAGTTGATATTAAGTTAAGAACAGCATCTGCATGATGCAATCCCTTTTTTTTCTTTCCCCTTCCAACAAACTGAGTTATATCATCTCTATTAAAACAAAATGTCTAAAGATCTCTCACCCAGTTAGAAATCACACCCCTCCCAAATAAAGGTATCCATGGGAAAGGTGAAGAATGTTTGCTTTCTCCTATACATGTTACCAAATCCAGAGTTTGGGATTTTAGAGGTGTGGCATGGGGAGCAAAGGATTTTGGCCATGGTCTAGCTACACTACCAAAGACTGGGTTTCAGTCACAGAACAAGATAGGATGAAAGAACTCCTATGATAAAAGGTAAAAACTGCAGCAACTGTAGGACCAAATTCATTAATTTTGTCTCTCTTGGTATAATTTCCATATCTTCTGCCATGTGGTTGCTTTTGGCAGGGGAGAAATTGGGAGCAAACTTGTGAAGTTATTCCAAGTTGAGAACTTACAGAGTCTTCATGAAAGTATCTCCTGGGCATGGACTGAGGCAGGACTTAACTCTCAAGGTGTAGGGTACAACCAAAATAGTCAACAAAATCTCCTAATATCTGGACACTCAAGGTCTCTGTCTTGATATATTTTTCCAACGGAATCAGACAGCATAGCTCGAAAGGATCCTGAGAGCTGAGACAATTTTACTCTATCCTCAGTATGTTTCTATACACAACGGACGGATAATGAGTGGATTCTTTCTTTCCTCAAGGAAGGACACTCACCTACATTGGAGATGGTACAACCCCTGTTACACAATTTGGCTATGTGCTGTACTTTCCTCAGCAGTGAGCATTTTAGAAATAATTTCCATAGCAAGGATGGTGTTTGTTTACTATATAGATAGGAAATTCTTTAACGAAAGAGGAATACAGCGTAAATTGTTGAAAACAAAGAGGATGTAAATAATCCAAGGGCATGGCAGTTGTTTGTCCATGAACTGGAAATAGGAACAAAGGATTGAAGGAATTCAGAGTTGATTCCAAGGTCGTAAATTAGAAAATGCAAAGCCTGCTTAAGGAGCATTCAGAGACTAGAGGTAACATTTTGAACCTCATCTCAGGAAGTGCAAGGAAAGCACTTGTGTACCCTTGTAGGCTTAGTTCAAGGGTATCTGATGCTCATGTGGTTTGCTAGGAAAGAATTCCTGTGCTCTTCACAAATATAAAGCTCAAGTTTACTCCGAGGAAACAATTACTGGGAAGGTAAAACCACTGTGGGAGAGGGTGAAGGACCTCCTATTCTCATACCAACTCATATTAAGAATAATGGCAGAGTTCTATTGTTCCAGAGGGACTAATTTGTCCCCTCGTTTCACTGAACAGTTGCTAGGATCCCCTAGGTGCTTCAGAAAAGTGTGTCTCAGACCACCGTCTACTTAAGCCCATTAAAATTGATGTGTCCTTCACTTCATGCAAACTCATTTCTAAAGTCTTACATTTACAAATAAAGTATGGATTATTTGCATCATGAAAGAATTCTTTACACAAAGATAAACTATAAGATTTCTTTAAATAACAAATTACCCTGCTACGTTTTACAATATGATTTTATGTGCTGTAATTTGATCTACATACAATTTTTCTAGGAGTACATCTTCAGGGTCAAGAGTGGAATGCCTGTATATTCATGATGGTCGTCAATGTGGCTAAATGTCCCAGCATGCAATGTATTGGTCTGATGAATTATTGCAGTACCAACTTCCTGACCACTGCAGGGTGTTTAAGAAGGATACCAGCCTCATAGAAAGCTTTGTATTCTCAATGCTAATACAAGGAAGGAAAACCCAAAGGAGAAGGAGCAAGGCAAATTTTGCATTTGACTTATAAAAAGAGACACTCTCCTGGTTGGCTTCTGTACTAAGTGTAGTTGCTCTGAGCGCTCCCTCGCTGTAATGCCTGCAGACATATTTTACCTATGTAAGAAAGTAAGAACCATGAAAATAATGGCTAGGGTTGCTGTTAGCCTCAAATGGGCAATGCGTGAGAGTGCATTTACAAAGAGCCATGCTATACAGATATCGGTCATTATTATTATTCTAGTATCCCAGAGTTAATCATAACAAAACAAAAACACTTGACTCTGGTTTGTAAAGTGAGTAAACACTGGGTTTGTTTCTGCTTCCAAAAGATGGCACTGAAAATAAGTCTTCAGCAGGAAAACATTTTCCAAAGTATCAAGTTCCAACTTAAAAAAAAAAAGGAAATAAAAATGGAAAGACTATAGGCCCATTAACCAAAACGCTGATGGAATGTTACAAGATTTACACATCACCACAGAGCTGTCCTGAGATGAGCATGACTGGAGCCCTACTTCCATCTGCTCTGGAAGCGCAAAGAGCAATGAGCCCAGTGAGCTGTCTTGCAAGTGCTTCAGGCCTCTCACTATTTTGGGTACAGCTTATCAGCAGGAAAAATCATTAAGCAGCAGGAAAGAGAAACAAAAAGCATAATAAGTGAAGCGGGGGTGACTGCAGCAATGGGGAGAATGAGAGGGGTGGGAATTTACATGAAGAAGCAGCAAGTTTGATGATGGGACTTGAACATGCATTGATGTGAGGGAAAGGAAGCACAGGGATGGGTGCCTGCGTGAGGACAGACGGACGCAGTAAAGAGAAACTTGAAAGAAAAGTGATTCAACACCATAAAGAAGAAGAATGGTATTAGCTATCAGAAAGCAAAACCAATATATAGAAAAAAGACATGCAATGGCTGTAGAGAGGCCACAGGAGTCAGAAACTTTCCATTTAATTTGCGAAACAATGGGTCAGAAAGCTACTTCCTATAGGCGGTTTCCACTTTAAGAGTAGAATTCACTCTCAGGAGCCATTAGAGTACCATTAGAGAGCACAGTGAAAGTAGCTTGCTGCTCAGCCTGGAGGAAGAAATGCACATTTCATGGTTCTTTTCTTCCACCCAGGAGTGGTTAAATATTTGGCAAGATATAGTTCTTGTATTTACATGTTTTTCTAGGGCACCATAATATTAATAAGTGAGTATCAGTGACCCGGCCCAAAAGAGCTCACTGGTAATATTATGATCTGCTCTCTTTTGTTTTGTATTGAGACTAGTAATCACATGGGGACCATATTCAGAACCTGAAGAACTTCTACCTTGACCCTCCACTGTGAGACAGATGAACCAGTGACTTATCAAGCAGGGACAATGTGTACTTTATTTCTTATCCAGGCTATTAGATATGAGCAGGCAGGAAGTGAAGATGACTTATGCCATAGAATGATTCTCCCTTTACTCATTTATCTACAATAATCAGTCATTTAGAAATGTTAAATTTTTCTTGTGTTAAAGCCAAATGTCCCTATAGTGTGACTGGCCACAGAGGTTCATCTCTAAAACCATTATTTGTATGACTTTTTGGCAAGCATGAAAAATACTCTCACCTAAGAAAAAAAATCAGAAGAGTTATATGACTCTGGGGGAGTTTGGAGAGTGGGATTGACTGGGAACGGTATGAGGGAACTCTCTGGAATGATGGCAAAGCTGGACAGAATTTAATATAATATAGAATACTGTATCTTGATAGGGATTAGGATCACATGGATGTATATATTGTTAAAACTCAGCAGATTAAAAAACTCAGCCAATTAAAAAACTCAGATATACACTTAATGTTTTTACATTTTATCATATGCAATTTTTACACTAAAATCTATAACCAAATATTAAATTTTAGCTAATCATATACATGCCAAAATATTTAGGGAAGAAATATTTTGATGTCTGCATCTTGAAATGCATGAAACAGTGGGTTTATTGATGGCTAGAAGGATGCATAGATGGATGGATATGTGACAAGGCAAGCACAGGAAAATATTAGTGGTATAATCCAGGTGGTGAGTATATGGGTGTTAACTCTAAAATGTTTTTGTTTGCTGTATGTTTGAAAAAATTTATTTAAAAATGCTGGGAATAAAAAAGAAGAATCCTCTCTCTTTGAAAAGGACTCTGTACTGAAGACAGCTCTATAATATAAAAGAATTTTGAGCTTAGACCTGGACCTTGAATGCAAATTAGAGACCAAATCAGTAGTTCTCCATCTAAGCAAAGTTGGGTCTCCAACTCTTGGGAAGATACTTTCAGTTCTGAGAGAGAAATTCCTTTTTAAAAAAAGTACCAAACACTGGTATCCCAATCTATCATGCCCACCAAATATTCCTTTGTCCTCTGGGATATTCTTTTGTCCATTACTTTTGGAGAAGGCATTGAACTAAAGGGCAGCATGAGAAATATCATTACTATATTCATGAAAAGTATGTGGTTACCATAGTTATAGATGATACAGAGTTGTAAAGGAAATGAATGGAGCAGTTTCTGCTCTTTATGGGGTTGTAATGGGGGCAGGAGAGGTAGATTAGAAAATAAGGTTAAATGACCTAATAACCAAAATTGCTAAATAGAAAGTGTTTTCTCCTATAGACTGTGTTGGTGTTGTTGCATTTGTGGAATCGGGGACATTGGTGCAACTGATGAGACCCCTGGGTGAGGAAAGGCACCCATTTCTAGATGTTTAACTCCTGAGCTCTTCTCTTTCCTAGGTCCTAAGCCTATAGCTACCCTCCTTTGCACGTTTCCTCAAATTTCAAGGATTTACTATCCTTCTTTCCTCTTATTCTCAGATTTCTTCTCCCCTCAAGCTGGGATACCAATTTGGATGTAGTCTCTCCCAAGTCTCTCTCCTATTGTCTTAGAAACAAGAGGAAGCAGGATTTCCTTTTAAGGGGTCTTACAGCTGGTATTGAGGCACCATAGAGAATTACCTTCTAGTTTTATTCTTGAAGGACAGTTCCTTATACCTCCCTGAAAGAGGCTTTCGATGCTTATCTTCTTCTGACCTCTTGGTATCTGGTGCTAAAGACTCTTTCTTACACAAACATCGCAGATGAAGGTGTAGAGGGGGCTTACAAATCACATCCCATGTGGGCACATGTTGTTCTCAAATGGGTGGCTACCTCTTGGGGATCCCTTGGCCAGTGACTCTTTGCTCAATAGCCTTCATATTCTACCCAGGAACTGCCTTGCTAAGCCTTTGCTCACTTGGAAAAATTGTTTGTACAAAAGATGTGTACTTATTTTTACTAGACTGATTTTAATCTGGTTTTGGGAAAGGCTAGTTTATATCTCTTCCATAGGGAAAGATTATTTACTGTGATTTCTTTTTCTTCTAAATTCTTGGGAGTATATTAGTGTAGTTCAGAACAAGGAAGATATTTTTAAAGGATCTAACCCCCAGCTTCCCCAGTTTAATTGCATATGAATTTAGATTCTCAAATGTCTACTATCCCAGTGTTTTATTGTTTTCTGGATAAACCAGTGACCATTCTATTCTTGCCTTGCAGATTAAGCAAGGCAAATTAAACAAATAGAATCATTCCTTGGAGCAATGAGGAGAAGATGTACTTTGATTCAAAATGCCATAGACTTTCTGGACTAATTCTTATTTACAGAAATTTTAGTTTCTTTAAAAATTGTGAAATGTGCATATAATATTATTGAATTTTTACACCCTTATAAGAATGATTATGTAAGTAAGCTTTAACATTTGTGAGGGGAGTTCTTTGCCGTAACATGTATTCTAGATCTTTGTTTGGAAAATAGTCACCATAGAGATAGACACATGTGGCCCAGATTACAACATGTTCTTGGTTTTCTAATTTGAATTATAATAATTATATTTATTTTGTATCATAAGGATAATTACGAATTTCAGGTCAAGTCGTGCCCTCCAATAGAGAATGGAAGTCTAGTTTAAAACACCAGACCTAACTCTCACTCCTAGTACATATATATACATGATATATACACATGTGTACACACACACACACACACACACTTACACAATTTGTTCATCAAGAAAGAACAATTATACTGGTTATAAATTACCCAGTATTGTTTGTGCCAAATGACTTTTAGCTTTGCAGAGTGCCCAGTTCCCACATACTGTGACCATTAGAAAACCACTCACAGTTTTAAGAAGTAGATGCTTTTAGCTGTGAACCCTGTATAACAAAAGCCAGAAGGAAAAAGAAAATGCATCAAGCGCCAAACAGCAGTAAGCCTAATGACCACAAAGACCATTAGGAAATGGGTAAACAAAATTAACTCTCGGTGGGAGTTTCAGGCTCTCCAAGCACACGCCTTTGGCTTCATTAACCTCCCACTACAACCAAGGCCAGAGTCACTATCAATACTGAATCTCCCTTGCATCTTTTGGTAGACACAGAGGAGAACTGACTTAACCCACGGACCTAGGGACCTAGATGGGAAAAACGGTGAGAGTAGTATTCTAAACTCAACTATCTAAGTCTCACTTAACAAGAAAGCAGCGGTCAGGAAGGACAAGTTATAAAAAGAAAATAAAGCGTCTTGTTTCTTTCAATTTGTGTGTGTGCACGCGCACGTGTGCGGCGCTGGTAAATATCGGATTTGCTTTTATTCTTCTTTTCCTTACTTTTATGTATCCACATAAATTTTGGTCCCTTCCTTTTCATCTCCCTCTCCTAGGATTGCAAGTTCCTTTTGATTCAATAAAGGAAGCAGATGTGGGAGCGTCCAGAGGGAAGTAGGCCTAGTATTTGTAGTACAAATTGGAAAGTAAGTGAAGATGCCCTTATTTAAAAGGTGATGAAGCAGGAGAGACTGTGGACTCTGGGAAACAAACTGAGGGCTTCAGAGGGGAGGGGGCTGGGGGAATGGGATAGACTGGTGATGGGTAGTAAGGAGGGCATGTATTGCATGGTGCACTGGGTGTTATACGCAACTAATGAATCATTGAACTTTACATAAAAAACCAGGGATGTACTGTATGGTGACTAACATAACATAATAAAAAAAATTAAAAAAAAAAAAGAGGAAAAAAATTCAACAGAGAGAAAAAAAAAAGGTGATAAAGGAACTAAAAGAGCAAGGAGGGAAAGGTGAGGCAGCCCCAAAATGAGCAGCTTCGGAATGCCAACACCACTCCTAGGGCTGGAGAGACAGAAAAGAGAAGCAGTGCATTTAAAGCCAGGAAGCTAGAACCATAATGGATCTGCTCAGAGGAAGCTGGAACCACTGAGCAGAAATAGTTGCTGCTAGGGTAGCCACCAAAGCATGAGAAGAGGAGAAATAGCCTGGCTTTTCATTTTCTTTTGTATCCTATTTGCTTCTAGTATCTGCCTTAGTAGCTGGAAGACAGTGGCAAAAGGGATTTCCCAGGGTCAGTACCCCTGAAATTTAAGGCAAAGCAGGGGAAGGTGGGAAATTTATTTAAGGACAGAAACACAAAGAAGGGTGCAAAAGCCTGCCTGGGTTTAGTTTCTCTTCCCACTGGCCCCACTCAAAGCCCCTGGTTATGTAAAGCTCTTCTATGCATAGATGTGTTAGGGAAGACAGGTACAATATATGAAAGGCCATGGCTAACTCTCTTCTATGGTTTTACGACATCCAGTCCTCACCAGAACAGCACAATCAGGATACAGCCGATACTATGAATTCTAAGGAAGCAAAGTGCTTTAAAAATATAACTCTTATCACATAAGGTTGAGAGTGAGAGGAGAGATTAAATAAAACAACAAAAAAGTTAAAAATTCTATTAATCAAAATAAAGTTCTATTTATCAAATTTTTTATTTTCTTTTCCTGGGAAGAATAACTGAATAATGACCATAATTCAAAATATCAATAAAGGTCACACATTGAACATTTAGACAATCATCAGTCCTTGCCAAGAAAAAACTCAAGAGTTATCTTATTACTAAATCTGTGCTCAACGTTTGTGTGGGAGATTGAAATCCAAAAGGTAATCTTTTTCTCTCATCCCTCATAAGATAAAAGGGTCAATTTCCTTCTTTTCCTTGCTTTTTTTTCCCCTTTAACCTCTATTTGAACAAGTACTTTTTCATAAATACCAGTTTTATTTGCTTCCATTAAACCAGTTGTGCTTTAAAGATTTGGCTAAAGCACATATCCAAATAATCTCTATATGTCTAAAAAATATTTGTAATTAGAAATGTTGGTTTATGAGAAAGGAAAATTATTTTCCTTGCCCACACATAATAGGTATTGTCAACCACGCACTGTCTTTCAGTTTTCTAATTTGTAATGTGATAGGATGACACTTTTTGACAGTAACTAAAATGATCTATGGCCATAAAGATATAGTCTCACGGTTATAAGAAAGATTTATGATTCTGGTTATGAAAGATATTTTACTCCTCAGCAACATTACAGGCATGGCTGAAAGCCCAACAAAATCGAAATAAATGTACAGAATGAGCAAGCTTGTCAGGTAATAAAGGAAGTTCTTCAAATCAATGGTAAGGTTACATAAGGGGCTGGGGTTTGATTACAGGTATAGTTTTAATGCCATTTTATAATTATAGCTCAACTATTTCTAGACCTGCATCTGCTTATATTTAGGAAAGTGATTTCCTTTAAAAAAATAACTGAAAGGCAAAAAGGATGATTAAACTCCTTAAAAATACTAATCACATAATCCTCTGCCCTAGCATTTGTTTTCAGGGGCATGTTGACTTTATGTAAAGAATGTTTCCAGAAATTGCCTCTATTCACCCCCAGCTATTCTGTAGAATGGTCTGTTAAGACCGAACGTACTGCAACTTAACATGGAAGTAATGTCACATTTACATTCAGGCTTGGAAACTAAAACTACTCCCTTTTGTTGATTCATTCATTACCAGAGAGTGATGATTAAGAAACTCAAGGTCAGCTGAGTTATTCCTCAGTCATTGTCCAAAAATGAAGGATACTAATTAAAATGCAATGTGGCGGCCTAGAGGAATATCGGTTCACATGAAATTACTATACCAGAAGCAAGTGCAAATTAGGTAATTTCACATTTCTCTCTGTACGTATCACAAAACGTCTAGCCAAAAGCTAATTTTGTAAATAATTTAATGCCATATTACATTAATATCAACTGGGGATAACTTGCCTCCAATCTGAATTCTGGCATCTCTAATGTGGTTTCATGTACCGATATAAGCAAATCAATTTGACCTCGTGATTACTTTTTAGCCAATTTTATTGAAATTTGTTAGATCTTTTTTTTAAATAGAAAATAATTAGAAAGCTGCAAACAACATTTTGATAGCATCATACTGATAACATCTCAATGGCGGTGAAATTCAACAAATGCTGAATTTGAAAAATACATGAGCTGTAAATACTTCCATTGAGCAATCCAGAGGCTTCAAAATAAAACTATTTTGTAATTCATTATTTATTTTAAAAATTAGTTGTGGAAGAATAATTTTTATAGTTATTGATTCTATTGGAAGAAGTCAGTTTTTCCTTCATAATAACAGTTTTTTCAATCTTGATTTTTTTCCCTGCAGTAAACTAAAGCTGGTGATAATGCAGGAAAAGAACCCAAATGTATAGAAAAACTGCCCAAACTGCAGGCTATTTGAGGGGGTTAGATTGAAATAATAGTTCAGATGAGAGTTAGTGTGGTGCAAATGATCATATCCCATTGTAAAATATGGCATTACTTTTTTAAAAGTAAACCTTGTCAGGGCAAGATTCTGTTTTCATTTGGGCAACTGAATTCAGATGCTGGTGAAATAGCAGTGGTCTTTAAACTTTTTTGGGGTCATGGACTCTCTCAAGAAACAGATAAAAACTTTAAGCCCTTTCCCCAGAAAAAATGCTTAGTCACACATCCACACAAAATTTGGTATAAAATTTCAACTCATACCTAGCTGCTAAAAGGGGTCTGTCGACTTCGTATTAACAATCCCTCATGTACTAGATAACTTGGAGTCATCCTTTGAGACTTTATGAACACAATAGAAAGATCTCATTGAGAATAAATAAATAATTTTTGGAATAAAATAATAGAAAGTTAACTCCCATACACACACACACATGACTTTATATAATGTTAACAATTATTTTCAATAAGTAGAGATATTATATGTGGGGGTTGTATTAATTTCTAATGATTTACTGTCTGGTTCAGTAAAGATTTTTCTTCTTTAACTACTTTAAACTTCTTTGGCTTTTGACGTGTGCCACATGCTCGTTTCGTGAAAGGCTGATGTCTGTCAGGGTGTCATTTCCTTACAGCACAGTTTTTCATAATGTAGTTAACTACGTCTGCTTCTGCAACCGTGAGCTGTACAGTCCACCACAAGTACAGGATTGTGTTCAACTGAGTTTGTTACCTTAGGATATGGTCAACTGAATGCTTGTTCTTTTTTGGTCTTTTTTTTTTCCTCGTCAAGTCACGTCTTTTCACTTGATATGGGATCTGCTTCTCTGCTTTGGGCCCATATTTCACCTACTCAGGCACCTCCATGCTATGCCTGTTTTACAAAAATGAGAATGTGGTTTTATGGTTAGCTCTTTTGATAGCTACTCCCAAGCTGAAACTGACTCACACAAAGAAGGAAAAGAAGATTCCATTATACTTTCCTTCTTGTAACAGCTGTGTCACTGCTAAAAGTATATGAGATTTACAGTTCAATACATTTAAAAACTTTTCATCTGAGTGAGAGCAGAGATTCTGTCTTGTGCATTACTGTACCCATGACTCCCAGAAGAGTTCTTGTCATTTATTCATGGCCAAAATAATATTTGCTAAAGCTACATAAATGATAAAGTAAATGATTTTGCTTTAACTTTTTTAATGGCTATATTTAAACAAATTGAGTCAATTCAGAGAAAAATTAACACTTGGCTCTTTAATGTATGTCAAAGTTTTTAGTCTGTGTTTCAGTTAAACTTGATAAAAATTTTAAGGCTTTAAAAAACATTTCATCATTAAAATATATTGGAGACTCCAGCTATGGTAAACTAAAGTTCATTTGTTGAGCCCTACCACTGAGATTAAGTAGAAAAGGTGAAAGAAAAATAAAGATTGAAAAATTGATTTGAAAAGAAGAATTTGAGAATTTGAGAATTTAAGATCCCAGAGACAAGGAAAGACTACAGAGATGAGTCTGGTATTTGGCAAAGCATTGGGCAATTTTAAGGTAACAGCTGAGAGGCTGATAAGGCAAAGCCCAGAATTTTGGTGGTCTCAGGGGACCGATGCCACCAAAAATTGGAGTTCAGTACTCACCAAAGAAGAGTACCTGCCAAACACTCCAGACATTTAGTTGCACTCCTGAAGGGCTATATCTCAAGATTAAAGTAAAATAGAAATTACCAACCCTCACAAAGGCTGGTGCTCAGCTTTAAATAAATACAATGCTTGGTTGAAAAGTAAGTGACTCCTCTTCAAACACCTGCCAGAAGAAAAGCAAATCCTCACTGAAGGACAATATCATTACCCACAGCTTTAAATGATGTTAATTTTCACTAAAATTTTTCATATACAACATTCAGCAATTAATAAAACATAAACAGGCATAATAAAAATAAGAATTGAAAAAAACAAAAAGAGAAAAAATAGACACTAGAAAAATAAAATCAGAAAATCTTATATTGCAGATATCAAAAAAGGACTTAGAAATTAAATAGCAAGATGGAAAATTTTAGGAGAATACTGGAGGTTATTTTTTTAAAAAGATCAAATACAAAGTCTAATACTGAAAGACATCAAAATAAATGAAAAACTCACAGATGGATTTAACAGAAGATAAGACACAAATAGAGAAAGAATGCCTGAGCTAATAGATACGTTAGACAAAAACATCTAAAATGAACCATAGAGATAGAAAAGAATGTAAACTACAGAAAAGAACTGCAGTAACACATGGGATATGATAAAATGGTTTAAGATACATATAATTGGTGTTTCAATAGGGAAGAAGTATTATTTGAGGGGACAATGGTTAATAATTTCCCCAAATTGACAATGGGTAAAGCATTAGATTCAAGAAGCTATGAAAAGTAAGGTGGTAAATGCAAAGAAAACTACATCTAAGGACATCACAGCAAATTCCTGACTGAGGATAATAAAAAAACCCTTCAGATTCTGGAGAAATAAGTCATATTACTTCAAAGGAGCAACAATAGCAATGGCAGTAAAGTTTTCAATAGAAACAATGGAAGCCAGATGATTGGAATAGCTTCCAAAAATGGAAGAAAATAAACGCCCTCTGGAATTCTATCCTGAGCAAAAATATCCTGAAAAAATGAAGGCAAAATACTTTTCTTCAGATAAAAATATGATAAAACAAATAAAAACCAAAACTAGATGAATTTTTTTTAAGATTTTATTTATTAATTTGACATAGACAGACAGCCAGCGAGAGAGGGAACACAAGCAGGGGGAGTGGGAGAGGAAGAAGCAGGCTCCCAGCGGAGGAGCCTGATGTGGGGCTCGATCCCATAACGCCGGGATCACGCCCTGAGCCGAAGGCAGACGCTTAACGACTGCGCCACCCAGGCGCCCCTAGATGAATTTTTTAATAGTAAATCTGCACTAAAAGAAACACTAACAGGATTTCTTCAGGCAGAAGAAAAATAATCCCAGATGGAAGCAGGGAAACACAGGAAGGAACAATGAGCAACAGAAAGGGTAAATATATGAGTAAATGTAAATTAATTTTGACAGTGTAAAATAATAATTATAGTGTGTTATGAGCTTTTAAATGCTTGTAGAATTAAGATCATAATAACAGTAGAACAAGAGGCATAGGCGGGAAGGCAGATTTAAATTGTTCTAAGGTCCTTACATTGTTTGGGAAATGGCAAATGAACAATCTTATGTCAGCTTTAACAAGTCAAGAATGCAAGTGTATGTCTCAAGTAAAGTCATAGGAACTGTTAAACAGAACGTATAAATAGCAAGCTAACAGAATGGAACAAATGATTAATTAACTCAATAAAGGTAAGAAAGGAGAAGGAAAAACAACATATGGAACAGGATGGACAAAAAGAAAGCAATTAGACTTTCAAAAAGAATTTCAAAAAGAAAGCATCTGACTATTGATTTTGGTTCAGGTCATGGTCTCAGGGTCATAAGATCAAGCCCCACATGGGGCTCCTAGCTCAGCAGGGAGTGTGCTTGAGATTCTCTCTCTCTCTCTCTCTCTCTCTCTGCCCCTCTCCCCCCCACCCCCAGCTCTTTCTCTTTCTCTAAAATAAATAAATCTTTAAAAAAAGAATATCAGGGGCGCCTGGGTGGCACAGCGGTTAGGTGTCTGCCTTCGGCTCAGGGCGTGATCCCGGCGTTGTGGGATCGAGCCCCACATCAGGCTCCTCCCTATGAGCCTGCTTCTTTCTCCCACTCCCCCTGCTTGTGTTCCCCCTCTCGCTGGCTGTCTCTATCTCTGTTGAATAAATAAATAAAATCTTTAAAATAATAAATAAAAAAAGAATATCAGACAATATCAAATATATAGTCTTTTTTAAAAAGATTTTATTTATTTATTGAGAGAAAGAGAGAGCGAGTGAGAGAGAGAGAGCATGAACAGGGGAGGAGGGACAGATGGAGAGGGAGAGGCAGGCTCCTGGCTGAGCAGGTAGCTGATGTGGGGCTTGATCCCAGGACCCTGGGATCATGATCTGAGCCAAAGGCAGATGCGTAATTGACTGAGCCACTCAGGGGCCCCTCAGATATGTAGTCTTTAAAACAAGAAGTATGAGTAGCAATAAAGAAATATATTCCATACTGTTATAAAGGATAACTCTCTAGAATATAAAACAATTAAAATCTAGAAAAATCAAATCTTATAATATACAACTTAAAGAAATAGACATTTCCATAATATTTAAATAACTTTATTCAGTAAATAATAGAACAAGCAGTCAAAAAATTTAACAAACAATATAAAAGATTAGAAAAGCACAGCTAACATTATCTATGTGCTAAAAAAGAAGGCTGCAAAAAAATTAATGATCTAAATCCATATCCGTGCACAGAGAAAAAAACAGTTAACTAAGCCTCCCACACAAACATAAAAAGGATAATTAAGATAATCATCTTAGGATATCTTAAGATAATTAAGATAAAAACAGAAATTAATGAAATAGAAAACAAATACATAGTGGAGGGAATCAGCAAAGAGATTGCTCTTTGAAAATAGAAATAAAATTGAGGGGTGTGTGGGTGGCTCAGTGGGTTAAGTGTCTGCATTTGGCTCAGGTCACGATCCCAGCATTCTGGGATTGAGCTCGCGCTCTCTGCTTGGTGGGGAGCCTGCTTCTCCCTTTCCCCCTCCCCTAAGCCATGCTTGCTCTCTCTCTCTCCCTCTCTGAAATAAATAAATAAAATCTTAAAAAAAAAAGAAATAAAATTGATCAACATGGGTCCTATTCCTCTGATGGTCAAGTAGACTCCTACCAGCTCTGACTCTTTAGAAAGCAAGTATAATCTTTGAACAAAACACAGAAACCAAGAAACCAATAATCTGAAGCCAAGCAGGCAGATTCTGGAAGACAATCAACATGTGGGAGAAGGGAATGACACAAAGTGATCTGCCTAGTATTATGGCCTTTAGCCGGAGAACAGGTCAACAGGTGTATTGGTTTGCTTGGGCTGCCATAACAAAATACCACAGACTGACTGACTTAAAAAAACAGAAATTTATTTCCCACAGTTCTGGAGACTGGAATTCCAAGATCAAGGTGGTAGCAGAATCAGTGTCTAGCTGGGTTGCTGACAGCTGTCATCTCACTGAGTGTTCACATGACCTCTTCTTTTTATAAGGATGGCAATCCTACTGGATCAGTACCTCACTTTTATTACCTCATTTAACCTTAATTACTTCCAGAGAGGACTCATATTCAAATACAGACACACTAGGGTTAAAGTTTCAACATATGAATTTGGGGACACATTCAGTCTATACCAATGGGTACAGACTCTAACTCTTGCCTAAGAATCAGATAATAGAGTTTCAGGATAGAAATTAAGAAATAGAAATTGAGGAGGGAATCCTAGAGAAGGCCCAAGAAGGAAAGCCTCACATTCTACATATAATCTTTGCTTAAATCTCTACCTGACCCTTGGGTCAGGCATGCATGGGACAGACTCCAGCTAAGGATTAAAAAGTTGGACTGAGTTTTGAGGTGCTACTCAAGAGATAGAGTTTGCAATTTCAGTCCAACTAAGCTAAATGCCTGCTAAAATAAAAACATCAACACTCTTCTGAAGAGCTGAGCAGAATCCAGAGTCTCACAACATAACAATCACATGTTCAGGATATGATTAAAAATTCTCAACATATGAAGAAGCAAAAGAATGTGACCCATTCTCAAGGGAAAAGAAAATCAATGGAGACTAAACCTGGGAAGACTCAGATGTTGAAGTCAGCAATATCTAATTTTAAAGCAGTTATTATATTGTGCTCAAGAATTGAAAGGAAATATGCTCACAATGAATGAAAAGATAAGAAATCTCAGCAGAGGAAACTACAGATAATCAAATGGAATTTTAGAACTTAAAAAATATACAATATTTGAAATTTTAAAAATGGATGTACTTAACAGCAGAAAGGAGATGACAGGTGAAAATATATTAACTTAAAGAGAGAAATAATCCAATATAAAGAAGCTAGAAAGAAATTGAAAAAAATATAAACACAGCTTCAGAAACCATGAGAGAATAACAAAAGGTCTAAGATATATGTCATTGAGTTCCAAAAGGAGATAGAAGAGAGACTGGGGTAGAAAAAAAATTTAGTCTCTGGTAGGGAGAGGGAGAGGAGGAGAGAGGCCAATATAAGCATGAAAAGTGGGTTATTAATATAGATTCAATTGTCCTTAGAAACAGAATGAGCAGATGTTATGAACAAATGCCTGACAATGATTTTGAAAATTTAAATAAAATTGCTAAACTCTTAAAAAAACTTATTAAAGCAAACCCAAGAATAAATAGAAAATATGTTTAATACTCTAACTACTAAAGAAATTAAAATATAAACTACGTAAATAAAAATCTTTAGGAAACTTCAGGCAATGATGACTTCTCTAACACATTTTCCAAACATTTAAGGGAGAAACAAAACCAATTTTTTACAAACTCTTTCAGAGCCCAAAGAGGGAATGGTTCTCATTTTTTTCAAGGCCTGCATAATGTTAATATTAACACCTCAAGAATTTTACAAGAAAAGAAAGAAAGAAAGAGGGAAGGAGGGAGGGAGGAAGGAAGGGAGGGAGGGAGGCAGAGGGAAAGAAAGAGGGAAAGAAATGGAAAAAGGTAATTTCTGGCAATCTCACACATGAACATAAATGTGAAAAATCTTAGAATATTAGGAAATAATATAGAATGATATACAAAAGGGATAATGGCATATCATGGCAAAGATGAGCTTATTCAAGGAATACAAAATTGGTTTAACATTAAAAAATTAGTCCATATAATTGACCACTTTAACAGAATAGTTAAGAAAATCATAGGATTATCTTTCAATAGATAGAGGAAAAGCATTTGTTAAATTCAGTACCCAATCATAAAAAAAAAATTTTTTCAGCAAACTAGGAAAAAAGGGGCTTCTTTAATCTAATAAAGGGCATCTACAAAAACCCACAGAAAACCTCCTATTTAATAGAATAATACAGTAAATCTCATCACCTTCCTCTGCTTTCCCCCCTTCAGGGATTGGATCAAGCCAAGAATGCCATCATTACACTTCTGTTCAAGATTTCACTGGAGAGAGAATGAGGCAAGAAAAATAAATAAAGTGTGTAAGATTTGGAAAGGAAGAAATAAAATGGTTGTAATTCATGGATGATATGGTTGTATATGTAGAAAAAAACAAGGCTCAGATTAACAACTAGAATTAAAAAATGATTTTTTCATGGTTGCCGTATATGTCTCTATGTGAACAGCAAACATAAGATGAAACAAGAACACTCTTTACAACAGCATGGGAAACATGACATACCTATAAATAAATCTTATAAAAATATGTAAGACCTTTACAAAAAAAATACAAAATATTTTGAGAAAAATAAAAAAAGACCTAAAGAAATGGAGGGGCCTACTCAATTCATGGACTGGAATTTCAATATTGTAATGATGTTAATCATTCCCAAACTGATATATAGATTTAAGGCAAGCCCAATATCCCAGTGATCTACAAATGTATAGATATTTATGACAAAGGAGGCACTGCCCAGGGGTATATAAAAGACAATCTTTTTGATACTTAATATTGAGCAAATTGAATATTCATATGGAAAAAATGCCTCTTGATCAACCACAAATATTGATTCCATATAGATTACAGGTTTAAATGTGAAAATAAAATGAAAAACTTCTAGAACATAGCATAGAAGAATATCTTTATGATCTTGGGGAGGCATGGATTTTTTTTTTAAAGGACACAAAAGACTATATATGAAAGAAATGTTGACCACATTAAAATTAAGAGCTTCTCCTCATCAAAGGCACATTTAAAAAGTAAAAAGGCAATCTGTATAATGGAAGAAGGAATTTGCAATATATACAACTAACAAAGGACACGTATATAGAACATGTAATGAATGCCACATGTCAATAAGATAAAGACAATGCAATTTTAAAAGTTGGCAAGGGGGTGCCCGGGTGACTCAGATCATCAGGTCATGATCTCAGGGTCTTAGGATTGAGCCCTGAGTGGGGCTCCGCACTCAGTGTGAAGTTTGTTTTTTTCCCTCTGCTCCTCCCCCTCCCAAATAAATAAACAAATCTTTTAAAAAATTGGCAAGAAGGCTAAAAAGGGTGTACATAGAATATTCAAATTGCCTGTAAACATATGCAGCAATGCTCAACTACATCAACATCAGGGAAAATAAATCGATGAGATACATTACACCCCTACCAGAATGGCTAAATCTTAAGCAAAATGACCATATAATGATTTGAGTAACAGGAATGCATATACTGATGGTGGAACTCTTAAGTTGGTACAACCCATGCTGAAAAATTGGCATTATCTACTAAATCCTAGCACTCAGCAATTCCGCTCCTAGGTATATGTCTAATATGTGTAAGAATGCTCTTTGATGCATTGCTGTTTTTGTTTTTTTTTTAAGATTTTATTATTTATTTGACAGAGAGAGACAGCCAGTGAGAGAGGGAACACAGGCAGGGGGAGTGGGAGAGGAAGANTTTTTTTAAGATTTTATTATTTATTTGACAGAGAGAGACAGCCAGTGAGAGAGGGAACACAGGCAAGGGGAGTGGGAGAGGAAGAAGCAGGCTCCCAGCGGAGGAGTCTGATGTGGGGCTTGATTCCAGGACTCTGAAATCACGCCCTGAGCTGAAGGCAGACGCTCAACAACTGAGCCACCCAGGCGCCCCTCTTTGATGCATTGTTAATAGTACCCTAACACTTATTAACAGCCCAAATATTCTTAAACTTTCAAATAGATAAACGAATCATAATATAGTCATTCAACGGAACTTACACAGCAATGAAAATGAAAAATTATTGCACGCAGGAATCTCATGAACATAATATGGAGTGGAAGAATTCAAATACACATACACATAAACACACATACATACATGAACACATATATACATGAACACATATATATGTGTATATATATATAAACCTATATATACACACACATATACATATACACAAAATATAAGGCATGATGGCAGTCTTATAAAGTTCAAAAACAAAACTAAACTATTGTGATAGAAGTCAGACTAGTTGTTACCTTCGAGGATAAGGGTGGGATAATGATTGGGAGGTGAACTTCTAGGGCTTTCTGAGTGCCAATATTGTATTTCTAGATCTAATTGGTGGTTGCAAGGTTATAATCATTTCATCCTTCGAGTTGTTCACATGTGATTTATGATTCTTCTGTACGTATTACATATATATATAAATTAAACATTTTCTATATTATATATATTATTATATGTATTATATATTTTCTGTATTATATAATTACATATTTTATATATAAAAAATGCTCTGAACTCATTTTTATTCCAAACCATTCTTCAGTATCCTAGTTTCTAGTGCTCCGAATAATAATCTTATAAATACTTCCAAACCAACAGAATTTGGAAAAGGTCCCCAAACACGGGGATCAGTTGTTTTTATTAATTTTGTTGCGGCTACAACTATACTTATAATCTGCACTATTTGTGTTAATTTCTTTATTTTGATCTCAGTACTGAAAGACCTAACAGATCACTCAGTGGGAGGCAGAACTTCATTTTCTCAATTATAGGAATCATAGCTCAATGGCAAAGTTCTCAAATGGCAGGTTGAGAAATTCCTTTGTGGGAGGATACAGCCTATCATTAAGCATCCCATCATGCCTCTTGCTGAATGGACCTGTGGGTGGCATGATTCCTGCTAACACCAACTCAGTTCCCAGATTCTGTTCAATAGAGGGATCAACATCGCCTGGAGCAAACTAAACAGCACTTTGAAAGGCTGGATAAACGACCTTTGGATATTGCCCAACAGAGGATTTCTGCATTTCATTGCTGAGGTCAGAGCTTCAGTTCACTAACACAACATTGACAGAACTTTGATGTTCTTTGTTTTCACTTATAAGGGAAAATAGGAGAAAGGGAGAATTAAAGGAGAGGAGAAATGAAATCTCAATATCCCACCCCCTGTACCAAAGGTTCTCCGTTTCATGTTGTCGCATCATAAAGCTCTGACCTTCATCCATATATTGTAGCTGGGTAAAGCTTCAAGCTTGAAAATGTGTGCTCTACATATTTCAAAACAATTTTACAGCTCCTTCTAACTTTATTATTTCTGATTTTTTTCCTCTCAGAATAAACCCTGAGTTTTATCAGTTTGGGTAAAGAGAATGTTTTCCCTTATAGAAGGCAAACTGCATGCAACATTTCAGCATTTGAAGAAGTTTTGATCCTACTTTACTTCTAAGACATTTGCAATTCAAAGTTCATTAAAATTTTCTTCAAAACCGGAAAGCAGACTTGTCTTAATTATTTTGGATCAGTTAAGGAATGGCACAAGTTTTGCGTATACATTTATTCCTGCCTATTTCCCTTCTCATCTCCCCCCACCAACAGTTTTCCAGGCTGATATTTGATTTGGAGAAATATCCATAAATCTATCAGCCACAGGGGAAGGTTGTCATCTTTCACAGGATTTGCTACAGTGGATCTATGAAAGTCCATTTAAGTAACTTCTCTCTGGGAGGTAAATTAATCAAATGAGAAGAAGTGAAGAACCAGTTATAACTCCTCCACTTTTAATCCATTCCAAGATCCAACAGCACATCTCCCATAAAAGCACTTAAAAAAACTACATTTTAGAATGTTTATGCCCCTGTAGCCATCTGCTCCAACTTTTCTTTGTATCATTTTAGTTTATGATCTCCAAAACACATAATACCAGTTTTCTGAACGGGCTTGCTGATACTTTTTGTTGTCAATTTCATCTAACTTCCAAGTCCTCCATATTTGTGACTCACAAGGGCAACTGATGTGCCCGTCATTTGGAACTGCATCAGCAGTTCAATCCTTAGGCTTAACCTTCTGTTGAGCGTCTTTATTACTCAGCAACTCAAGAATATGGCTAAGGAGTGGGTATGCTGGTTCATCTGCAGCCTGTTACACTAATGAGTTTCTAGGCAGTATTTTATCAAAGCAATGTGTCAGAACCTCTGTTATTGCTTCTTGTTTTGATGGGTTAGTGTTCATTGTTAAAGGAGAACACACATTTTTTCCCTCTCTTTGACAGGCAAGTTGAGGGCTCTCAGTAATAGGTGCCAGGAAAGAAACATCTGGTGTACATTTAACGATGCATTGTTGCATTGTTAACTTAAAGCTGTTACACGCCTTGATAAACACATAATGGGCCTCAAGAAATTAAGAGAAAATTAAAATGTAAATGTTTACCCAGACCATATTTCCCTTTTCTTTTCATCAAGCCCTCTCCACCTGCACCTTATATGTAAGTAAAAGAAAAGGTTAGTGCAAAATTCTCTTCTAACCCTCTATGGGTCATGTTGCCACAAACTAAGAGAACATTTTTTTCCCCTTCCAGACAGGAGATACAGCTGAGGTCAAAATGGCACCATGGTGGTCTTACAGTTATTTAAGTGCTGTCTGTGTGTTCTGAAAATAAGCTAGGCCATTTAGAAAATCTGCTTCCTCTTGGGACAAAGGACTCATATGGGGTTAAATATACTGTAAATATGTTGGAAATATTTTGATCATATCACCAGTTTTCAGCTCCAAATTTTGCTCGTTTATACAGGTGATGGTTAAAATGCATTGGCCGCCTCTTAGCTACTTCGCTAGAAAAGTACACTATATAACAGCTGTTCCTATGGTGAAAATTCACAGGTCAGAGGAGAGAGAGTATATTTCTAGGTCATCACCAATGATTAGGCTCTTTTTCTTAAAACATCATGCCTGTGCATTGTGCAAATGGTGGACCTCTTCCCTTCTCTGAAGAAGGATGGAAGGAACCCCTCAAATGCACTGAAATGGTCAGAGGTGTAAAAGGGAGGGAAGGCAGAAGGGATGTAAGGACAGTTAAAGGAAGGGAAATGTAAAGACAGAGAAGAAGAAAAGGAAAAGCAAAGATGGAAAAAAAATTTTAAGCTATAATTCATAGCAGTTTCTAAGAAATGCTATTATAGATGTTTTAATAAAACTATAACAAGAAGATTAGACCAGTTTTTGAATGAAAGCTATATCCTCTCTGAAATGGTCACAATTTGACATATGGACTGAACTCTGACTCAGAGCTATTTAATTTTATGTAAACTGCTTTATATGGTTATTTACATATTTCCAGATTTTTGACATATTTCAGGTCTACAGAGATAGCTTGACAGGGTGAGTTTTTTTCCACTCTTCAATTCTCTGCTTCAAGTTATTTTTAAATCTAAGCATACATTTGGAAAAAGTTCTGTAGTTGGAGCTATCAATTGGCTACCCTGTGTGATGTTACATTGTATTATGAACTATATAAGGCGAACAGTAAAGTTTAGAAAGAATTTTAAGTTTTCTTTTTCTTTTTCTTCTTTTTTAAAGTTACCAGACTGTCTGAGATGAAACAATGAAACTAGTTTGCAGATATGGACACAGCAGGAGTCACTTGCAGGACTAGGGAAAGCTTTTCTCAGGAACCAAGAACAAATGTAAGAGCGAATGGTTTTTCTAGTTTGAGCTTAGAAGATCTATTCAGCTGACACCAGAAAATAACTAAAATCATTTAATGAGTCTCTTTATTTCACTTCCATCAATCCTAAAATATGCTCATGTATCTTATGGCCACTCATGATATTAAAAATAAACAAACAAACAAATGAAACTGGATGTTCAAGCCATTTATATCCAGGCAATGCAGCAAAGACTATTTTATATTCCTGGCCTTCCTCCCCCATTATTTCATTAAAAAAGCAACTCTTTCACTTGCATCAAAGTTCTTCATGGTAAAGATAATACAGATTTTTCTCCTGTAAATTTTCTGAAAATGGGATGCTGACAACATCTCCTGGATATAATTTTAAGACTGGCTCAGGATTTTGAAACTTCACTGAAATGAACTCAAGATAGCCGCCTGGAGGGGGCAAAATGGAAGAGGGACTAAATTTGGTAAGTGAATGTGAAACCAATTTTTAGGGAGTTTAAAAAGTCTTCAACGTGCTCCTATGAGAGCCTAGCCCTTAATTACCTTATTTCTGGTAGCAGGTTGGGAAATTCCTGTGGGTAAGAAGACTTCTCATGCATTCCTAAGATCATGGGAAGGAAAAATGGCCAAGGCATTGACAACTGTTGAACAGAAATGCATTATTGTGTGCTCTTTTGAAAAATCCCCGGTTTTATAGCATAGACACCATTAAAAATCAAGGAATGGAAAAGCTAGAGGTGACATAAGGAAAGACAGTGCATATATTGCTATTAAGAATTCTTTCTTTGAAATTGTATTTGATTTCTTTCCTTCAGAAATCCTGGTAGGGAAAGGAGAGAAAAGAAAGGAAGAATGTATATATGTATATACCGTTAATATTTCTTTTAATTAGGCTTTTGAATTTAAAGCGGGGAGACTAGAGAATTACACCTCTTTCCTAATTTTAAAGAAACTCTCATCTCTTTAGAATAACATGAGATGNAAGGAGTGGGTATGCTGGTTCATCTGCAGCCTGTTACACTAATGAGTTTCTAGGCAGTATTTTATCAAAGCAATGTGTCAGAACCTCTGTTATTGCTTCTTGTTTTGATGGGTTAGTGTTCATTGTTAAAGGAGAACACACATTTTTTTCCCTCTCTTTGACAGGCAAGTTGAGGGCTCTCAGTAATAGGTGCCAGAAAAGAAACATCTGGTGTACATTTAACGATGCATTGTTGCATTGTTAACTTAAAGCTGTTACACGCCTTGATAAACACATAATGGGCCTCAAGAAATTAAGAGAAAATTAAAATGTAAATGTTTACCCAGACCATATTTCCCTTTTCTTTTCATCAAGCCCTCTCCACCTGCACCTTATATGTAAGTAAAAGAAAAGGTTAGTGCAAAATTCTCTTCTAACCCTCTATGGGTCATGTTGCCACAAACTAAGAGAACATTTTTTTCCCCTTCCAGACAGGAGATACAGCTGAGGTCAAAATGGCACCATGGTGGTCTTACAGTTATTTAAGTGCTGTCTGTGTGTTCTGAAAATAAGCTAGGCCATTTAGAAAATCTGCTTCCTCTTGGGACAAAGGACTCATATGGGGTTAAATATACTGTAAATATGTTGGAAATATTTTGATCATATCACCAGTTTTCAGCTCCAATTTTGCTCGTTTATACAGGTGATGGTTAAAACGCATTGGCCTCCTTTTAGCTACTTCGCTAGAAAAGTACACTATTTAACAGCTGTTCCTACAGTGAAAATTCACAGGTCAGAGGAGAGAGTATATTTCTAGGTCATCACCAATGATTAGGCTCTTTTTCTTAAAACATCATGCCTGTGCATTGTGCAAATGGTGGACCTCTTCCCTTCTCTGAAGAAGGATGGAAGGAACCCCTCAAATGCACTGAAATGGTCAGAGGTGTAAAAGGGAGGGAAGGCAGAAGGGATGTAAGGACAGTTAAAGGAAGGGAAATGTAAAGACAGAGAAGAAGAAAAGGAAAAGCAAAGATGGAAAAAAAATTTTAAGCTATAATTCATAGCAGTTTCTAAGAAATGCTATTATAGATGTTTTAATAAAACTATAACAAGAAGATTAGACCAGTTTTTGAATGAAAGCTATATCCTCTCTGAAATGGTCACAATTTGACATATGGACTGAACTCTGACTCAGAGCTATTTAATTTTATGTAAACTGCTTTATATGGTTATTTACATATTTCCAGATTTTTGACATATTTCAGGTCTACAGAGATAGCTTGACAGGGTGAGTTTTTTTCCACTCTTCAATTCTCTGCTTCAAGTTATTTTTAAATCTAAGCATACATTTGGAAAAAGTTCTGTAGTTGGAGCTATCAATTGGCTACCCTGTGTGATGTTACATTGTATTATGAACTATATAAGGCGAACAGTAAAGTTTAGAAAGAATTTTAAGTTTTCTTTTTCTTTTTCTTCTTTTTTAAAGTTACCAGACTGTCTGAGATGAAACAATGAAACTAGTTTGCAGATATGGACACAGCAGGAGTCACTTGCAGGACTAGGGAAAGCTTTTCTCAGGAACCAAGAACAAATGTAAGAGCGAATGGTTTTTCTAGTTTGAGCTTAGAAGATCTATTCAGCTGACACCAGAAAATAACTAAAATCATTTAATGAGTCTCTTTATTTCACTTCCATCAATCCTAAAATATGCTCATGTATCTTATGGCCACTCATGATATTAAAAATAAACAAACAAACAAATGAAACTGGATGTTCAAGCCATTTATATCCAGGCAATGCAGCAAAGACTATTTTATATTCCTGGCCTTCCTCCCCCATTATTTCATTAAAAAAGCAACTCTTTCACTTGCATCAAAGTTCTTCATGGTAAAGATAATACAGATTTTTCTCCTGTAAATTTTCTGAAAATGGGATGCTGACAACATCTCCTGGATATAATTTTAAGACTGGCTCAGGATTTTGAAACTTCACTGAAATGAACTCAAGATAGCCGCCTGGAGGGGGCAAAATGGAAGAGGGACTAAATTTGGTAAGTGAATGTGAAACCAATTTTTAGGGAGTTTAAAAAGTCTTCAACGTGCTCCTATGAGAGCCTAGCCCTTAATTACCTTATTTCTGGTAGCAGGTTGGGAAATTCCTGTGGGTAAGAAGACTTCTCATGCATTCCTAAGATCATGGGAAGGAAAAATGGCCAAGGCATTGACAACTGTTGAACAGAAATGCATTATTGTGTGCTCTTTTGAAAAATCCCCGGTTTTATAGCATAGACACCATTAAAAATCAAGGAATGGAAAAGCTAGAGGTGACATAAGGAAAGACAGTGCATATATTGCTATTAAGAATTCTTTCTTTGAAATTGTATTTGATTTCTTTCCTTCAGAAATCCTGGTAGGGAAAGGAGAGAAAAGAAAGGAAGAATGTATATATGTATATACCGTTAATATTTCTTTTAATTAGGCTTTTGAATTTAAAGCGGGGAGACTAGAGAATTACACCTCTTTCCTAATTTTAAAGAAACTCTCATCTCTTTAGAATAACATGAGATGGCATTGTCTCTGAAGAGGACCCATCTCTTTAGAGTATCCGTTATTCTCACTGTAAGATTTACAGTAAACATATTTTTTGGTTCCTATCTGTTGTAATGTATGTGCTAGGGTGATGGTGAATTTTTTCCCCTTTTGTTATGTAGTGTACACAGTAATGATTAAGTGAAACTGGGGGAAAGCATGCAGAAGAGAAAAGAATGTGCAAAACGAAATAGAAAAGGCCAGAATGGAAAGTGAAATCTTGTTGTTGTATCATTACTGAGTCATTCTTACATGGTCCCATAATATAGTACAGACATTCTGTAGCTACCTAAGGACTGTATATCTAGCCTCAAGGATCTGCTATTGTTGAGAAGATTTATGAAGGGGGACAGGGCAGAAAATGTGCACCAAATACACCCACCACATTTTACACAAACATTCAGTGGTTCATTATACATATTGTTCTAATATTATTGTTGCCTTATACACAGGTTTGTATATATTCTAAATCCCATTTGAAACAAAGAATGCTACAAATAAAAAATAACACTAAGTTAATTGGTGATCTTTGAAGATTGATTAGTATTATTGACTACCAAAAAAAGTAGGAAAAAAGTATAGATCTTAGAATGTAGATAGAATGCAGATAGATAGACTCACATAAATTTTAATTTCCAGTGGGCACTGTACTTTCTCATATGCCATCTTTATGGATCAATACAGCATTAAAGGGCAGTGATTTCTATCTTGAAACTTAAACTCAAGGCTATTCTTACTATCAGGTATCTGTAAGGATATATACTGTTTGGGGGGAGTGTATACGTACTTGTATAAGCATCCACAGATCAGGAGGAAAAAGGATACTGCATATACCAGACCGGAGGCAGTCAGGGGCCTTGTCCATGAGGCTACTTTGTTTGGATAAAGCACATTCTTATAGAGGTATCGATAGAATATATGGAGAGGTTTATTTTTCTAAGATTTTATTTATTTATTTGAGAGAGAGAGAGAGAGAGAGCGAATGAGAGAGAACAAGCAAGAGAGAGCAAGAGAGCACAAGCAGGGGGGAGCAGCAGAGGGAGAGGAAGAAGCAGGCTCCCCATTGAGCAGGGAGCCCAACTCAAGCCTGGGATCATGACCTGAGCTGAAGGCAGACGCTTAACAGATTAAGCCAGTCAGGCATCTCACAAGAGATTATTTTAAAATATGGACAAATACACTATAAAGTATCAAATATCTGCTCATTGGAAGCCATTTCAATGGGAAGGGGAATCCAACAAGAATAAAAATAATGCTGAATTTCAATTAATAATCTCATCAGTGAATAAAATTATAGGCAGTTATACATAATCATAACAGTGGCATTCAGTGTTATGACCAAAAGCAGTATTTATAGGGGTGCCTGGGTGGCACAGCGGTTAAGCGTCTGCCTTCGGCTCAGGGCGTGATCCCGGCGTTATGGGATCGAGCCCCACATCAGGCTCCTCCGCTATGAGCCTGCTTCTTCCTCTCCCACTCCCCCTGCTTGTGTTCCCTCTCTCGCTGGCTGTCTCTATCTCTGTCAAATAAATAAATAAAATCTTTAAAAAAAAAAAAGCAGTATTTGTAGACAGCAGCACCACCTGGTAGGTATAGGCATACAAAACAAATGCTTCCTAAAACTTAAATACGTAAGGCTACTGCAGTGCTCCTTTTATCTTTTTATGACTATGCTGTCACTATGTCAAGGTTGACGCTCTGAAATATTTCCTCAGCTTCTTGGCTAATGCAAGGTAGTATATACAGTAAATTATTGCTTCTGTCACACAAGAGGAGGTTTTAAGTGTTTAGAAACAAAGTATCCCTTGAAAACTTCCCAAATACCAGTTCTGTACAAAGAATTTGACAGAGGACATAAAAATATATTTTTACTTAGCTAATTTATTATTTTATAAATAATTTATAAGAAGGAAAATAATGGGGCTAAAAATCAATTCTTTAAATCACTGGCAGGGAAAAATAATAAAACTTTAAGCCCAATATTACCTTCTCATCAACAAGCGGCTACTGCAACTGTTTCTGAATTATTTCTTGTACTTGAATTATTTATAACCTTATCCTAAAATTTTCCTCCCTTCTCAACAATCTTGACTAATTCTTGGATGGTCTTGTTTAGAATAGTGACTTCTTATATTACATGGTTTTCCTTTTTCAGTCCAAGGGCTTCTCATTTTAATCATTATAGTTACAGGTAAGTGATGTGCTGCTTCTGCAGTTTCCTTCACAATGAGGACACCAAAATCCTCACTCCAGCAATGTTGCTAATCTCCTTTGATCCACAAAAGTGTGCAGATCAGCTCACAAAAAAGGAATGATGTTTCATAATTTGTGTCAAGGGTTAAAAGAGTTTGTGTCTGTTGGCTTCTGCATTATGCGTCACTTTCATTATTTCATTATTTGATCTTCTGTGAAGTGCCTTTAATATAGTACATATATACATTTCCACTACCTATAACTATACTTAGACTAGGTTGTTTAAAACTTATAACAGTTAATTTCTTCTAAGCTCCTTGAAAATGCCACTCTATTTTTATAAAAATACTTTTTCCAAACTTCAATGTAGCATAAAAGTTAATCTTGTGCTAAGATGCCATTCAGAATTTTGAATACAAAAGGAAGGCCAGCCTTCCTCTGTCTTCCATAGAAGCCATTTATTAATGGTTTGGTATCCATACACATGCGATGGAAAGATACCTGGAAAGGGCTTCAACAGGACTGTCCAGATCAGGAAAGGTTAGGGTCAGATGGCCAGACTCTCAGGTTAAGCTGGGGCCAGTAAGTGCAGCATGACAGGTGTCTACTAGCATAGGAAGAGCAGTAATTTATTATCAGAAAGAAAATCTGAAAGGACAAGATTAGTCCAGAGGAAAAAAAGATGGGAGAGAAGCAAACATTATTAGCTCTGACTGGAACAGGATCCACAACCTATAATGTCTAAGTAATGATGGGGTAGGGAATCAGGGAAGGTCAAAATGGCAAGTAATTGACAGAGGCCCCATAAGACAGGTGTTTGGCAATAAGGAGGCCTGGCAACAGGTATCCTGGTCGAAAAGCACTGAGGCAGACTGGTTCAAAGTGGAGGGGAAATTCTAACTGGGGAATGCTTCTTTCGAATTGAGTGAATTCTTTTTTTTAATAATATTTTTTTATTATATTATGTTAGTCATCATACAGTACATCCCTAGTTTTTGATGTAAAGTTCCATGATTCATTACTTGCGTATAACACCCAGTGCACCATGCAATACATGCCCTCCTTAATACTCATCACCAGCCTATCCCATTCCCCCACCTCCCTCCCCTCTGAAGCCCTCAGTTTGTTTCCCAGCATTCAGCTTCAGGGGCAGAGGTCTGTAGTTCGCAAAAATTCTCTTCTTGGTGTGAATTCCTTTCCTCTGCCCTTCCTTGACGGTGTCTCATATTTCCTTAATATTCTGCATTTTCTTTCCTCCTCCTCTGCAATTTCTTTCTCTTCCTCCTCCCCCTCCTCCTCCTCTCTCTCTCTTTTTGGCTATGTGAAGGAGCATAATGTTCTGGTACATGTTTAACAACTCATTCTCTGGGTTAAAAACAAACAAACAGACAAACAATTCTGATTGTAGTATTTGCCTTCTTTTGCAGTCTAAGTACTCCCACCATGGCCAATTTCAAACTACCAATAGGACATCCTTGGTCATGGAGTTGGGATATGCAACAACAATTATATATATAATAGACATAATCTCAAGAACATAGATGATAGGAAAATGTAGTAAACTAATTGAGAAGGGATGAGTTTATGCATCTATTCCCTTTGTTTTTAATATAATTTACTTAATTATAAGTTTATATAATTTCTTTTTACATAATGGATATTTAACAACAGGTTCAAAGGATTCCTGAATATTTAACAATTGGATATCATGAACTAGTAGGAGCTGGCTCAAGCTCCCCTTAAACTGCCCTCCTTAGTTTGTCTGCCTCCCCTTCCCCCTTTGCACCCTGGGTGTTGCCTCTGGGAAGGACAGTGTCTGCGCTGACATCCCACTTTCCCTATTTCCGTTCTCTCTTGTCATTGGGGTGCAGGAAGATTGTCAGAGTTAGGACCCCTCACTTCCCCTCTGTTTGCTGGAGGCATCAAGGGCATCTTGGTGTTACCTTATGGACTGATGCTACAAGTTGGGAAGGGTACAGATAACACCAAGAAGTGCAAGGCTCTGATATAGAAGAGAGGTTTCAAAGACTGATTGTCTAACTTCTATGAAAAGCCCAGATCATTATAAAACAAAAAACTTGTGGTAAAATTCAAGTTTGCCAGATTGCTGCTTCATTTCTCCTGATAACAGCCCCCACTGCTCATGAGGAAATCATGTAGATTATTATGGCAACGGGGGGTGAGTTAACTGGGAGGAAAATGGAATAGATGAGTTGAGGGGATTACAATGTGGAGAGGGGATTAGTCTAAACAAAACACTGTGAAAAACTTATTAGTTTGAGCCAGGCTGTAGATAAGTGCTGTCCAATTGAGTTTTCTGTGATGATGGAAGCATTCAATAGCTTTGTTGTCCAACAAAGTAGCCAATAGCTACATGTAGCTTTTGAGTACTTGAAATATGCCTATTGAACTAATACAACTAGTAGAATGTTATACAATTTAAAACCATTTAATTTTATATCTAAATAGTCACACATGGCTAGATACCACCACATTGAACAAGTGCCACTCCAGATCCAGGGTCAGCAAACTGACCTGCAGGCCAAATCCAGTCACCTGTCACCTGTTTTTGTATGGCCCTGAGTCAAACATGGCTTTTACACTTTTTAAATGATTGAAGGAAAACAAGTAAGCAATATGAGACAGAGACTGTATGTGACCTGCAAAGCGTTCACTATGTGCCTTTTTATAGAAAATGTTTGCTGACCCATCTTCTAGACATTGCAATTAATTACTTCTCTAATGACAGTGAGCATAGTGAAGTCAGTAGATTTTCCCAAGATTCTACAATCTAGACTAGCCTGTGTCTTCTCTATATTACTCTGAGGTCCCAGAGGGGGTCATAGCTAATTTAGTTGAGTCCTGGTACTTATAATATGAGACAGGCACTAAACAGAAGGAAGCCACTTATGAGATACAGGCCTATTGACTGGAGATCAAAGAACCAAGTTAGAGCAGAAGCAAAAGCAAGAAGAGACTGAGGACAGGCCCTCATGGCTGCCAGCTCAGCGTCACTTTCGGGCAGAACTGCAGCAAGGCCGAGGGTCCAGGCAGGGTTTAAGTGGGCCCAGCTTCCAAAGTTAGAATAGGAACCTGCGAGGTCTTTCTAAAATAATGGACCCTCCTCCATGATTATATATGCCTCTGGAGGAATGAAGGGCTGGTGAATAAGTTGTGAATCTGAGAGATAGAAGTGGGGAAATTACGAAGAATTATTGGACGCCATAATGTGTGCTCAGCCCCATTGTGAGTGTGCACAAATATATTATGCAATTTTATTTGCCTCCAACATAACACTGCTGCCATTGTCTTTCCCACAATGCGGCTCCTGCTTTAGCTTTGAATCATGGTACATAAAAAATGCTCAACAAATGTTAAATATTATACTTGTTTTATAGTGGAGGAAGCTGGAAACTGAACACTGGAGAGCAGTCGTGTGGCTTCGGTCTATACCTGAGAGGATGTGCTGTTAACAAGCTCCTTGTTGTCAAAGAGAGAATCAGGAGAAATGTGGAATGTTCATCAGATTTCGGGGATGAAAGGTTAAGAGGACTTTTCATAGATATATAAAACTGGCTTTAATGTCAAGGCATGGATTATATTTCCCATATCCCAAATTATCAGACTGAATAGAAATTTTAGAAAAGAAAGAATTCTCCTAAATCCTTCTGGTGACCAAGACTGATGACTGGTTCCTGTTTCCCTTTCCTCCGTGGCATGCAGCTAGAGCACGTTTCATTCTACCGTGCAGTTAGGTGTGGCAGTGTGACTGGGTTCTGGGTAACAGAATGTGGCAGAAGGTCCACTCCTCGGCCTAGTCCACAGGAACCCACATGATCCTCCACTTCCTCCCTTTTTTCCCAACTGTATTTGGATGTCATATTCAGGATGACCTTGGCAAACACATGCTGAAGACGGCAGAGCCTCCGTCAGCCTGATTTTCTGAATGATGCATGGAACATCGTCCACCCTAGGCCACTGGTAGAATTTTGAGAGCAAGACACTGAGTCAAAACACTGAGTTAAAACACTGAGATTTCAGATTTTATCTGTGATAGCAGTCAATACTCTTAAACAAATCCCCACCTACTTTGCTTCAATATCAACACTTCAATAAACAAATCACTTATTTAATTCATCTACTGACATGAGTAAGTATGGTTCCTTCATTTGGAAGAAAGCCCAGAAGTAGGAGCAGATCATTTTGCCCTGGAAAGTAACTCATTCTTAACTGAATCTTATATAATCCAGAGACCTCTGAAAAAGATGAACTATTAAAAGGACAGAGTTTTTGGGTGGCTCAGTAGGTTAAGCATCTGACTTTGGCTCAGGTCATGATCTTAGGATCCTGGGATGGAGCCCTGTGTTGGGCTCCCCGCTCAACAGGGAGTCTGCTTGTCCGTCTCCTTCTCCCCTGCCCCTCCCCCAGCTTGTGCTCTCTCTTTCAAATAAATAAAAAAATCTTAAAAAAAAATGACAGGGTTTTTGAATAAAATAAATAAAATAGCCATTATTTTGAAAAAACAATTATTTTAGATTATTGTTCAGTTTTCTTTCACCATATGGGCCTTGCAGTTGGCTGTGGTCTACAAAGAAAGATGACCAAATCATTTGCAGTTACAGAGAAGATCAGGTTTGGCTTCTGTGCATGAAGCTATGGTTGGACTTTCCAAATTTATGTTTAGCATTATTGCAGAGTTTTGTTACAAAGTGTTCCAATTTATTTTTCTGCCTAATTCTCATTTTTTTCCAGCTTTATTGATGTATAACTAACAAAATGGTAAGATATTTAAAGTGTGCATCACGGTAATTTGACACACATATATCTCTGGCCAATTCTGGGTTCATAGAAGATACTGCACACTATACGTTGCCTCCTTTACTTCGCGATCAAGGCCTTAACCACCCTCACTGGAAACCGTAAGATTAAAACGGCAGCATTAACAACCCATCACTGATCTGAAGGGATGCTCTAGAGTTGCCTTGAAATCATGACCAAATAGTTCCCCACACGACTTCAGTATTCAGGGGAAGAGAACCAATGTGGGCAGACAGATCAATAAAAAGGCTCTGGAGTCAGGCCAGCTAAGGTGTGAATTATTCCTTTGCCACATATTACTTGTGAACCTCAGCGAGGTTACAAAGTTTGCTCCTTCAGTACCCAAATCGGAAAAATGTCTGCCTTGTTTTTGCTGTGAAAAGAAAACAAAATGCTGTATTGAAGTACCCAATGTAGGGCCCAATATTTAATTATTTTTATTTAAAAAATCAAGGTAATAAATTCGGTGAAAATGGAATGAAGCACTATCCGAATTCTAAACAATTAATTTTATTTGTAATGGTAATCTTTCCTATTAAAACTCAGGGGTAACACCTTCGAGGAATACTGTCAGCCTTACAAGGCCTGGGATGGTTGGCTCCTGCCTCCCTCCCCCCTCATCTTCCCCTCTGCACTCAGTGCCCAGAGCCTTCCGCGGCTTCCTTCAATGCACTGTGCTTTCTCTCGCTGGGGAGATTTTACACCTGCTGTTTTCCGTCCCCCTCTTCAGCCCGCTGCTTTGGTCCCACCACTCCTCACCCTCCATTCTCAACTCAAATTTCCTCTGACCCTCCAGCTCGGTCAGCTTTCTTGGCCCATGTGCTCTTTTCCTTTGTATCCCTTCTCTCGGCATGCTGTTTATGACTTCGTTTGTGCCGTTATTTGGATATGTTCGTTTTGCTCACCAGGCTAGGAAGCTGTGAGACAGGCACAAAAGCAACTGCTAATTAGTTACTAAACTAACTAGTAAAGTAATTCATTTGTGGCTTATTTTTTAGATGGTGTAACACTGCACTGCTTTTTCAAATGAACTTTATGACATAATTGTTCATCATAGATAAATAACTAAAAGCATATTGTGTGATTCGGACTTTGTTTTGGGACTTAAAGCCCACTTGATACACAAGCCTGCTTCATCTTCACTCGATGTAACCACGTGATAGCTGCTGAGCGGACGGACCACTTACCCACCAGTTTTAGTGATGTGATAGAGTCCAGTGGCCAGACCACAGGAGGCATTTCCTGCAGGTGGCGTAGACTGAAGTAATTACCCTAGCTGGAATTTGGTCATGACATCGGAACAATACACCTCACCCCAGAAAGCCTATAAAATTAGTTTTCTAGTGCAGCCACTGGCTTGATTTTTAGATATCTTTCCTTTAGGAAACTCCATTACATTTACTTTTCTCTTGTATATCTTTCTATGATTGAACAAAGAAAAATTAAGGGCAGCAATAAAAACAAATTTTCAAATACTAAATATGTTTATAGTGTAGAAAATCATGACAAAGGCTCAGATAATTCACTGTTTTGCATTTGCAATGCGCACATGAGTGAGCCAAATGATGTTTAGGTTTTTCTTGGTTCTTTCTCAATAATGGGTCAGATAAATCACTGTCTGATTGCCTATTACATTCTTGAGATTGCTTTGGGAATGACTGGCAGTAAAAGCCCCCAATTCAGACTCACTTGTGTGCAAACAATAAACATTGTTTACCATTTTTATATTTATACCAATCGTTATAAAACAGTCAACAGCTAAAAGATACTTGGAAAAAAGCAGCTTCTGGCCTACAGAAAGAAATCTTTGACAAAAAATTTTCTCTATTTCCACTTGCTTATGTTACTCCACAGCAAGGAAACAATGTGAGATATGCAACAATCCCCAAAGCCATTCATAGCTTTGCTATCAATTACAAAATAATAAGCGGAATATTAAGGAAAAACAACACCTTTGGTTCAAATATTATATTCCTAAGTGCCTGTTTCAGAATCTCTAGACCAAGCTTACTGCACAGATTTTTCCTGTGCCTAATTTCCTTTTTCTTCATTTAAATAATACTGGTGATTACTAACACTTACATCACTTATGAGATCTTTGCTCATTCATTCTCTCATTTAATTTAGTATTGTGCTTTTAAAAAATGAGGAAAATGATTTCTAACACATGTAAAATAACTTGCCTAATGTTTGGTTAAATGGCCAAACACAGCTTGAACTCCTATCTCATTACTTCCGATCTGAATCTATACTTTCTAGGCAAGGATAATACTATTTGGTAAACTTAAGCTTCAGTTTATGACTTTCAGGGTTCCAAATTTATGGCTTTATGCATTGATTGATTAAGTGATAAACTGACTTTCTTGGTCATTTATCCACTGGCCCATCAGTTTTTGTGGGTATGGTATCTTGCACTCTGTGGGGTATTTAGTCTTTTGTATTAAAGCTGTTGTAGTAAGCTCTGCAAAGAAAATAAAAGAGATAGTGTTAATCCTCAAATAACTTAATCAAAAAGTGACCTGTATACATTTATGTGCTAGTGGGGCTGGAAAGAGAAGGCTTCTTGGACAAAGTGAGACTGAAGTTGGGTCTTGAAGGGAACAATAGACTTAAATTATCAGGGAGAAAGCAGAAGGGCATCCCAGGTGGTGGAGACTGCATGAAGCATCTCTAGGAAACATTTTAATGGCTGTAGTGAGTAATTAATGTGGTTATTCCCTAGTATGTTCTGCACACTTTGCATTTTAAATGATAATTTATCATTATAAGTGGTGTCTGATTCTCATGAGTGTTAGTTAAAAATTATTCCATAAAGGTTTTATTAATTAAAAATTATTCAACCTTCATTATAATACAATCTTGAAATCTTTTATGGTCTCTTGGGATAAATCTAAGTACTATATACCACAAATCAGTATATAGGTTCAATTTTGGTGAGGCTTTGAATGAGGATAGTGAACTGTCAGAAGGGGAGTTTACTTCTGGGGATTTTTAGAGGCAGAAATGTGGTTGTTGGGACGCCTGGGTGGCTCAGTCATTAAGTGTCTGCCTATGGCTCAGGGCGTGATCCCAGGGTTTTGGGATCGAGCCCCACATTGGGCTCCTCTGCTGGGAGCCTGCTTCTTCCTCTCCCACTCCCCCTGCTTGTGTTCCCTCTCTCGCTGGCTGTCTCTGTCGAATGAATAAATAAAATCTTAAAAAAAAAAGAAAAGAAAAGAAATGTGGTTGTTGTTACCATGTTAAAAATTATTGCTCCCTCAGTGACAAAGAAGGGTACTCATGACCCTTTGCTTGTGGATTTCAATCTTCTGGTGTCTGGTCAGTAGAATCTTATAATATTCTGGGCAGGGAAGTGCCCATATGGGACACAGACAGAGGGCAAACATGTGGAGGGGCAATGTGAGGTTCTGTCCCCTGTAAGGGCTGGATGTGTTTGAGAAAGCAAGAAATGGGTTTCTCTCAATGCTTACTGCCAATTCATTACTCTTATTTCCATGGTGGGCTTCCATGATAGCACTCCAAGGACACAGAGAGAAGTTCAAAAGGAAACCCAAGGATGAATCTGCTCAATGCACACCATGGGGAAGTGGCAACCTGAATGGGGAGAGATGAATATACCCAGGAAACAGGAAGGCTGGTGGTAGAAGAGATTGTAGGAGTAGGGGAAAGGTGGGCCATCTCCTGGAGTATAGAAAGAGGGAAGTGGGCCTGATCCCCCAACCTTGAATGAGGGTGCAACGGGAAAAGGGTGATGATGCCAGGCCTAAGATGGTAGTCAACCAGCACGAGCTCCTTCAGCAACTCTCAGGTCTGGACTTGAAACTACTAGTCCAAGTGTTGTCGAGAGAGAGTTTGGGGTAGGCCAGATTGTTGTGACCTCAGATGACTTGGGAGTGGCCACCAGCCTGGAGGACCAAGAGAGTAGGTGGGAGCCAGCAAGGCTGGGTGGTTTTGTCTGTCGCCCAGGTATCATGGCCTTACTTCCAGCCTAGTTTCTGATTTATGCCATGGGCCTCTATTCTGACCAGTGATTTGGTCTTCTTTCAACCTTATATTAATTCAATATTCATTCAAAATCTATTTAGTTAAGGAGGGGAGGGAGTGATTTTCTATTAATAAAAGTAGTATGTACATAATGAAGTATTGATGACCTTGAAGTTACCACCATTTTCACTCATCTGGATACCCCTTTCCTTCTATAGTCTTTCTATCACACAAACCTGGGTAGTGTTTGGCGTTTGTATTCTGTAACCATAGTGGAAGCGTACATAGATGTGGGTACTAAGACTTACTACTGGTAAACAGCAGTCTTCAGTTTCTGATGAGAGCTGACATCAGAGGCTGTTGGGTAGCTAGTCTCACTTTGGTGATCTACACTGAATATAGAAATTGTCATGTGTACATAGAAAAATTATTTAACAGAGGTTGGAGTGTTTTGGTGAAGGCTTTTTTTTTCAGTTTCCACTTTTCATTTGAGGAGTCTCTCTTCCACCCTAGGAGCAGGACCAAATTACATTGTGTCGGTTAAGGAGTCATGTGTGGACATGTGTCAGATTTATTTCCATGGTGACACATCTCATTCCCATTATGGGATGATGCTCCAGGCAGCTGCCGGGCTCCCCCACCCCTGATTCAGCTCAGGGTAAGGGGTATTCTGAGGCTGGTGGTGGCCCATGAAACCACTTGTCTCCAAAAAAGGTGGGAAGAGAATTTTGGGAGGAGATTTCAACAGTGATATTGGGGTGTGTGTATGTGCACATTGGGTGTGTGCGAGAGGGTAGGGGTGTGGGAAGGGACACATTTGAGCCAGGAATAGATGAAAGGAGGGCAACAGACAGGAACAGAGTAAAAGTAGAGTCCCTGATGCCAGCAGTTCTCTCTCTGCATTCACTAAGGGGGTGACTGGCCCTTTTTCCTTCCGCAAGGGAGACAGGATCAGTACCTGCATCCCGATGATCTTAACATTCTCCTCTTTTCCTCTCATTGAAGGCTACTGGTTGTTAGAGCACCATTGATCTAGATTTCTATATTCTCAGCAAGGCTATTTACCACTGCTGATCTGCCTAAGAATGTAAATGAGTACATTTAAATATCATGTTCTCAACAATTTTATGTTTTGTTCTAAGCTCAAAATAAAGCTACCCAGGTGTTCTTTTATAAATAGGACTGCATGAATTTAAACAAACCTTTGCATTATTCATTGCAACAAAGGAATTGGAGTTCCTTCTCTAGATATAACTAATTTTAACACTTTTTAAAAGTAATAAACCACCTAAGGTAATTAGCACATCACTAAGCATTTTCTTTCACAGATGTATCAAATTTGACTCGGAAACCATTTTGTTAAATGAACAATTATTCTGAAACTCACTAAAAGTTATCTTTCATTGCTTTTGGGCCGTGATGACTTTATATTATCATAAATTGTTTTTAATTCAAGCCTTTGGCAAACAATTTAAATGAGATTCGCAATGTAACAGTGCTAATCTCATGGTTGAAATATTAAAACTTCATGCATGAAAGATTTATCCTTTTAATAAGATCAATCACACTGGACATCACTCACACTCCCCAATTAAAACCCACTTAATTCACAAACAATTTATTTTAAAAATCTGCCTATTACAAATGCACATTAGCATAATAGATTTTCTGCCCCATTTAAGATGGGCAACAACTGGCCATACCTAAACTCAAGCTCTTCTTACTCTGTCAAAAATTCTTTATTAATAGATGGTTGAGGAGTGCCTGGGTGGCTCAGTCACTTAAGTGCTGCCTTCAGGTCAGGTCATGATCCCAGGGTCCTGGGATCAAGACTCACATGGGCTCCCTGCTTCTCCCTCTCCCCCCACAGCCCCCCACCCTGATCGTGCTCTCTTTTGTTATCTCTCTTTCTCTCAAATAAATAAATAAAATCTTAAAAAAACCCACATATACCAAGGAGCATGCAGTAATAAATAGTTTAATTCAGTAGGAATTTTCAACATTAAATCTATACATGTTCACAGCTCAGAGAATTTGTTTCGTCATTTAGTCATTTGTTTTTTAACATCACCTTGGTGCAGAGGTCTCTGTTGGAGGAATACCTTTAAGCAGCCCCTCTTAGTTCTGGACATGTAAGGCCAGTAACACTGTACTGGGGAAGAGTGTAACTGGACATTCACTGGCCTGAGAGAGGCCCTGTTTTCCCATCCATCTTGGTTGTGAAAATCAAATACTGTGGGGAGGGAGCAGGGAAAACTTGGATGGGGGCCAAGGGACCTCCCTGGAGGAGAGGAGTTAAGACTTTGATGTCTCCTGTTGTGAGGTTCAGTGTTTCACTTGCAAGAAGCCCTGAAAGAGGTCAATTGTCAAAAGAAGATCCTAGAAAACCGTGAAAGAAAATTTACCTGGAGGATGAGGCGTCTGAACAAAGGGTTTGTTCTGGGAACATTCTTTAGTGAAAGTTGGAAACCTAGCACAGGGAAAACACAGGTGTGTGTGTGTGTGTGTGTGTGTGTGTGTGTGTGTGTGTGTGGTGGGTGGGTGGGGGTAGAGCTGTGTATGAAGTGAAGAGCTATAATATTGGATCTCAGGAGCACGGTGACATAGGTGATCACGGCAGAGTTTAACACTGGGAGACAGACTTCTTCTCTGTCCTTCTTTTACCCTGACAAATTATAGTCCTGGACTGCCAGTCTACATTGCATAGCAGTGTCCACAGCAGGAAGAATGGAAAAAGATACAGGACTGTTCAGAATGCCCAGTTTTCTCCATGAGATGATTGGACACAAAGCTGGCTAACTCAGGTTTCTAAATGCCACAACTTAACAAAAGTGGCAAGGTGCTAACTAGTTGAGCACCAGCTGGAAAACCGTACTATTCAACATCAAAAGAAGATGCTTCCCCTCCCTACAACCCATGTCTGCTGTGGATTTTGGAATCACAGACTTGCATCTAAGATCCTACAACCTACCAGTTGACAGTCCCCTACTCAGAAGTTGCAGCCAGCTGAAGCAGAAATGGGATAAAGCATGTACTGGTGAGGGTCCCTAGAAACAAATTATTGATTTCGTCCACTCAACTTTAAATCCTTTATTATGTCTCTCAAAATGTTGTCCTATTTGAAGAAATAGATGTTAAAGTCAAAGAGAGAAAAGTGGGAAATATTTTGTCAACATGAAGCCCAAAAGAAAAGAAAACAAATATATTTTGAACATACCCATGTAAGTGAAGTTTATTTTCAGTGAGTTAGGTGACTAACACTGTCTAGTTATGAGTGGTACAAAAACTGTGACGTGAACAATTCGAAATATGTTAAAATATGCTGGTATATCAAGAAATAAATAATATTTCATATTGAATTTGAATAAAAAGGTTGCAATTTTTATTAATAAAAGTATTTTTCCACATGCTCATTAAATGAATGTTGAATAAATACGTGAAAAATAATCATTTAAGGGGGCATCGACAAATAAGCCCATCCAGGCTGCCCAAATGTCCTGGCTGACCCTGGGCATGCGCACAGGGAAATCTGGGTGGTCCTGCCAGACGCTGCTGCCCTGAGGACCGAACACTGCTTCAGTCTAGACAGGTCGTCGGGTTTATTTTCAACCTAAGAAAACTGCAAATGGCATATAACCATGCCTCCTTCCTCTCCAGCATTGTTTCCTTATTACTCTGGGAAGCCTTAGCACAACTAAGAATTTTAGCTGATTCTTGTCCCAATTTACCAAGGACCTCCCCACACACCTAACATTCCCTATTCAGTTCATAACTGTACTAGATACACCTTTGCTAGAGTATCACTGTGTTTCAGTGTCTCAAAGACAACAGCCAAGCCTTACTTGGTGTCACACAGAAGTCTCCCTAATTCTTTGAGAGAGGAAGTCATTGATTGATTCATTGATTCATTCCATGTTTACCAAGCACCTACTGTGTGCCGGGTACTTGTAGGCACTAAGAACACAGCGGTGAACACAAAGACAAAATTCACATCCCCATAATGCTAACTAACCTTCTAGGGAGAAGATGGGAAAGAGACAATCAGCAAACTGCAAAAGAAAAAAAAAATACAGTGTATAACAAAGTGAAGACAAATTAGCCAGGAAACTTAGTAGGAAGAATCAGAGGGGAGTGTGTGTGTGTTATTTTAAGAATGGGGGTTGGAGAAAGGCTTCATTAACAAAGTAGCATTTGAACAAGGACCTGAAAGAGGTGACGAGTGAGCACCAAGGGCACCCAGAGGAAGAACTTCAGGCAGAGGAAACTGCAAATGCAAAGGTGCAGATGTGGGACAGTGTCTGGTGAGGAAGTAGGGAGACCAGTTAGGAGGCCATGGCATTGATCTAGGTAAGAGATGATGATGGCTGGAGCTGTGGTGTACAGTGGGAGTGAGGAGGAGGAGTCAGATTCCGGAAATATTCTGAAGGAGGCGCCCACAGGACTTATAATTAATTGGATGTGTGGTACAAGAGGAAGACTGGCTCTATGCAGCATAGCTAATTTACTAGCCCACCATGCTTCTCCAGCCTCCGTACCTTCCCTCAGGGCCCACACCTGCTCCTCCCTGTCGGATCACCTGGGATCCAGTCTTTCTCTTGCACTTAGCCTTCTCCTTCTACACAGTTCCCACAGTCCATATTTCAGAGGCTTACTATAGATTCCCACCATCTTCTAACAAGGATAGCTTGGATATCAGTGAGGTAGGGTGCTTAAGAAAAGCAGCAGCTCTGGAGGAGTCCGCTCTAGGTCTTTGGATCCACTGAGATAAATTAGTATGCTTAAGCAGAGGCTGACTGTAGATTGCCTGGCTAGGAGTGACACAGAAATCTGGGCAACATGAAGTCTTACCAAGTTTGAGAGGGGACCTGGCTGCGAGGCTTTCCTGACGTGACAAGGATGCATCAAAATATCCTGTGGGTTATTAAAAAGGATTATATGAAGCTCTCAGCTAGACTGAAGAGGGAGACGAGGCCTTTCATTTTTTTAGTGAAGACTTCAAAACTGTAAAGCCAACTTTTTGTTCTAAGAGTGTGGAGGAATATCTACTGATGCACGGCTAGGTCACATACGCACTGTCCAAGCATATGCCTGCACATGTTCACCTGTGCAGCAGTGGTCCTTTCTACGTGGTGCACGGTGAACTGGGTCTCGATGGACACTTCAGAAACATGAAGATAACTGATGAAGGTGGTAATTTGTGCAGGTACACACTGGACTGGAATCAGTGCCTTCTGAGGAACAGAAGTTGTGTAATAAGAGGGTATTGTCGTTCCTGTGTTAGGAAGTGCTGAGCTGGAAATAATCTTCAAGGCATAGAATGTCCACATTGACCCAGATTATTGGGGGATTCAGAAATCCAGTACAGATTTAGAAATTGAGCATAAGGAGGCAATTCTTTCTTTGTTGTGTAGTTGGGCTGCAGAAACAATTGGAGCACCCGTCACACTGTATTTGTTTGTAGTTCCGACTCTTAAATGAGCAAGCAGCTTGAGGGCAGGGAGTAGTGTCTTACGTAGGCCCCACAGGCGACAGGCGTGTTGGCAGTGCTCAGAGAGTGTTGTTGGATGGATGGATGGATGGATGGATGGATGGTTGGATGGATGGATGGATGGAAGAGGAAATAAATGAATGCCTGCAAGAGTAAATTGTTGCTAAATGTTCCTAAAAAGGATGCTGAATCTCACACACCCATAAACTTGTCTCTACACATTTCTACCAAACATTGATTCCCTTCCCCCCATTTTAATTAGATACTGATTTTTTGAAAAACAAAAACCAAGTTTAAATTTTATTTCCTATAGTTATAATTTTTTTAAACTTAATTTGTTTTATGAAATAAATTTCAAGAAAAAAGAGACGGAGAAGGAACCTAACAATATAAAGCAACACAAAAGACAAAGTAATAGTTACAATGTAAGTAACTTACTTGAAGCCTGATTTAAAAAAATAAGTTATAAGAATTATGACATTATGACATTTATGAGACAACTGGAAGCTAGAATGCTAATAAGAAATTTGACATTACTGAGGAATTATTTGTTTTTCAGGTGTGATGTGGTAGTGCGGTTAAGTTTGAGGAAAAAAAAGACATCTTTCTGAGATATGTACTGAAACATTTATGGATAAAATGTTATGATATCTGGGATTTGCTTCAAATTAATTCAAAAGAGGCAAGGTGGTTGGGGTTGTGGGTATGGCAGGATTGGCCAACATTTGATGGTTATTAAGGCTGGGTGATGGGTAAATGGAGATTCCTCAGGCTACTCTATTTTTGTATATGTCTGAAATTCTCCTTGATGTATAACTAAGAAATTAAAAAAAAACCCACTAAAATAGATACTAAGATCTGGGAATCTGGACTAGCCGGCACTGCTGTATTTTAAGTTAACCAGATTAGCACACTTCTAAATTCTTTATTCATTTAATCTTTTGCTGCTGTAGATGTATAATCACAGGGCAATAGATGCTTCAGTGAAGAAGACATTTATTTTTATCTCAGAAGTCATTGAAATAATACAAACCTTTAAAACATTCTCTTTCTTACTTGTCATATAAATCACTTTATATAGGACATCTTAAGACCCATGCCTTGTGCTTTAAAGTAACTCTGTATTACTTGCAAACCTTAGCATAAATCCTCTTGATATGTTTAACTAAGATTTACTAAAATAAAACCTCAGGCCTATTTCTTCTAACAAAGGTATGTGCTTATACTCCTATCATTTGTTCAGCTTTCTCCTGAGGGTTTTGCCATCTTTACTCTGCATGATTATATTTATGTTGCAATTGAAAAGACTTCAGAACACCTATTTCACAGGCTTTAATTCCTGCATGGTCTTGCATAACTAACTGCCTGCAGAATTCTGACACCATGCACAGATATATGTCTAATTACACTTTTGAACTTAATGAAATGAATATAATTCTGTCCTCAGATCACAGGCTAGATATTTAAAAATTTTAATTGGCTATTATTTTTCCAAGTAAGCTTATTGCAGTTTGAGTTTGAATTAAATTGGAAAGTATGTGTGAAAAAAAAATCTAGTATTTCTTGTTTGAAGTCTATTGTTACATATATTTTAATAATAGATTAGGAATTATATTTGTTGCTATGCACATTTCATTTACGAATTATGTATATATTTATGTAAACACATTATGGTAAAATCTTTTATAATGTAGAACTGTCTAGTATGCACCAACTCAGAAGCCCTACCGTTGTGGATATATTTCAGAGGTCATAGTTTGATCTTCAGTACATCTAAATCTCTGTTGTAAGTCTGTTCCAAGAATTTGTGAAGAAATAGTACTTAGGGTAGAGTTTCAAATTCACACGCTGACAGGAGTGAGGCAGGTGACATCAATGAATGAAGCCAGGTAGGTGGAATATGTAGGTGGTCACCTGGAGGTACTTGCCCTGTCTGAAGGGAGCAGCATATCTTAGCTCTAGTTGGTTGTACCTGGTGAGCATACTGTTTCCAGATGTCCTATTTTTTTTCCTACAAAAGCCATAAATCTAGATTTTTTGAGTTAAATCTCCTGATTTAAAAAATGTAGGCAAAAGAAGGCATGCCTGCTATTTGCATGGAGCAAACACTATCTGGGATAAGCAGCACTAGGACTTTGCCTTTGACCACTCGCTACTGCAGAATTGCATGGGGATGTGGGTCCACTTCATAGACTAAGCCTGGCAGTGTGGATTGAATATAACTAGGGAGATGGGAGAAACAGGTACTTGCCTCACATGAGGGTGGGAAGATAAACTGGAATAACTTTTATGGAGAGCAATTTGGCAATATGTTAAATTTTTTAAAAAATACACTTTTTTGCTCAACAATTATAACTTCTATAAATGTATTCACAAGAGAAAAATCACAGATGTTAAATGACATAATGCTTAAAATCACAGAGATTCATATAAGGTTGTTCACCTCATATAATTTATGATAGTAAATACGGAAAAAACCCAAAATTTTTAACAAAATCAAACTGCTTAAATAAATTGATGTACCTCATTATTGATGTAATCAGATAAACACAAATAAATATTATTTTAAATGAAGGACAATGAGTTCTATTCTGATTGTCTATTTTAAAACATCATAAGGAAACTCTAGGTCTAATTCATTGGGATGGGGAGTAAGTTGAAAGTTGTCAATGGCACATGATGCAAGGAAGTACTAGCAAACCAAGAAAAAGAAAGTAATGAGTAGGACTAATGAGTCTAACAGAAGGCACAACAGAAGGCAAAAATGGCCCTAAGCACAACATCAAACTCTAGGTTAATCTAAGGGCCTAGAGAGTGTACATATGAAAGAGAGGAATTTATATATTTAAAAACATTTTTTTGTTTTAATTGAAGTGTAGTTGACATATACTAAATTAGTTTCAGATGTACCACACAGTGATCCAACAACTGTATACATTACAAAATGCTCCCCCAAGTATATTAGAATATTATTGACTATATTCCCTATGCTGTACTTTTCTTTTTTTAACTTAAATTCAATTAGCCAACATATAGTACATTATTAGTTTCTGATGTAGTGTTCTATGGTTCATCAGTTGCATGCAACATCCAGTGCTCATCATATCACGTGCCCTCCTTAATGCCCATCACCCAGTTACCCCAATGCCCCACCCACCTCCCCTCCAGGAACCCTCTGTTTGTTTCCCAGAGTCAAGAGTCTCTCATGGTTTGTCTCCCTCTCTGATTTCTTTCCATTCAGTTTTCCCTCCCTTCTCCTATGTTCCTCTGTGCTATTTCTTATATTCCACATATGAGTGAAATCATATAATTGTCTTTCTCTGATCGACTTATTTCACTTAGCATAATCCCCTTCGGTTCCATCCATGTTGATGTAAATGGTAGGTATTCATCCTTTCTGATGGCTGAGTAATATTCCATTGTATATATGAACCACATCTTCTTTATCCATTTATCTGTTGAAGGGCATCTTGGCTTCTTCCACAGCTTGGCTATTGTGGACATTGCTGCTACAAACATTGGGGTGTAGGTGCCCCTTCATTTCACTATATCTGTATCTTTAGGGTAAGTACCCAGTAGTGCAATTGCTGGGTCATAGGGTAGCTCTATTTTTAACTTCTTGAGGAACCTCCATACTATCTTCCAGAGTGACTGTACCAGCTTGCATCCCCACCAACAGTGTAGGAGGGTTCCCCTTTCTCCACATTCCCACCAACATTTGTTGTTTCCTGTCTTGTTAATTTTAGCCATTATAACTGCTGTAAGGTGGTATCTCATTATGGTTTTGATTTGTATTTCCCTGATGACAAGTAATGCTGTACTTTTCATCCCCATGACTTATTTATTTTATAGCCAGAAGTCTGTACCACTTAATCCCCTTCACTCATTTTGCCCATCCCCCATTCCCCTTTGGCAACCACCACTTTGTTCTCTGTTTATAAATCTCTCTCTCTTCTTGGTTGTTGTTGTTTGTTCATTTGTTTTGTTTTTTAGATTCCACATGTGAGTGAAATCATATGGCATTTGTCTTTCCCTGTCTGGCTTGTTTCACTTAGCATAATACCCTCTATGTCTACCCATATTGTCATGAAGGCAAGATTTCATTCTTTTTTTATGGTTGAGTAATATTCCATTGTGTGTATATACCACATCTTCTTTATCCATTCATCAATCAATGAACACTTAGGTTGCTTCCATATCTTGGCTATTGTAAATAATGCTGCAATAAACATAGGGGTGCATGTATCTTTCTGAATTAGTGTTTTCATTTGGATAAATACCTAGCAGTGGAATTACTGGATCATATGTACTTTATTTAGTTTTTTGAGAAAACTCTATACTGTTTTTCATAGTTACTACACAAATTTACAATCCTATCAACAGTGCACAAGGGCTCCCTTTCCTCTACATCCTCACCAACACTTACTATTTCTTAAGATAGGACTTCATTGATTTGGGCTATTCTAAGGCCAGTGGTCATATCTGTAGCTGTAATGCTAGACCACAATACATAAGCCAGATCTGGCTTTCTGAGCAGTTAGATCTAACACCAAACTGCTTGAAGTTCCATAGATACATTAGACTCTTTCTTGTCTGTATACCTCAGTCATTACTATCCATTGGCTTAGAAAGCTCCTGTCCTACCTTCTCTCTACTAACTGCTATTCATGATTTCAGGTTCAGTTGAGGAATGGTCTCTCCGTAAATCCTCAGTGGTGTTAAGTTTTCTTCTTCTGTGACTGTTTTTGTCTTTGCATTCCCACATTCTTTTGCAATGATCTGTTTATGTGCCTGTTGTTGCACTGTCTTCTCCTCTGAGCTGGAAATTTTTTGTTGGGGGAGATGATGTTTTCCTCATATTTGTAATCTGGCAATAACACTATCCATTACACAATACAAGAAAATATCTCCATACTTTCCCCATTATGGTGTATGTGAACTGTACCACATGGTGTTGTGCTGTGCCCCAACTGCACAACTGTACGTGGTGGCCCTGGACCTCAGTAGTTGTTTTAATTACATGTATATGTTTGTCTTTTTTACATGCTAAAAATGCTTTGAGGGCCTGCTCTCTGTCTCTACAAAGAGTAAATACCCAGGACCCTCCTCCTAACCTCACATATTTTTTCCCCCCACTGGTCCTCTAAATAATATTATTATTGCCATTTTACAAGTAGTAAAAGTGAAGCTAAGCAGGGTTATAATGACTTGTCCAAGTCATGCATATAATTGGATATTTCTGACCCCAAATCCTCACCTCCTTACACCATACCTGAAAGCTTTCTTTAATTGTGTCTCTTCCTTTATTTAAAAGGGGATAACATGGCTCTTTCTACTGAAAGAATCCACATTTTCTTCACTTACTGTGGTTCTCCTCACCTTTGAATTGGAGATTCAATCACAAGCTTTTAAACTTGGACTACCTCTGCTAAATTAGTATTAGTATTTTTTTAAATTAAATTTTGCTTTTTGAGTTCTAAGACATAGGTAAACAATGTTAGTGTTATAGAGTTTGATTTCTTAAATGAAAGTCATCCATTAAATAAATTGAAAAGAAACATTTCTCCAAGTTGAACAAATAGAAAGCTTTCATTATCTTGGCTTAGACACGTAGATTTTCTACCAAATTTTTACTTGGGTCTCTTGGAAAATCTAATCTGAAATCATCCTTGACATGATTTAATGAGAATGGATTGTTTTATCATTACTAATGCATTTTTGTTTGATTTTCTTATGAATATGGAAGACATTGTGGTACTAGAAATCTTTAGAGGCATATAGAGAGATGCTTAGAGTTCAAAGTAAAAAATACTGATCTGCTCCCATTCCCCTCCCCTACATTTTTATCTGCTATTAGATTCTGAGAGGTTATATCCCTCTAGGTTGTTTGGTTTTCTGGCATTTTATATTTAACACTCTGAGGGAGTTTCCTCAATGGCTAGAAAACATGATAATCCACACTTTCAGAAATCTGCAGCAGTTTCATGCCAGCTTTCTAAAATTAATAGAGCATCTCAGAATGTTTTCGCCATGGATATGTCTACAAATTTGTCATTGCTGTAATTTCCTCAAAGGAATTTTATAAGAAAACCATTTTCAATAGCAGAAAACATTTTTTTAATATGAAATGTTTCAGGTGTACATAAAAGTACAGAGAATAATAAAAGAAAAACTTACATATCCACTACCCAGTATGAGTAATTACATGAAAATAATCACTGAAGCCCCTTCAGAACCTTCCCCAGATCCTATTCTCCCTTCTCCAGAAGCCATTATTCTTTGAATTTGGTGTGTCTCACTTCCATGCATGTGTTTTTACTTTTATTACCTATGGACATGTCTATAACAATAAATTCAGCATTTGATATTATTTTATATATTCTTATATGATATATATGGTCTCAACATTTATATATCCTTCTGCAACTTGCTTGTTTTAGCTCAAAAATTTGTTTTTGAAAATTAGCCATATGATTGCACATAGCTCTAGTTCTCTCATTTTTACGGTTGTATAGAATTACATTATACGAGTAGACCACAAATTTGTCCATTTCTATAGTGATGCACATTTAGGTTAATTCATCTTTTTTGCAATTGCTAACAATGCCCCATTGAACATTTGCTCAAAGATATGTAGTTTCAAATGGAAAAGTGCACTGTTAGCTGCATTTACTAAGTCTTTTTTCAATTTCTGCTACCAGTGATGCTGAAGTTTTCCTTTTTTTTTTTTAATTGGCTATCTTCCCTGATTATGTACTTCCACTGAATGTCAATCAGTTGCTTCTGAATAGTATTTGGAAGGTTTTGATGAGATACACACACACATATGTACACACACACACACACACACACACACACACACACAGGTGAAAAAAAAACCAAAAGTGTTTATTTGGGAAATTTTAAAGCAGGTTAGAAAATTATTTTCCAAGTTTTTAAGGCATAGTGATGAAGCATTTTAATGTGAGACACACATCAAATCAGCTATAACATCTTGTAACAATGAAAACATTTCTATATTTTCATTCTTAAAATATTCTATTTATTTAAAAGAAAGCAATGCCAACTCAGCTTTAAATTTGCCAACTGTTTTACCAAACTTTTGTATAATAAGGAGACTGTGATCATTGCTCATCTCAGTATCAAGTATTATAAAATTCTCCTTTTACTGATAATATCATTCATAAAACCTCTTAGTTGGACACATTTAAACTAAAATTTCCCACATTATGTTGGGGCTCGATCCCAGGACCTTGAGATCATGACCTGAGCCAAAAATCAAGAGTCGGATGCTTAACCAACTGAGCCACCCGTGCACCACACTACTTTAGGATAGTTTTCAAAATAGTTTTTGCTGCAGGGGCATCTGGGTGGCTCAGCTGGTTAAGTGTCTGCCTTTGGCTCAAGTCATGGTCCTTGGGTCCTTGGATGGAACTCTGGACAGGCTCCCTGCTCACCAGGGAACCTGCTTCTCCCTCTGCCCCTCCCTCCTTCCACTTGCGCCCTCTTTCTATCTCTCTGTCAAATAAATAATAAAAAAAAAGTTTTTGCTACACATAAGCTCCAAAACTATACTATGATAAAGAAATATTTCCATTAAAGACAAAGAAATGATTATAAAAGCAGCTCTCTTGTACTGACCACAAAACATATGACAGGCAGTTTATGTAATTTACTTTGTAGTCAATGTATATATCTCCATTTTACAGATGAGGAAATTGAGAAATTAAGTAATTAGGCTAAGCAAACTATTAAGTAGCTGAACTGGATTTAAAACTTTGACCTGTGCCCTTACTACAGGACTATGCTGACCTTGAAACCCAGAAATAGAACCTATGATTCATTCATTCATGGATTTTGTCAAACAGGCTGGGAATGGGGGAAATGGAATAGATGAAGTAGGTTTGGTATGGGGGTCCCGGTCTGGTTTGTGCTGAGATGAAAAACTATTAAAGGGTTTTGAGCAGAGGAGTTCCATGGTCTGTCTTAGTTTAAAGAAACATTTTGACTGCTGTGTTGAGAATAAACTAATGGGGACCCAGGGCAAGATAAGGGACAGGAGTTTTTAGACTACGAAAATAATCCAGACAAGAAATGATGGTGGATTAAAATAGGGTCACAGTGCAGGTGGTGTTGAGATGTGGTAAAATTCTTTTTTTTTTTTAAGACTGATTGACTGATTGATTGATTTTAGAAAGAGAGAGAGCATGAGCAGGAGGGGCAGAGGGAGAGGGAGAGAGAATCTCAAGCAGACTCCATGCTGAGCGTGCACCTGATGTGGGGCTCAATCTCATGACCCTGAGATCACTATCTGAGCTGGGACCAAGAATCAGATGTTTAACTGACTGCACCACCCAGGTGCCCGAGATGTGGTCAAATTCTTAATATGTTTCAAAGATATGAAATAAGAGGATTTCTGAAATATTGGTTATAAAGATACATAGATGGAATGTAAAGGAAATAAAGGAGTTGAGGAGGCCTTTCTGATCCACATTTTTAGTTTTCCACGATGGCAGTTTTCTGATCACTTATGTTCTACGTCTGCTCTTGGAGGGTAAGCTCTGAGGTTTTTGGCCTAAGCAATGAGCAGGATAGAGTCGCCATCAACCAATATGGGGAATTCTGCTAAGGAAGCAGTTTTGGTAAAGGAGTAAGAAAATCTGTTTCAGACACGATAAAATTGAGGCATCAATTATATGGAGATGCAGAGTAGACAGTTGGATACCCAAGCCTGGAGTTCAGGGGTAAAGAACAACATATTAGCTGTATTTGAAGCCATGGGGCAGGTTGAAATTTCAGTTGTACTTAGAAGCTAATGGACAAATAGTCTTCAATAAAAATAACGTTTAATGCAAACTATTCTGGCTACCCTCATCTTTTTAAAAATAGAAGGTCAGCAACTATAGAAACTTAGAGGAATCTCATGAGAAAAGTGAGTGACAGCTTCACAGTACTTCTTTCCCAGCAAAGAAGCAGTGGCTAATCCATTTATTCAAAATGGCAGAACTGTCAGGTATGGCATGCTGACTCTGCTCGGTGAAGGACAATCTCAATTTGCTAATAAACCGTGTATGTACTGAAATGAAGCCTTGTTAATAATTCATTATGAATTACTTTATGAACAAATATGTAATTCCTTTCAGGAGTTCATTTGAACTAGCTGAATGCATTATAGTGACTAATTCCACAAGCCTAATAGTTATGAAAATGTGTCAGCAAGTAAGAATTTCAGTGTATCATCAATTGATATATTCTTTGCATTTCTCTCTGCTAAACCAAAATGGAAAGGCCTTTCTGATGCACATTTGTAGTTTTCAATGATGGTGGCAGTTTTCTGAACCCCTATGTTCTGGGCCTGCCTTGGGGGAAGACGGTTTGCCCGTGAAAGGTGCTTGGGCCAGAAAAAAAGAGCTGCTTCCCAGGTGTCCATAAGTTAATTCCACTTCGAAGCCGTTATCATGTCTTTCTGCCTAATGCTTGGTTCATTTTACATCTCGCACCTGGATTACTACCAAGCTCACCTAATTTGTTTTTATGGGATGCTGTTGTCAAACAGACACAATATTTTACACCTAAGGAGACCAATGTTTAATCATGCCCTGAGTGGGGATTTGGAACACTGCAATCTAATAACAATGACTGTTAGGATTAGTGCCTTGACATGCGTGAAGAGGGAGGGCACTCAGGCTCCCCCCACCCTGTCAATGCATTTCTGTAGCTGCTTTAGTGGACCCCACTGACCATCAGCATCTGCTATGGAAGCATGCTATCTGCTCTGCTCTGTCTAGAGAGTGCTATTTGGAGCAATTTGGAGCCCCTTTCTCCCTTCAATCAAGTCATTTCAGACAGTCACTATGGCACGAGTTCTTTCCCACACACTGAGTGGCAGCTGGGCTGGTGGAAGCCATGGTGAAGGTTAAAACAGCTGGTTCCGGTCCTGGTTCTATCATTCAATTAGTTGGTCCAGGGAAGTCCCTTAATCTAAGTCCTCCATCTAGAATAATGTTACTAAGAAAGTAAAATAAAATAAGAAATGCGAAAAGCCTTCTTATTTTGTGCCAGCCCCTGTGCTGATATGGTACAGGCAACCATTATCCGTGCCTGGCTTATTCTGCTGCCCTCACCCATCCACATCGCCATCTGGCTCTCTGCACCTGTGAGCCAATGCACCATGTTGTCCTCCATCCTCCTGGTCTGTGCAGATGCTCTTCCCTCTGTGTGGCACACTCTTTGCTTCCTCTCCATCTCCTTAACTTCTGCTTGCTATTATTCTTACTCCCTTGAGAAGGTTTAGTTGCCCCCTTACATGTGGCTTAAATGCTGTGTTCTGAACATTCTTAGCATCTCCCACACCTCCTGTCATAAGCTTCCTCACAAGATATGGAAATTTCTTGTCCCTAATGGGCTGTCAGTTCATCATGGAAGTCTCCCTAACACTGATAGATTCCCAGCATCTGGCACCTGGTTGGTACTCAATAAAAAATATTGTGGAGTATATAAATATTGAACCTGTACTTGAAGCAAGTCCCTGTAGCAGACAGTTTGGGGGTATAAAAAACTGACCGAGCCCTCAGGGAGGCAGCTCATGGTCTGATGGGCTGATTAGACTTGTATGTATAAATTATAATACAAAATAAAATGTAAGAATTATTGGATTAAAGATAAGTGTATAAAGTGCTATTGTGTTAAGCTGGCTTCCCAGACTTATTAGAATTAGTTTTCTATTGAATGTATTTCATTTTATTATAATTTCTGGTGCTTTAAGTTATTTTAAATGCAAATACACTTTAAACTTCTATTGATATTTTCAGCAACTACCATGATCTGTTAAGATTACAGAAACTCTAATCCCACAGCAGATAGGAATTGATTCTGGCTTCAAATGTGAGGTGTACTATAGGAGAAGAATTTTGGCAAGGCGATTTCTGGTTAGCCCTCAGGTCGAAGACTCCTTACATTATTTCTTTATGACAGCTTTAATCTTTAGTAGAGAACTTCATGCTTTCTAAACATGATTTAAAAGCAAAGAAAGTGACCATTTCATTCTTTTCATTGCCTGAATTTTGGCTCTTACTATCTTTCCCCCAGATTATTGCTATGTTTCTCCTTTCTCTCTCCTCTGCCCATTGTCTTCCATGATCCTACACTTAAGAGCCCCAAAACATAAATCTAAGCAGTCAGTCCTTTCTTTAGTTGCTCGGGATGAATGGCTAGTGGCTAACGGGTCAAGTTCAAACTTCTAGTTCAGAATAGAAGGTCTTTGATTTCTTGCTGACTTATCTTTCCTTTCCTATTTTCCATTTTGTATTATAATTATTCACTTCTACAGTTCTCTCCCTATCTAGACTGTGAGTTCCTCAAAGGTAGGAACCCTGTGTTATTCCTCATTTTATCTATGATGACTGGCACCTAATGATTAGTCAGTAAATGTTAGATGAATTACTTTTGTGCAACTCCTCAGGAAAGCTTCTCTAAACTCTGAATTATTACTGATGACACCAAAGTGAGAATGCTCTATGTCTTAATTAAATGTTGAAAAGTACAATTGGTGTTATTGGTCAAAAGGAAGCTAATTTAGTAAAGTTCTCAATTATTATTTTTTCTTGAGGGCCATGCCATTAACAGCCACTCATATGGCTAAACACTCTGAACATCACATGGAAGGGTTGAGTTGTGGCTGAGCCAGTAGGACTGAGTCCAGGAGATCCCCTCATGACTTCCACAGTTAAATTCCTGATGCAACGGCAGTGGTCACTAAAATGTTATGATATTGCCAGAGGAATATGTACACGCACTAGAAAAATAACATCTGTAAAAGCTGAAGCCATGTGTCCTTCTATGGTTTAAAAGTCTTTACTATTATTCACCATGTACAGTAAAACTGATGAAGGAAAACAAAAACTATGCCATGGATGCAAACTGGGGAGAGGCCATAGTTTCATATTGCCTCATCTATCTGGGACTTGGTCAAGGAAAAGAGAGCAAGCAAATAAAAAAAATCTATGAGCTGTCAAAAAAGACATGTCACCATGCCTCCCAAATGAAGGGAGGGAGGTACTTCCAAACAGCACTGAGCCTAAGGAGCCACCTGTGTGTAAGAGATACTTATTCACCTGTCCCCAGATTTTGATAAATGCCAGGAAGAAACACTTTACCTCCAGTACCCCTCCGCGTTTCCATGGTGTAATAGAACAGTCTATTCCTCAAGAAGGAAAAGTATGGGGGATCACTCGCAGTGTCTTCCCGGGGCAGAAGTCACAACTTATCTGATTAGTGAGTTTGGAGAAGGAAATGGCCAAGTCCCACTTCGCCCCTTTCAGAATGTCTTTCCTCATAGTCAGTGTATCTGCTTGTGTTTCCTCCCTCCTACCTATAAGCCTGCAGGGGCCAGTCTGCCCCTGTGTATGGAAGCCTGTGCTTATCCAATGCACCTGTACCTGGGCAAGTCATTTTGTCTAATTAAGAGGTAAATGTTAGGCCCTGTAGACACACATTTAGATGCATGCATCTACCCAGACCTTGTCAGTAATAAAGCTGATTTTTATCATTTTGTGTCTGCTCTCTATAGCTCAGTTGGTTAAAAATTTGAGAGGAGAAGAGGGGATGTCACTTACTGTCCTTCATCCCATTCCTACTTCCAACACTACAATCACCTATTAAGCCCACCTATATGTAAGCAACATGACAGACACCCATTCTTCACACACCCTCAACACACACACACACACACACACACACACACACACACACACACACACATTATAAACCTATAGTCTTCATCTCGTCTGTTCCCCCTCTCCCTAGAAGTAACCAGTATCACTAGGTTGATGTATCTCCAAGTAATGCAAGTTTGAGACTAGGTTAGTGGCTGGCTAGATTTCTTCCTCCCTTTTGTAATTACATTTTAACACCATTATTAACTATATTTTCTCAAATTCACATCCACTGACTTTCTACAAACCGAAATTTTTCTTTACCAAGTTTGTTAGTGAAAATGACTCATGGAAGGGACAGTGACCTGACTTATAGGTAATGATGGACTGCTGAAATTTGAAAAGAATTAGTTATCAGGGACCTGAGTCAAAACTTGCTGTGTGACAACAAACGGATTAGACTCATTCAGTTTCCTGATTTATAAAGGAGAAGCCTGTATCCATTATACCGGCTTATAGGATTTGTGTGAGAATCAAATAATCATGTGTATAAAATGCTTTTTTAAAAAAAGATTTTATTTATTCATTTAGACAGAGAGAGAGAGCACACATGAATGGGGGGAAGGGCAGAGGGAGGAGAGAGAGACTCTCAGGCAGGCTCCATGCTCAGCACAGAGCCAGACCCAGGGCTTGATCTAACAACCCTGAGATCAGGACCTGAGCCGAAACCAAGGGTCAGACACCTAACCAACTGAGCCACCCAGGTGCCCCTGAAATGCCTTAAAAAACATAAAGTGCCACACTGATGTGCCTAGTTTTTCAAATGAATTATTATGTCAACTAGGGGAAAAAAAGCATGTAATATACTACTCATGTTATAGATGTGAACATTAAATTTTAGAATTGCTGTATGTGAAATTGAATAAATAGCATAACTCTAGTAAAAAAATGAAAGTATTACTTTGCTATGCCATGTTGCTTACTGGTAAAAACCTGCAAAACCTGGTCAGAAGTATATGGTATTTGTATATACTGTGAGTACACCACATAAGTAATTAATACATAAATAGAAGTCCATAGTCTGTGCTATATCTCTGATGCTGACACACTGTTACCCTTATAATTTTAGTCAAGTGGGAATTGAGCAAGTTTCCACTGTGTTATTTATCAGCAACAAAATGTGAATGTGCTTTTTGGGAAAATGATAAGGTTCGGCCTGGCAGGAGTTCTAAAGTATATGAATCTGTCCTACGTTAGTGAAGCTACAGAATTCCTTTAGTTTCCAAACTTTAAAATCATGCAACTATTTGCCATCCTATCTATCTATCTATCTGTCTATCTATCTATCTATCTATCTATCTATCTATCTATCTATCATCTATTGATTTATTTTTAAAGATTTATTTATTTTAGAGAGAGAGAGAGAGAGAGGGAGTGGACATGGGGTGGGGGGCCAGAGGCAGAGGGAGAGCAAAAATCTCAAGCTGATTCCCCGCTCAGTAGGGAGCCCCACACAGGGCTTGTTTCATCTCATGACCCTGAGATCATGACCTGAGCTGAAATCAAGTCAGATGCTCAACTGACTGAGCCACCCAGGTGCCCCTACCATCCTTTTCAATAGATGAGGAAAAAAATGTCCCCAACTGGGGGTCAGTAAGCCTTGAGAAGTCACAGCAATAGAACACAGCCCAAATCAGATGTCCTAGTCCATGAGTTACTGATTTGAAAAACAAACAAACAACACAGCTTTCCCCCCAAAGTACAAAAAGTTACTTTGGGGGCACCTGGGTGGCTCAGTCAGTTAAGCATCTGCCTTTAGCTTAGGTTGTGATCCTGGGGATTGAGCCCCACGTCAGGCTCCCTGCTCAGTTGGGAGTCTGCTTCTCCTTCTCTTCTCTTTCCCTCTGCCCCTTCTCATGCTCTCTCTCTCTCTCTAAAATAAATAAATAAAATATTTAAAACAAAACAAAATAAAACAAAACAAAAAGTTACTTTGTCCTGGCCCCAGATTGCTGAGATTTTCCAGGAAAATACTGAATTTATAGAATCTGTTTTTCTGAAAAATTCCAAACACTACAATAAATAACTGCTTGTATATGTATATCTCTACCAAGAGCATCACTACTAACTAACTGGTTAAAAAAAACATTAGAAAAATAAAGTCCTAATTTGTGATTGGAACCCGGGGTAGCCTACACAAGTAACCCAGCTTTGAATTTGTAAATAAACAATTCAACATGCGAATATATGATGAAATTATGAAAAATGCGATTTAGGGGAATCCAAATAACATTTTGCTTTTTAGGTAAATATTCTACTGCGAAAAAGGTACCAAGAGTTTTCAACATATTAGCCGACACTGGGGTCAATAACACTTTTGGTCTTTTTTTCTTTATGGCATGAAATAATAATGCTTGTTTTCAAGATAACAAGAACACTCTGATACAGTCAGTAAGCTAACTACTTAAGAAATGTCAACAATATAGATCTTAATACAAGTGGGCACTGGAAAGAACAGTTTGAAATGCCCTAGCACATGTCTGAGGTCCTTGAGTACTCTGGGGGTGAGGGAGGGGTGGAGTGTGGAAAAAGCTTTTTCCCCTGGAACAAAAACGTAATCTGAGAGTAACATTTTATGTATATCCTTTGTTACTTTGAAATCCGAGCATCCAAATTTAAGGGCCATGTGATGTGATGGAAATAGCCCCAGAGGAGAAGTTTCAAGATTTCAGTTCTACTTTTGACTCTTCCATTAACTATTTGACTCCTGGCAAGTCAATTTCTTTCTCTGGGAATCGCTTTTTTTAAACCTATAAAATGAGGTGATAAGCTAAATGAGACTGATAAGCATGTGATTGACCAGGTGAGTGAATCTGTGTCTTATTACATTGATGTCTCAAAATGAGAAACCTGAGTACAGAACAAATCTAAGCTCCTTATCTTCCCTGGGCCTCAATTTTCTCATTTGTAAAATGGATGTAGTGACACCTCATCGGATTGTTGTGGTAGTTAAGTAATATCAGGCAGGTAAAACCCTAGCATAATGCTTTCCACATGCTACATATTAGAAATTGATAGCTATGATTCTTACTATGTGCTAGATGTTTTGAATACTTAATCCCGGTGGTTCACAAACTTTAGCATGATACATCAAAGTCACTGGAGGTGGGGCTAGGGAATTTGCATTTCTAACAATTTCTAGGTGGTGCTGATGCTGCTGGTCCAAGACCACATTTTGAGAACCACTGCATCATTTCATTGAATCCTCACCAAATCCCCCTGTTATACATAATTTACTTCAACAGAGAGGTTAAGTAACTCATCCCAGGTGCAACAGCTGTTGAGCATTTTCACTTATGATTGAAAATTCTTTAAACATAACTTTTTTAAATGGCTGAATGAGATTCTACTATTAGTATTTTTATTTTCTAAGAATTTTTAAAGTGTATTTATTTAAGTAATCTCTACACCCAACATGAGGCTTGAACTCATGACACTGAGATCAAGAGTTGGATGTTCTTCCGACTGAGTTAGCCAGGTGCCCCTATTTTCTAAGAATTTTTAAAAACAGTTTAATGCTTTTGAAATTAGGAAGTGATAAATGTCAAAGGAATATGTAGGTTGCCAGACAGGAGTATATTGTAAGATAGTTGTCATTACCTGAGACCATGTGATCCTACCTAAGAATAGAAAATATCTGTCCTCTTGAGTAACATCTCAGTCAACTCAACTTGGCAACACCAAATACATTTTAATTTCTTTTTAGATTTTATTTAAATTCAAGTTAGTTAACATTTGGTGTATTATTAGTTTCAGGGGTAGAATTTGGTGATTCATCAGTTGCATAGAACACCCAGTGCTCATTACATCACATGCCCTCCTTAATGTCCATCACCCAGGTACCCCATCCCCCCACCCACCTCCAGCAACCCTTAGTTTGTTTCCTAGAGTTCAGAGTCTCTTATGGTTTGCCTTCCTCTTGTTTTTATCTTACTTTACTTTTCTTCCCTTCCCCTATGTTCATCTGTTTTGTTTCTTAAATTCCACATATGAATGAAATCATATGAAAGCCTGCCATACCCTAAATAATGGAATTAAAAGCAGTAGAAATTGCCAAATTCTTTAGAGTCGATGTGCCTGATTTATGCATTGTGATGGTCTATCATCAGACACTGAACATCTTTGTCAAAAATTCCAAATTGCTTTGAAGAGAAGCTATTGAATATATGGTATGAGTAATTCAGGAGAGGAAAGAAGAACTACAACTTTAATCAAAGAGGAAATGCAGTCAGAACTCAGATAATTTTTTATGATACCTAGAAATTAAATGGTCAATCACAATGCGGTCAACAGGGTGGGGTAGAAATCAGGGCCTGAATTGGATAAGCCAAATGTTCCTCCACAAGCTGCCCAGGGTCACAGAACTCAGATGAAACTTCATCATAGGAGAGTGGATAAGGAAGACTCCAACCTCAGTCATAAGAGTGTGTAATTGTACAGATAAATTGCAAGGTTGATTAACAAAAATATTTGGTAAATATATGATTTACTGTGCCTTTTCCACCCAAACAAATCTGGGAAGTTGTTCCTTGCAATCAAAGACATCTAAAAAGCAAAGAAATATGGCATATATTTGCACCATAATTTATTTGGTCATAGTTTCCAACTGTTGCTATTACAAAGAGAACTGCTATGAGCACATTGGTCCTTCAGAATTTTTCTGTAACTGATTATTTCCTTAGGCAAAATGTGACTTGGTCTTGAGGAAAGGCTATTTTGAAAATATGTAGGTGGGAACAGAGCATTCACTGTCCCTTTCCCCAAGGTTGAAAATGGACACTCCTGAATTTCTACATAAAGAATCCACCACATTGTATACTCTTTTTCCCCCCAGCTCTGTGGGTTATTGTTTTAGGAAGGAGAAACCAGAGACCAATTCTACTTCCTTTTTCTCTGACATTTATAGAGGTAAACTGATTAGATTATTTTTAGTTAATCTTCCTAACCTTTTCTTTCTTTTGCCAACTGAAGCAATTTTCTCTCATAGTATAAGAAATTATTGTTTATTCTTCTTTTGCATCTTTTTGATATTCATGGATAGAATTGCTGCCCTTTGAATAAGACAATTATTCCCTAAAAGATAGAAATGAGTTTACTTCCCCTATGGTTCCGAAGTAATCATATAAACAAAATTTTAGAATGCAAGTGAGAATAGCAAAATAGGAAGAACTGTTGGCAGAGCTAATTGGCTGATCTTCTCATGAAGATCTGATTTGGGATGTCAGTTGAATTTTTGGAAACCATTGCTTATTTCCTTTGAGAATTATTTATTGCTCTCTGTAATTGGAATGTATAATACATAGTTTGTTCACTTTCGTATTATGGCTTGATTGAGAAAAACTATTTCTATCAAGGAGAGATAAAACAAATAGTTTTGAATCAGTCTTCTACACTTCCAGTACTGGTTCAGAGAAAACACACAGATGTAAAACGAGCACATAATGAATTGTTAAATTTATCATGGTTTCATCATTTCCTGACATTGGAGAGGCAGCAGTGACATAGTGGGAAGAGTACTTAGAGTACACGAGTTTTGCTCTGGGTTTTGCCACTTGCTAGTTGACACCCTGGCAAACTCAACTAATCTCTCCGATCCTCAATTTTAAACACAGAAAACAGCGTAATTGATAATACTGTTTTCTTTCTCCTTCCTTCTTTTTCTGTCTCTTCCTCCTCCCTTCCTTCCACGCCCCCAACCTTTTATTGGTCTTTGTCTTCCTCTTCATCTTTTAGGATACAGTACACTGACTTAGAAATTAGACATTGTTTGGCATCTTAATTCTGTTATGTGATCACACTGGCAGTTTGCCTAAACCCACTGGGCCTCAGTTTCCTCTACTGTAACATGGTAATAATATTTACTTGAAGGGTGATATTGAAGATTAAGTGAGATAGTCTATGTAAGCAGCTAGTATGACAGGTACATGTTAGGCCCTCAACACAGGATAACTGTTATCTTATAATGTGGCTGTGAAGGACATGTGATAGAACTTTTACAAAAGCCCTTTCTCCATATAAAGAGTTGTATAAACTTGAAATGTGGAAGTTTTCCTGTTATCTTAGAGATGAAAACCTCAAAATTAATTCCCCTCACTCCTCCCTATGACCCCCAAACCTTCCTCCTGTGGAGTGTGCAGTGTAAATTTCAGAGCTCATTTCCTCCCCATATACAATCTTCTATATCCACAAGTCTGGCAGACATTAATAGAATATCAATTAATTCTTACATTCATTATTTCCAGTGTTTATATGTTTGTGTATATGCACTTAAACATTTATCTTAGCACTAACAAGTTTAGGTACATAACAAATATTGGTTGGATAAATGACTGAACGAAGTTGAATGAAATGGGTATGCGTGTGTGCGTGTGTGTGTGTGTGTGTGTGTGTACGTGCTCATGCATGTGCGCTGGTTGGTAAAACGTAGCTATAAGAACTCATTTAATTACTCTTACTTCTGTTTTATCTTCCTGTTATTTCTCTCTTGTACATCAACTTGTGGTATTCATAAATGCTGGTTATTTTTTGAAAATAAAATTGTGCATGCTATTTTATTTTTAAGTCTGAAGAAGGTAAAATCCAAGACATTTTAAAAACTTACCCAACAAACGCATGAAAGCATTCTCATTGTAAAAGAATCAAATTATTAAAAAATTATCCCAGCAAAATGCTGAAGGCCCTCTTCATACTCAATCTCCCCACCCCCACTGTGCTCCCCAGAAATAGCTAGAGTTGACAATCTGGTGTACATCCTTCTAATCTCCTTTCTCCAAAATTATATACATATATTAACATATACAAATATATAGATTTTTCATATAAAGGTGACCATACCATATGCATTGTTCTATTACCCTGTTCATCAACATGTTTTGGTATTCTTTCCACTACCTCTGTACACACTGGCCATCTTCTTTTTTTTTTAAGATTTTATTTATTTATTTATTTATTTATTTATTTATTTAAGAGAGATTGAGAGAGAGAGAGAGAGAGAGAAAGCACACAAGCAAGCAGGGGGAGGAAAGGAGGGGGGAAAGAGAGGGAGAGGGAAAGAGAATCCCAGGCAGACCTTGTGCTGAGCACAGGGCCCCACATGGACCTTGATCCCATGACCCTGAGACCATGACGTGAGCTGAAATCAAGAGTCAGATGCCCAACTGGCTGAGCCACACAGGTGCCCTATTGACCATCTTTTTAAATGGGTATAGATTAATCTGAAGTGTAGTTGTCTTGTAGTTTATTTGACCACTTTGCTTGAAATAACATTTGGATTTTTTCCCTAAATTTTGCCTGTCATAAGCCATACTGCAAAACTAAATATTCACTATTATACATACGTGCAAGCATTTCAGTAGGACACGTCCTTGACATTGGTCAAAGAGTATACATGCTTAGAATGTTGATACATGCCACTACATTGCTTTCCCCCAAAGCTTAGTCAATTATTGATATTCTCACCAATAATTTTCAGGCTCCCAGAGCAAGGCATTTCCACTCTAAAGAGGAAGATGGTTAATTATCTCCTCATCATAAATTGTGACCAAGATAAATTCAGTGATTGTGTATATACGTGTGTATGTAATGTTAGATGTTAGCACAGGATATTGGCCCCTTTATATCAGACTAATATTAAAAGTCTCCTTACATAAATAAATGTTTCTGAATCAGTGGTTATATCTAGTAGGAACACAAATTCATAGAGACAGAGGGAGTGGACATGGACAAACACTATTCATCAAGATACGAATATTAGCACCTCATTCTTAAACAAAATTTTAAAGGAATATGCTCTAAAAGTATTGCATGATTAAAATAAAGGATGGAAAGGACTTTCATATTGTTTAAGCAAAATGTAAATTTAATCAGTGCTATGGCTTGCATTCTATCCCTGCATACAGAGGAGCAAGAACAATTAAACCATTACATTAGCTCACTTACGAATTTGGGCAATAAGCATGTACTAAAATAAAGACCCTAGAGAAACATGTAAGCTTAGAATTATCTTTTTATTCAACATGTGCTCTGTTATCTTGGGAACTCCAGAATCAGTAGCAAAACTCTCACAGCTAGGCTAACTACTTTAATAAGACCTGCTTTATTTAAAAATAAATCCAGAGCAGATGCCAGAACTGGACCTGGTGACAAATATTTATCCTTTTCATGGTGTTTTTTTTCCCCTGTGGCATTGCACAGTTGGTTCCTGATCTCCATTTTGATGGTACCAAGGAGCAGCATAATTCTTACCAAATGCATGCAAATAGGAATGCCTATTTTCTACGGGGCTGCTCTGGCTTTCTTTCTGTGCCTTCTCCCCAAATATCGAGTTCCCTAATAGCTGCCAGTCCTTGCCCCTAGAGAGCCATCTGCCCCGTCAGTTCTGCCCTTCTCAGATGCTCTCCTTCATCCCCACGTCCCATCCTCTCCGTTAATTTGAGCCAACATTCACTGATGCTTACTCTCTGCCCAGCTGCTCACATCATGCCAGGTCCTTGGATACAGAAAGTAAATCTAATTCTCACTCCCAGGAAAATTTCAACTTAGTGGAATTTTCTAGAGTTAATCTGATAAACTTATCTAAGATCAGGTGTTAGAAAAGATAAAGTCTAATCAATAAGTCACATCCTATATAGCATTCATAATTTAACAAGGACCTTATGAGGCTAAGTAATTGAAAAACTTTAGCCACTAGGTCAAGGTCAGTGGATCACCCTTTATATTTTCCCTTGTGTGGAGGGCCACTTTCAAACCAAGAAGGTGACTATACCTGCCTTTGAGATCCCCTCTAGCAAACAAGAAGAGACACTTTTCTTAGGTGGGCTTATATCACACAGACCTGTTACATATGTTAACATTTATTTTTTGTATTTGCGGCACCAATCTCAGTTTTATGTACTTGATTTATCATCCCTTCTCAGGCAGAGAATTCATAGCAATACCTATGGCCTCTGTGAGTAAGGCCAAGCTTATCTGAATAGGATTTATATTTCAGTCAAGTGCTCCCCTTTCCACACAGAAGAAAGCAGCTCCAACTGTGAAATGCAGGGCTACTGATGGTTGCCCTGCACGCACTCTGCCTGGCAGGATTTCCATGAACTGCAATAGAGAGCCCAGAGGGGTCCAGGAAGTATGGAGAATGTCCTCAAATCACCTTGGGAGACAAACCTCCAGCCATGGGCATGAAGCTGCTGACAGAAATGTGTCAGTCTGGACACTTGAGGCAGTTGCAAACCTCAGAAAAACAAAATGATCAAACCAAATCAAACCAAACCAAACCAAACCAAAACAATCAGCAGAGATGTGAACGGCTTCTCTCAGATGTACACTTGCATCTGAATAGTCCCATTTCCCGTGAGTAAAGCGAGAAAACAAACAGTACCTTATTCCATGTGTAACAATGCTACACTACACACTTAAAAATTTGTTAAGAGGTAGATCTCATGTTGTCTGTTCCTAACATACACACACACACACACACACACAAAACCACACACAGAAGACAGTCTGAACCTTATAATTACAAGAATTTTCCTTGCAGAGTCATCTTCCGAAGCAACCTGGACAGACCTCTGGTCTGCGGGCAGTGCTCCCGCTCATTCTCACTGGCACACCGTCTGGAGTCCACACCGCTGCGGCAGACAATGTCAGCCAAACAATGTCTATTCTACCCTCTTCCTTACCACTAGAATCCCAATTTCATCTGGGGCGATAATATGTCCACTTACACATTTCCTCCAGACTCCCTTGCAGCTAGGGGTGGCTCTGTGACCCAGCTCCAGCCTGTGAAACACGAATAGAAGTTGCCACCCCATCCACTTGCTTCCTTCTTGGAATGTGTTTGCACAGAGGCCATGAAACAAAAGCTACACACTGAGGAAGAAACAGCAGGTACATAGAGGAGCTCATGTCACCAACTCAGCTGCCGAGTGGCTGAAAGGATTGTCTTCCCCATGTCTTCTGTGTGAGATCAATAAGTCCTCATGTGTTTAGTCTGGATTTCTGATACTTGCTGCAGAAAGCAGATCACTGACTGGGCCACTTTCCCGAGGTGATGCCTTCTTTTGGCGTTGTGCTTCTGAGACCTCAAAAGTAATCAGAACTTGAGTTCCGAAGCTGATGGCGCACACGCCTAGTGTTCCTGGTAAGTAACAACTGTTAGAGGTTTCTGCAGATTGCATATGGGTGTTGAGGGAAAGGGTTTACTGACCCTCTTCCAGAAGAGCAAAAATAATAGTAATGAGGTTGGCAACTCGCATCCGCATACTGTTACATAGATTACACAACACTTCACAAAACGATGCTCCTATAATGCCCCCATTTATCAAGTGCGTTAAGAACTTTAGAGAAAGTAACTCTAACTTCACATGGCAACTCTGCAGCGGAGACGTTATGGTGCCTGTTTTACAAGCAAGGAGACAGAGTAACTTGCTCAAGATCACAGAGGTAGTAAACGAAGAGCTGAGACTCAAATCCTCCACTGGATGCCAAAACCCAGCTCTCACCAGAATGTTTCCCATAAGTATATTACTTTATTTTCCCTCATAACCGGTCCAGAAGGATATTTCCCATGTTATATAGGAGAAAACAAATCTCAGAAGTGTTTAGTTATAGGCCTCAAATCTCACAACTAATCGTTTTAAGTTCCAAGAGTACCACTTTTTTTACTCCACCAAAATGTAGCCCTTCAGAGATTTCTGGAATGCCCCCCCCCAAATGTTTTAAGTGTTTACTAGGTGCCTGGTACCTTTTACAGATCAGGAGACTGATGCTCAGAAATGAGGTAATTATTCAAAGTCGCCCAGAGAAGTAAGTGGGTGACTGGGGATCTGAACCCAGGGACTGGCTCCTCAGTGTGTCTCATCAGTGTCTCACCACCTCTGTGCCTCTCAGACACTATAATGCCATTCTGACATAAGGGGCAAGTGGGGGAGGATGTTGGCCCAGGAATTGTGAGGCAACAGGGGAGAAAGGATTTCCTGAAATTTCCTAGGAACCAAAGTCTGATTTTGAGATCTCTGCTTCTATTTAGCCCAGTGGGAAGGCTGGGGCATGTTCCTCAAGGTCAAAGATATAAAGTACTAAAGACAGAGCTGTGAAATTACTATCTATGTCTTGGATGTAAAATGTCCATTTACTCTTTAAAAACCTAAAGGGAGAAGAGAATCCAACACACTGAAAAACTAAACGTTATCATCCTTAATAACCCAGCTTGGAAATTAATGAGCTGTAGGAATCGAACGAGTCATTTTGCTTTGGCTCAAGCAGAAAACACTGATGGAATTCTGTATGCATCCAATGCATTGTAGAGCTTTGTAATTATTCCCCTAAATGGTCAATAGTTTTAATTCCTATATAATACGTGATTTTAATCAGCCTAGGCAACTGTGTATGCAGATTTTTTTTAAACAGAAGCTGCAACGTGAGCGATACTTATGTATGCCTCTCATTTGATTTTTCAAAGAAGATAAAATGCCTGTATTTAAGAAAACAAAAAGTTTTCTTTGGGTTATATCAACAAAATATAGATGCAGTCCCTTCATACCATGCAATGACACTGAATTCTGATTGTGATTTAGAAAAACTTCTTAGCATCAGTTGGCCATTGCCATTTTATGCCACTGATATTTTTGTCTGCATTTGGAAGACCCCCAACTACCACGAAAAATTGAACTCTGGCCATCATTACCTCTGCCACAGTAGGTCTAACTACCTGGATTGCTTCGTTAACTGAATTTTCACTTTTCAGCCAGGTTTAAATCATGTCATATTGATAGAGCCTAAGGGTAAAAATTAGAATATACTTTTAATAAAATCATAGCAAAATTTTAATTTCTATTAAATGTTTGATAAATGAGGCAAGTAGTTAGTTGAATGATCTGGTTTACCAGCTAACATATAACATGTATGAATCATAATTTTCAACTAATCAGGATATAATATAAACCCTGTGATTATGCTTGTAATGTGATTAGTGATTGATTCTGGTCCTTTTCCTGCACCCATTTTTAAAGACAGGAGGAAGTGATGCCTCTTTGAAACTGTCTTAGTTCACAGTATGGTGTGTTGGTAAAATAGAAGTTTGACTCCTCTTGTTTCATTTTGTGGGCTTTTGAGGAACATTACAGACCAGCTGAAAATACTGTTTTTTTAATGCACTGAACAACAAAGTGACCCCACATTTGGACTATTTGACTCCAATTACCTCATCATAATGGGGTTTTCCTTTGCTCAGTAATAACAATAGTTATTATTTGTTGAGCAACTGTAATGTGTCAGAACATTACAAACATATATATAAAAGTACTTATACATATATAATACACATATATACATACATGTATTATACATATTTATAATATTTATAATGTTTATATATTCATTTATATTTGTTTGTACATTTACTTGCACACATAAATCCATATACAGCTATGCACAGACAGTACTTCAAGACTCATTTATATGGGAGGCAAGTATATATGTTTGAAAAATTATCAATTTTATCACAAATTTTATTTCCAATTAATTCCAAATACCAGTGAGTCTCTATTTAGTAGAAGCAGAGCGCAAGAAGTTTAAAAAATATATTTCATAAGCTTTCTGGAAAACATAAGGTTGTTCTCACTTCTCCCACCACTTTCTGCAGATTAAACTGAATTATATTGGACCCGGTAAGGAAAAGGAAATCATTATGTCAAGCAATGCTTTTTCTTCCAGTTAGAAATCACAAAAACGGCATCTTTGATAGGAAAGGGGAAATGACAAGAGCAATTTGAGTGCTCATAAAAGTGATTCCTAAATTTGAATTAGTTTAGGGAAAAAGAAAATCCCCCAAACAGCTGTTTGGTTAATGGCTAGTGAAAAACTGTGGGAGCTATGTCAGCGACCCCCAAATTGCAGCTTCACGAATTGCTTGGGAGGCTGCTTTGAAGACAGATAAAATATATTGGTCAAATTTTATGGAAAGTTAAAAACGGTAGGAGTCCTGACCTGCTTCTTCTTCGACCACCATAAAGGCAGTCCAGATCATGGAGGCCCTTTTCCCATCTCTCCCTTTCTGTTACCCCACAGCCCCTGATCCCCGTGCCTGGGCAGGGCTCATTTGCCATTGAACAAAAGTGTGCTACTACTCACTATCAGGCACAGCCAGAGATGTGACTGTCTGCCCTTTATTCACTGTCACTTAGCCTGCCTGGAGGTAGGGCCGGAGGGTAGAAGAGGCCATTTGGTTTTCACGTTGATCCATTCAGGAATCATTCTCCCGTCTTAGAGTCTCTGATATCTCACAGGTAGGGGATAAGGTGGGCATTTGTCTATTTATGTCTCTTTAATCCATAGCAGCAAAAGGACACATATACTAGAAAAACAAATCCAAAACATGAACTATTTCTATTATCAGCTATGCAATACATATGTATGTAAACTATCTAATAAGAAATACTTCTGCCATAATTTTCACACTGCTTTATAATTAGTATCTGTAGGTCAGCGTACTCACTAGGATGATTAAATTCATGAGCCACATTCAGCTGAGTCTCTCTTGGCTCCTACTATATCTCATGGACTCATTCAAGGCTTCAGCAGCTTGTTGTTAGAAGATTCCCATGCAAGAAAAGCTCAGAATTTAATTTTAAACTATTTACAGTTGAGGATGGATTTTCTCTCTTTTAAAAAGGTATTCATGTCTTCTTGAAGGAAGGGCATGCCCCTAATATAGGTAGGTACATTCTTTTACCTAAGTGGCAAAACAGAGACAATGGCTTCATGGAAGAATCACAAGCAGCATAGGGGTGCATGTGTAAGACTGACATCAGTGCCGAACTCCCTTGTCTCCAACATTACTTTCTTAAAAAATGTTTTTGTGATTGACATCAAGATGAAATATAATTTACGTAAAGACTCACACGCAATGCCTGACATGAGTAGGAACCTAGTAAGTATCAGTTCCCTAATCTTTTTTGGACCCCTCCCCCATTTCCCATCCAAGCATACACCTAATGTGTACACGTACACACACACACACACACACAACTGGCTGAAAACTTAGCCCTAGCTCATTCAAGGCATGCTAGCTGCCAGTCAGCTCTTTTATAAGTGATTCTCCCCAACCTCCAACTTATTTTGTCTCACTCTGCCTGATTTTCTGAAATTCCCTGGAGGGACTAACGGGGAGGACACCTTGTGCTTTCCTAATAGGCTATTAGGTTAAAAGTGGGGGGAAAAGACATTATCTTCTTCTGTGATACAAAACAAACAAGTAATGTTAAGTGTAGTAATTACTGTTTTCCCAAATCACAGCATGCAGCCAAATGCTTATAAAAGGCACAGGCATGAATTACATGGTTCTTTTTTCCCAGATTGACCTGCTGCAAAATCAAAACAAGGGAGGTCACCCAGTCCCACCAGACTGTAGCTACTCCTGCCTCTCAGAGCTCAGTTGTAGAAGAATGGGTTGGTGATAGTGTTGCCAGTTAGCAAATAAAGATACAAAATGCCCAGTTAATTTTGAATTTCAGATAAATAATTTTTTAGAATAAGTATGTCCCATACAATACTTGAGACAAACTTACACTAATTTTTTGTTATTTATCTGAAATTCACATTTAACGGGAATTTTATATTTAATTTGCTAACATTAATTATTGAATATGCAAGAATTCGATTATTGGGTTCACTTTTAGTGATCTTTTTAGAGCTCTGGTCGGTATCACCTAAAAAACATTAAAAAATAATTTATATGCAAATAGCGCTCACATTTAAGGTACCTAAGAATCACCTGTAGGGTTTTTCAAACACAGTTTTCTGGGTCCCCATCTCCAGGATTTCTAATGCAGTAGGCCTAGGGTGGAGCCTGAGAATCTGCATTTCTAGTAAGATCCCAGATGCTGCTGCTGCTGGTCATAGTAGATATCAAGATGAACTTTGTTTACCCAGGTCACCATGAGCCAATCCTACACCATGAAAGAGCCTGGTTTAGCCAAAAAGGAAGTTGGAAAAAAGGAAGAGGGCAATGTTTGACGTGGCTGTTGCTAAATGAGAGGAGGTGATACTCAGTATTTTATACAAAAACAAGTTTAAATTCTCCAAAGCCATCATCCATCTAACCCCTTCTCAACAAGCCATGATTTATATTGAAGTCAGCCTAAAAGCAATAAGAAAATTATATGTATCTCACTATGGTTTGGTAAGGAAGGAACATGAAAAACAATTAATGAGTACTCGTAAGACCAAATACTGATGGTATGTTCTGAGGGAGGAGCAGTTCCTAGAAATTTGCAACAATAGTAGGTCAAGAGATAATTTACATGTACAGATACTTACACTATACCAAACAGGCAATATCTGCCACCCTTACTTCTTTCAGGATGGAGCATTCTTTATTTCTTACCTCAAAGAAAAATGGATTTTGCCATGATCCACCTAAGCAGCTACAAGTGGGGCAGGTGGCTGAATGTGCCGTGTTCAAGGGTGCTAGTTATTGGAGGCCATAAGCTCAGCCAATGGGGCCTTTGTTCTCTCTGTTCAGAAGGGTAGTAGGCTTCAGAGTCCACATGGTCTCCATGGGTCTTGGCTAGTTATTAGCTGAGTGATCTTGAGAAATTCTCCTAACGTCTCTGAGACTAATAAGTTTCCCTGGTTCCAAAGCATGGATGGAAATTAATTTTTCTTTCTTTCTTTCTCTCTTTCTTTCTCTCTTTCTTTCTCTCTTTCTTTCTCTCTTTCTCTCTCTCTTTCTCTCTCTCTTTCTCTCTCTCTTTCTCTCTCTCTTTCTCTCTCTCTTTCTCTCTCTCTCTCTTTCTCTCTCTCTTTCTCTCTCTCTTTCTCTCTCTCTTTCTTTCTTTCTTTCTTTCTTTCTTTCTTTCTTTCTTTCTTTCTTTCTTCTTTCTTTCTTCTTCAGCATAGTTGCGAGGTTTCAAGAGGTGGTATAGGGAAAGGAGCCCTAAGAAAGCCTGGCACATTACAGGCGCTCAGTGAACTTTAGTTCCTATGGACCACAAAACCCAATTTTTAAGGGGCACTTTGAATCTGAATCGTAGATTCTTGTGAGCATTTTTATCTCCTACACACATATCCTCATAGTTGCTAAGTCTTCTCCTCCTTAGCTTTTTCTCTGACCAAAAATAATGCCTTTTTTTTGGTAGGCATTTGTTTTAAACAGCAGAAAATGGCAAGTTATTTCAAGCAATCTTCAATGTATAGAGAAGCTAACTTTTATATTATATTAATCATTTTTTGTCTGTCATCTTTTGCTCTATAGATCCTGTCAGCTGCCAAATCAGGACAGCTGGAGTCTAGTCTTTTTTCTCTCACTAATCAGACTTTTGCCCAAGAGCCAGCTGACTAACTTCCTTGGGCCTCAGATTTCTCATCTGTGAAACGTAGGGGGGGCGTTGACCTGACATTCAGTGAAATCCTTCTTTTAAGGTATGGCTTGTAAGTCTAAATATCCAGTGTAAAATGTAATTTAATGAAATAAAAACAAACTATCCAGCCAGTTATCCACTATTATGAAAAATTAATGATTAGATTATTTAAAAGCTAAGTAACTTGTCTAACCATATACAGATTCAATCTGACTAAATGTAGGGAAGAAAAGGGGCAGCCTTCTTGGAATATTGCAAGATTTATGATGTAAAGGCTACTCCACATTCTGGATACAGAATGCTGCTGTCTTAGCCTTCTTGTACACGTTCTACAACTATGCCAATGGCATCTGCAAAATTCAGCATTTCCAGCTCCAGATCTTAAATTTTTGAACTTTACCAAACATCTGGGGGGTTTTGGGGTGTTAAAAAAATAAAACATGAGAAAATTTGGAAAATACAGAAAAATATAAAGGAACATAATCATTAATAATCTCACTCTCTAGAGATAATCGTTAAAACTTTGACATTAAATCTAATCCCTCTTCTCAATTTTTTCTGTTAGCATAGCATAATATATAACATTTGAGAACCTGTTTTTCTGGCTTAATATTATATTAATATGTGTGGATTTCCTCATGTTTTAAAAACCTTTGTAAAATTGCTGCATAACATCTCATTATATATATTTATTATAATTTATGACAATATATTGGGACTTTAGTAAATCTCCTTTTTTTCCATAAATAAATCAAATTTTTGCTTTGCTTTATTTTATTTTGGTGGTATAGTCTATGCATCACAGTGCATGTAACAGCTTAAAAACCACTGAATCTGCTTTTGTAAAACCTTGCTGTACCCAGCTATTTAGAACCTGTGTCAACCAAAGGCAGCCATTCCCTTCCCAACCACAAATGAAAAGCCCTCTATAAGGGATAGAATTTAAGACCTTATAGAAAAATAGGGCTGAGGGATGGAGATTAAAGGCATTATAAATATTGACAACAGTAAACTCTACCCACTATGACCTCAGGATCATATCGATGGCATGCTCCATGTTGTAAATAAATGTTAGTGGGTACAATACAACCAATCTGATTTACCATCCCCCGACTGCCTTGAAACATCCTGGGTTCTCCTTGAAGTCTCATTAAAATGCCTGTAAAGTCATTTTGAATTGTCACAAATGGGTTGCCCACTGAGAGACATAGTTGTTCTCTGACTGGACCTCCAAGGTGCTTTGAGTTTTTCCAGCTCTGAGCTGTTAACTTCCAGAGGCTTCTATGTCCTATCCAGGCCCCAAATGGCAGCTTTGAGGCCCAGCCCCTCAGTCTCTGGCTTTCATAACTCAGCATCTGCCTTCCTATAGATACAGAAGTGCAGATTCCTGCGTGGTTTACTTGTCCACAGCTTCCTTTATTTCTCCTAAGACTTCACTAAAAAAGTTTCAACTCTTGTCATAATTTTTACCTTACTTCCTGTTTCTATTTCCACAGCTCTCAAATTCTCCTTTTCTGGGGCGCCTGGGTGGCACAGCTGGTTAAGTGTCCGACTCGTGGTTTCAGCTCAGGTCGTGATCTCAGGGTCATGGGATCAAGCCCCCGGTCAGGCTCTGGGCTCAGCACGGAGTCTTCTTGAGATTTTCTCTCCCTCTCCCTCTGCCCCTCCCACTCATGTTAGCTCTTGTTCTCTCCCTCTCAAATAAAGAAATAAATCTTTTAAAAAAATTCTTCTTTTCCTAATTACCACCAACTGGAGTGACTCCAAGATAATAGAACAACATTTTTGAAGTTGCCAAAAAGAGATGGAGAAGTGAGACCACACTCATGAAAAATTTAAGAACAAGAAACTTAAAGGTGGGTAGTGGGTTTGAGGAGAAAATTCTATATTTGTCAGCATGAAGCTTTTAAAAGAAAGTAAAACCAGGGCTCCTGGGTGGCTCAGTCGGTTAAGGGTCTGACTCTTGGTTTCAGCTCAGGTAATGATCTCAGGGTCCTGGGATCAAGCCCACCTTCAGGTTGCATGCTGAGCGAGGAGTCGGGTTGAGGATTTCTTTCCCCCTGTCCCCCCTCCCCGAATAAATAAATCTTTAAAAAAAGAAAAGAAAGTAAAACCAGTAAGTAAATAAGCTCGTATCAATGCTTATTTTTATTGAGATGCAATTTAAATACTATAAAATTCTCTTTTTTTAAAACAATTCAGCAGTGTTTAACATAGTCACAGAGTTGTGCAATCATTACCACTAATTCCAGAACATTTTCTTCACTTCCTCCAAAAAATCCCGTACCCATTAACAATCATGTCCCATTCCTCTCTTTCTCCAGCTCCTGATAACCATTGATCTATTTGCTATCTGCATGGATTTATGAACTGCGGATATTTTCTATAAATGGAATCATGCAATATGTAGCCTTCTGCATCTGATTTCTTTCACTTAGCATAATGCTTTCAAGGTTCACCCATGTTATAGCAGTACTCCATGTTCTGTTTTATGACTGAATAATTTCATTGTATGATAAACGATATTTTGTTTATCCAGTTATCAGTTGATGAGTCTTTAGGCTGTTTCTGCATTTTATATAATGCTGCCATGAACAGTGTACAAGATTTTGTACGGGTGTATGTTTTTTATTCTGCTGGATATATACTTAGGAGTGAATTGCTGGGTCATATGGTAGCTCTATGTTTAACTTCTCAAGGAACTGCCAAATTGTTTTCCAAAGAAGCTGTATCATTTTATATTCCATCAGCAATGTGTGAGGATTTCAATTTTTCTGCATCCTCATCAACACTCCGTATTGTCCATCCTTTTTATTGTAGCCATCCTAGCAGGTATGAAATGATATCTCATTGTGGTCAAGGCTTAATCTTAAAAGTAATAGTCAAAAGACATCCCAGGATGGGTATAGAACTCATTCAATTTGATAATCTGTACTGGAGGTCTCTGATTGGTGTCTCCTGGTAGCTGGATTTGGCCAGTGGATGGGTTTTGTTTGATCATTAACTGGGGCCTGAATTCTCCACTTCTTCACATGCTTTAGAGCTTTCCCCCACTTTAGCTAACATGTGTCTGGATTCACCTCTTCATGTTACCTGCCTGGCTCACAATTGTGGGCATGAGTTTGGGACCTCATCTATACTTCCTGTATTTGGATATCTTTATTCCATTACTGTTAAAACACTGTATCTGGATATAGTTTAGAAAATTTTTGAAATACTGAGTTTTGGAGATTAAGCTCTCTGAAATGGAAAATTTACGTTAACCTACATACTTAACTTATAGGATCTACTACAGAATCAGGGCCTTAAAATTGTTTCTCCAATTGTAACATGTTTTGGCACATTATTTTAGGGCTTGTTAAAGCCCACTGTCCAAAGACCACTGGGAACACACCTTGCAATCACAGTCCATCTTACCTAATTGTGTTACTTTCAGAAATCTTGAGGTTTGCTAAAAGACTCCATGGTCTGATAGATTCTATGAAATGGTCCAAAACAAGTCAAAGCTGAAATTACATTTATAAAACCAAATCACTGAGGCATTAGAGGTCCTTTAAAACTGGGATATTTTGGTTTTGTATCCATAATAACAGGACTCTAGGACATCAAATAGATAGTGGAGATTAAAGACTGCCAAAAAATGCTTCAAAGAAGATCAATACACTTTCTAAGAGATAAGAAACAGCCTGTTTCAGAGTGAATTTGTGTCCATCAGAAACAAGACACTTTTTATCCAGACACATTTTAACTTGTATTTTGGAATAAGAGGCTCTCTGTACTGAAGACTGAAAGACAACTGGGGTGGGGAAAAAAGGAGGGAATCAAATTATTCACAAAGAAGGTAATCTTTTCAAAATACGTTTTATAATCTACTTAGCACTTGAAATATTAGCCATACCAGTTTCTTCGTGATTTCAGTGAATCTCTATTTGAAATTCAGTCTGTGGAGACATCAAAAGTAAAATGTCTACAAATCCAGATGCTCTGTCCATTCAATTCTTAGATTTAGATTTTTTAATGAACTTTTAGATTTTAGGGGTTTTTTTGGTATTCATCTTCATATTTAGAATTTATAGTCACATTTCATGTGGTGTAGATATCAGGGCACTAGAAACCTCTGTTTCTCAAAATAGGTTTTTAGCAGCAGAGACACTGCAAAAATTGTACAGGTTGTAGCAAAATTTGCTATTAAGAATTAATAGGATTTCCCAAAGGACATATTTTCCTGTCAAACCTAATCCTCACGATCAACAACTATAGCTCCAAGTCATTCTTTACAATTTCCTTTATTCACATTTTTTCTAAGCTTACTCTTACATACTCTCCTGGGTAAGTTTTATTATAAGAATTGCTGGCTTTTCTGCCAAAAAAGAAACATGCTTTATATTTAGATGACAAAGTAAGAGTCAATGTTGTTTTTTGCTCCTGCTGGTATTTTTAAAAACATGGGCAATTTTTATAATTCTGATTTTTTCCCCAATTGCAGCCTAAAGCATTAACAGCAAATTGTCTCATCTTTTTCAATAACTGTCAATAAATTAGACAATTTTAGTCAATAATGTTCTGATGGACTTTAGTAAGTAATTTAGCCTATAGCTACATGTACAACTAAGATAACTGTTCCAAATGGACCTGAGGCAATATGTTTTTTATTGAATTGAGAAAACAGAACCACATTGTTTCCAGTGTTTTTTCCATTTTCCTATATGATACAAAATAATGGCCATGTACTGCGACTAGTAATTCAAATTTCTTGCTACCTGTTGTATTGATAGTTAGGCCCAGGTGAATCAGAGAGGACCAAACATTTGATTCAAGTATATCATAACCCACTATGTAATTCCACAGGATAAACTTGGTTCTTCCGCTGAGTCTGACTTCAAGGTAGAGCCAAGCAAGCAACAGAATAGCCCTGCTGTTCCCCACTCTCCATATACTCAGAGCACACACGGGCTTCCCAGCAGGTCAGGTCAGAAAGACTGAGGGAGCCCTCAGCCTTGTAGCCCGAGGGCAATTTCCTTTGGCTAAGACTGGTGGTTGTGATTCCTTCATTCTCTGTCACACTTTCCACCCCTTCCCATAACGACTGCATACTATTCTATCTAGTACAAGGGTTAACGTTTAAATTGATTTCCCTTTCTCATTATTATAAATAATGCTATAATAAATATTTTTATGTAAATACTGTTTTCCTTTACTTAAAATGTTAATAAAGGCAAAAAATGACCAGAGAGGGAATGTTTTTTGTATTTTTGAAGGGTCTTTTGGAATGGGATGTACACATTTTTACCATCAAGAGCAAGAAAAGAACTCATAAAATTACTGTATACGTAACAGAATAGGATGCTATGATCAAAATAACATGCATTTTTATATTTACCATGTTAAAATATTTCCATAAATTTGGTTTGATGGTTATATTTAATTTTGTGGCTGATGTGATTGAGTATTTTGCCCAATTATCTACTGCAAACTTTTGCACAGTTTAATACTTTCTTATTAATTACATGGTACTGTAGGATAGCAAACATATGACCCTTTTTTCTTATTTTCTGGGAATGAATACCTTACTTACTATCTTCCTACTTACTTATCGTTCTACTTACTATCTTTCTTTTTAAAATTTTACTTATATGAGAATGTATGTTCTAGACAGTTGACTCTATTTTTGTCATCTATTTATAATATTTCTAAATTTTTTGAGTCTTGGCAAATGATTTTATTTTTTAAGATTTCATATTGATTATGTAAAAATTCATATAAAACTTATTTTACTCTATGTGAGGTATAAATCTAAATTGAAAAGTGTTTACCAGTTCATATTCTACAACAATTTACTGAAAACTCTTGTGTGTCTCCATTAGTTTGGTAAGAACTTTTTACCATATATTTAATTATGTAGAATGAGGGTGTGTTCATATCTTCTTTACTAGTGATCTGTCTATCCTCCTGTAAATGAGCTACTGCTTTAATTCTTTTGCTTTTGAATACATTTTAATATCTTATAGGACTGGAGGCAAACAACTCCTTTTCGGGAAGGACTTTTTAAGGTTCATCTTTTTTTCCTTTTAACCGTGTGTCTGTGGTTTGTTTTATTATTTATTTAGCTATAATCAGATACAGTAAAGTTCACTCTTTCTAGGTATATAGTACTATACATTTGGACAAACTTAAATAGTTCTATAACCATCACCATCCCAGAAAGTTCTCTTGTGCCCTTTTGTAACTAGCTTCCTCTCCTTCCCTCAGGAAACCACTTGTTTGATATCTGAAACATACTCCGGTAGTCAGGACAAAATCATCAAATCCAGTTTACTATGATAGAACTAAGAATTAAATTTAAAAAGTGACTTAGAGTCTGACAAATAAACCAAATTTAGCAAAATCAACTAATACAATAGGCCACGAAACCACACACTTCATAATAAGAAGTCACACTTGGAAACACTGAGGTCGTAGTAATGGGAAGCTTCTTACATAAATATGACAAGATTTAACTGATGACTAAAAAAATGAGTTATTCAGTATAGTCTTAGGAGAAATGAGAAGAAAGAACTGCATAAAATGGATTAAGTTATTACAGGTTCTCTATGCAAGAGCCTTAAAATGATCCGTTTGCCTCAACATTCCACAATAACTCATCAAAATGTCAGACAATTGAACTAGAAAGTCAACTGTTTTAATTGTGTACTCAGCATTTAAATGAAAAAGTTAGTTCAGTGTAATTGGCAAGACTTTCTACAGCAAAACCAATTTGATAATTTTTTCCTTTCCATAATTTTTTCTATTGTTAAGACTTCACCTTATACAGAAACACACTTCTAATTATATATTCTTATTTTTAAAAATTTTTGTTTCAAACATTAATTTTAAAAGGGCAGCTGTTTTAAATATTATGAATGTTAAGAGTGGGGCTAGTTCTTCTTTAAAAGACATCTTCTAAAAAGAAAATGTGGAGATTTTATGTGTCATTTCTGGCTCCAAATACCAAAGTTTTAAATGTGCATATATTGTTTGATTCCTCTCCTGCTTCTAAGGATTTTTCCTAAAGGGATAATTATATAAGTGGGTCAAAATGAATGTAAAAGGATGCTGTGATATTTCTTAATAGAGAAAAACTGGAAACAACTAAAATGTCCATTAAAGAGTTTATTAAATGTGTTAATAGTTATACAAACAAATGTGATAAGCTCATTTAAATATAACAAAGTTTTTTTACATGGAAAGATATTTATGGCATATTGTAAATTTTTCAATGACAAAATGCATCTACAGTATAATCTTATTTAGATCGTATTAGATAAGTGTGTGTGTGTGTGTGTGCACATGTATGCACATGAGAGAGACAAACAGAAAGGTAAAGAGATACAGAAAACTTTGGAAGGACCTTAGCCAAAATATTAACAGAGGGTTATATGTTAATTAAAAAAGTGAGACTTTGGGTGATTTTCACTTTTCTTATTTTATTTTGTTTACTTATTATTTAAAGTTATTTTTTAGTTGACGTAAATGAAAGAAAACAGGCAGAAGTGGTACCAACAAAGGAGACCCAGAAAAAATGGTTGAAAAAAATTTTAAACCTGGACGAAATATTAACATGATAATCAATCAAGGAGAGAAAATTAAGGAGGATGAGCTCAGAGCCATGGCTGGGTAGATGGCTGCTATTTTATTTGCGGTTGTAATGTTCTTACCTCTACTTTTATCTACCAACTAATAAAGCCCTAGTTCTCTCTCAACCTCTAGTTCAAATCCTACCTTTCCCTTGAAGAGTTGACTCACCATGCAACCCACTTGTAAGAGCTCTCTTTCCTAAAATTAAGGCAAAAATAATGTTTCACTACAAATCCAGTAATCATTTACCTCCTTGAATCGCCTCCATAACAGCATCGTCACCTGTCCCTTAAGCAGTACATCATTAAAATAGCTGCTACTTCTGGAGGGCTCTCCTTGTGCTCGGCAACTTCTCAGTGCTTTATCGAGTTTTAATTCTTATTATGATCCTAAGAGGTCGATTTTCTTGCTTCACTTCCGTGGATTAGGAAACTAAGTCTTAGAAAATCTTGTTGGAGGTCACAGTGTCAGAGCTGGAATTCAAACTCATTAAGATTCCAAATCTCATGTTCTTAATGACCACAAAATACTGTATTTGCATGTTATCCTCTGCTTTCCCCAATTAGATTATAATCTTGAAGATATATCTCTGTGTTGTTCCTAGTCCCTAACCAAGTAACATTCAAATGTTGTGTTTTGTTTTGTTTTTTTTTACTTACTATGGTACAATTGTTTTTGAGAGGAAAATACTTATTTTCTAAAAATTTCTTCCTTTTTTTTTTTAAAGATGTTATTTATTTATTCGACAGAGATAGAGACAGCCAGTGAGAGAGGGAACACAAACAGGGGGAGTGGGAGAGGAAGAAGCAGGCTCATAGCAGAGGAGCCTGATGTGGGGCTCGATCCCACAACGCCAGGATCACACCCTGAGCTGAAGGCAGATGCTTAACCGCTATGCCACCCAGGCGCCCCTAAAAATTTCTTTCTATAAATAAAGTTGTATAACACTGCACATAATAGAAATGCATGAGGGAAAATAATTAGCTCAATTATTTATTAGTGCCATATTTAAACTTTTATTAAAGTTAATTATTCATTTTATTTAAGTGAGTAGTGCCTGCTCATTAGTCTATTTAAATAACTTGAGCTTTTCATAAATGAATTTCCTTCATCTTCTATTTCATAACGGGGACTCAGGCCAAGCCAACCTTTATACCAACATTTATGATCAGATCTTGCTAAACCAACAGTGATTACCTTTATAGCATTAAATATAAAACAAAGATGACTTAGAATTAGCCTGATAATTTTATTTTTCCTGTGGCATTGGATTACATTTAATCATCTACTATAATATAAAATCTTATTTCAGGGTATAGAAATATTTATTACAACTCAAAGGAAATATTGACCTTGGCTATGCCTTAGCCAGTATTTATTCTCTTATTCGCCCTGGTAAATAAATTTCAGTATTTACTTGAGCAGAAATCAAGACCTATTTACTGTAAGTCTAGGACATCTCATTTAATACTACATCATGTGGTCATACGTTATCCATTGGCCAAAACTGTTAAAATGTTTTTTACGTCCAAAATCCTAACTATGGATCAAAATTAATTCTCTCTACACACACACTCTCTCAAACACATCAAGCTGGTTGTTAAGAGAAGGGACAGTAAAATGTACATTTAAAGCATTTCTTTATTACACATTTCTTTTGTCCAGACCTCAGTCTGATCTCTTGCCAAAGAAACAGGAATGTTTCTTCGCAGAGCAGCAGTAGAATACTCAGCTCCCTACAGCGAGCAAAACTTTACATTTAGAAGAATCACCCTCTTGACAATACTCCTCTCCTTGTTTTTGGAGGGAGGAGGGCAGAATCTCTGGACCCAGTCCTCTAGTTGCTGGGAGGGTGGGAGAGGGTGGCTGCCTTCATGCAGGGAGAGGTTGTAGCATCTTGCTGTAGGAAACATTCTTTCTGACATGAGTAAGAGATCCAGACTCTTATATCACCCATAGAAAATTATACTTCCAGCAAATATCCTGCAGTTCTTATACCACTGTCCCCATATGCATATTCTGGTGTTTAATGCTCAAGGGAAAAAAGCAATGCCATGGAGAAGTTTAGCTGTGCCCTATTCTCATGGACGAGCATGCAGCAAAGTAAACAGATGAGTTTGGATAAATGAAAATCAATACACTCGAAAAAGCTTCTTTCATTCAATTGATTCAAGCTCAATGGGTAATAGCACAGCAGAATATGAAATGGTGTTAACGTGGCCCTGCCATAAATTCCATTTACAGGAAATACAGCAACTAAAGTGGATAAAAGCATGAGGGGATTTAATGAACCATAATGAACTCTTTACCACGGACTTTTATAAATGCCTTTAATATGGTCTTATCACCATACCATTTGAACTTTCAATGAGGCAAGATAACCCTTTATGGTATGTATATTATTTTTCAAAATCTAAGAGGTCAGAATGACAAAACATTATTCTTGTCCTCAGAGTTAAGAAACATGGAATGTAGTACTGGAAGAATCTTATTTATAGAGAAGAAATGCAAGTCACTGGGGGCATCATTTATTGCTCAGGATCACAACGCAACTTGGTGGTCAAGCCTTGACCAGAACTCAGGCAATTCACAGCCCAGTTTCCTTTTCCTCTACAAGTCAGTGTGGAGATGTAGGAATGACATGTGTGCAGACAGTTCCTAATGCCTAGGGAGGTTGTGAGAGGGAAACAAAGCTGCAGGAGTCCAGCCAGCTGGTTCCAAGATCAGATTCTCCCACTATAGCTAAAACTTTCTGAAATCTGAAACAGGAATAGGAAAAGACCCATACTTTTTTTGAACTAGCAAGTCCATCTCTGGGAATACAGACTAGAAAACAGTCTCACACGTATACAGGCATAAATTTAGATAAGGATGCTCACTTTAGCATTGTCTATAGTAGCAAAATTTATAAACAACTAAGTGACCATCCGTGTTCAATGATTATAGCACATCCGTACAATAAATTACAATAAAGATGTTCACAATGCACTTTTGGTATGAACAGCCAGGTATATTAATAAAATAATACAATACATAGAATTATACAGTTATATTAAAAAAACAGAAACTTTTGTATGTGTTTCTGATATATCTCTCTTTCTGTTCTGATCTTCCCACCATGTCATACTTCTGGATATGGGGACAGGGAAAATTTTGGAGAGTAGAGCAACTGACTGTGACCTTGTAAGACTGGGAAAACGTATTTTAGTGGCTTTATCTTTTGGTAAAAAAATGATACTTTATTATTATGTAACATAATGCCTATGAATATGGTCTTTGGAGGTAGAAAGCCTGAAGTTTGAATTATTTTTTTTTAAAGATTTTATTTATTTATTTGACAGAGAGAAAGACAGCCAGAGAGAGAGGGAACACAAGCAGGGAGCGTGGGAGAGGAAGAAGCAGGCTCCCAGTGGAGGAGCATGATGTGGGGCTTGATTCCATAACGCTGGGATCACACCCTGAGCCAAAGGCAGACACTTAACGACTGAGCCACCCAGGAGCCCCTGAAGTTGGAATTATATCTCTGTTTCTTACTAGTGGTTTGACCCTGAGAACATCTCTTCAATCCCTAGCCCTCAGTTTACTCTTCTATGAGGGTGATGATAACCATCCTTAAAGTTTGGATGTAGAGACTAAATAATAATAATAACAACAATAATAATTATTATTATTATTTTGAGAGAGAGAGCCCATGGAAGGGGGTACCGGGGAGTGGGGAGGAAAGGCAGAGGGAGAGAGAGAATCTTAAGCAGGCTCCATGCCCTGAGATCACGACCTGAGCCAAAATCAAGAGTCAGAAGCTTTAAACAACTGAGCCACCCAGGCACCCCAGGACTAAATAAATTATTAAATGCAAAACACCAAACACAGTATTTGGCAAATAGGCCTCAACAAATGGTCACTTCTGTAATTGTGGTTATGTTCATAAAAATTCAAATTAAATAGAAAAGTACCAAGAACAAAGTAAAAATCAACTAAATTCAACTAGTTGGTTGAATTTAGTTTACTTCTGTTATTTGATGATGTGTTTCCAGAAAGCTCTACAAATATATGTGCTTTAAAAAAAGGTATTTATAAAGTATTATATAACCTACTCTTTTGATTGACAATATTCCATAGACTTTCCCTGTGTCTACATAATAAGCTATATCTATATCATTTTATTAACTGTAACCGTATTTCATTAGATACCTGCATTTCCATAATTTATTTAATCAATCTCTTATTGGTAGACATTTATGTTGGCTTTAATTTTCTCTATTATAGACGACTACAATGAACATCCTTGTGCAAACATTTTCTCTATGTGTGCAAGTGTCTGAAGGAGGGGAATGTTAATTAATGGAAATACCTGGGTGAGATGGTATTCCTGTCCTGTCAGAGAAAACAATATGAACTAGAGTTGAGGGGAAGAAAAGTTCTCAAGGGAAGAGTTTAGTTTCAGTCCAGGTAACGGAGTTTAGTCTTTCTTTTATAGGCCATATAAAGTCACCGAGGCTTTTGAATAAAGCACTAACATGATCAGAACTAGGTTTTCGGACAGTCAAACTGGATGCTGTGGAGGAAAATGGATGCAAGGAGGCAGAAAGAAGTGAGAGCCCCTAGGAGACTACTGCCACAGAATAGGGGTAAGTTAATAAGAGCTCAGCAAGGGTGATGGTGGTGGAAATGGAGAGGGACAGGTTCCAGAGAACCTGCAGAGGCACAAGTGACAGGAGGGCTTTCTTTGCAACATACTGGGGTCTTAGACAGCAGGCAGGGTGTTGGCACAGGCTGGGGTGAGCTTCTAAGTGCAATCTCTCTGTCTGCATCAGCACAGGGGCCAAGGGAGAGGTCTGGTTGGCTGTTCCCCAGACTGCTTACAGTGGTACCTCTGGTGGTGAAATTTCAGATGGATTTCTTCTGTTCTTTATGCTTATCTGAAATTGAAAATGTGTATAGTGAATGTGTACATCTTTATTTGGAAACTAGCTATATATGCTTATTCTATAAACATTTGAACCATACAGATGTATGTAAAGTAAAAAAATAAAAGGATTCCCCTCACCCCATTTCTTATCAGACATTTTTAGGATCGTAACTATTAAAGAGTTTGGTACTTCTGGACACTTTTCCTATGTATTTTCATAAATGTGAAAATACACATATATTGTTTTTATAAATATGGATCATTCTAAATATCCAGTTCTTGCCACTTTGTTTTCTCCAGCCTCTTATTTTCAGTGGTACAATGTGTTCCACAGTGTAGGCTTGGGTGACTGGGAGAATAGCAGCATTCTCAACAGATGTAAGGCAGTAGGCAAAACAGTTAATACTGGAGGGAAGGTGAACGGTTAGTGGTAGATATTATGAGTTGGAAGCCCCAGGTGGGCATTTCAAAATGAAGGCATGAAGTTAAAAAAAGAGAGAAAGACAGTTTTAAGAGACAGAGACACAGAGAGGGTATTTGAAGGCAAAGAAGGAATTCAAGTTATGAAGGGAAGCCTGATAACCAAGACTCAAGTAGTATTTGTAAAGTTTCACAATGTGCCCAGCAGTGTGCTGACCTTGACCCCAGGAAACAATGTCTCCTAGTCAGAAGACTTGACCTGGAACTTTCTACTGCTCCCAAATGCTATATAAACCTCAAGTTCCATGAACTTCTTGAAATAGGTCAAGTTGCAAAATGTCCATGGAATTCATATTATTTATACAGAATCCCTTTATGCTCCACAGAATAATGTCCTATGACTTTTTCCACAAGTATTTCAGAAGAACAATACGGATTTTCTCTCTAGTCCAAACTTCTGTGCATAAAATGTCCTTCCTAACTAGCCTCAACCAACCTTTCCAATCATATCTCCAGCCACTTTGCCCCATAAACTCTGCCTATAATTCTCCAAACATATAGTGACCAACCATTCCAGTTTGTCCAGAACTGAGAGGATCCTGGGATATAAGATTTCTATTTTAAATAAGATACAGTCCCAGGACAAACTCCCTATTTGCCTGGGACTAAAGGGGTTCCCAGGATGTATGAATTTCAGTGCTAAAAGCTGGAAATTTCCAGCAAACTGGGACAAGTTGATCACCCTACCAAATACAAGAGGCCTTTTGTGCCTTCTGTGCCCCCTCATAGGCTGTTCCCTTTGTCTGGACTGTCTTTTGAGCCCTCCTTTATCAGGTAAATGTCTATTAATTTTCCAAGACCCATCTCAATTGCGCCAATTGCTCAGCTTTCCTAGGTGGACTTATTTGATCCCTTTCTTTGGATCTGTGTTGGTGATCTCCATAGCTGTGTGCTTTACCAACATGACTTGATTTTCCTTTGAGGACTTCACATTCTATGGTTTGGATGGATGTGACCCCACCCATCCTCAGGGGTAGATTCTGATTGGCTTAAGCCAATCCATGGATCTTAGTCCTGAAGCATGGCAACTGTTCAGATAAAGGCATAGGAAAGAGTGAGAATCCTAAAATTTGTGGAGAGCTACTAGACACTTCCTTTTGTGGAACCTGGATGATATAGTGAGAAGCTATAAAGTCTGGAACTGCTGATGGCATTCTGTAGTCCCAAGGGAGGTGCCAAGAGTTGATGGGAGCCCCCATTAAGCTTAAGATGGCACCTTGTATTGGTTTGCTAGGGTTGCCATAGCAAAGTACCACAGACTGGATGGTTTAAGCAACAGAAATTTACTTTATTACAATTTGGAGGTTAGAAGTATGAGGTCAAGATATCAGCAGGGTTGGTTTCTTCTGAGGCCTCTTTCTTTGGTTTGTAGATGGATGTCTTCCCTCTGTGTCTTCACATGGTCTTCCTTCTATATATGCCTATGTCTTAACCTCTTCTTATAAGATCCTAGTGAGACTGGATTAGGACTCACCCATATGACCTCATTTTAACTTAATCTCCTCATTAAAGCCCCTATCTTCAAGCACAGTCACATCGTAGGTACTAGGGATTAGGACATCAACATACGAATTTTGGAACACAACTCAGCCTATAACATACCCATACTATAGAAGGCAGAGCAGAAAGATAAAGAAAAGCCAGGACCTTTGTCTTACTTTTGAGCTGCCTCAGATCAGAAATATCTGTTTTAGTTATGTAAGCTAATAAATTAACTTTGCTGTTTGGGATACTTGAGTATTAGTTTTACTTTGTGTCACTTGCATTGAAATATTACTATTGGATACAGCTTCATCATATTTTTTTTGGTTATATAGCAATTTTCACATAAAACTATAATAGCTGTTCAGACATCCACCTACTGACTTGGTTGTCTGTTGACTTCTTCATGCAAAGACTCTGTTATTCATATCTCTTATCTCCAGCCCCTTAGACAGACTCTGTGATGTCTGCCAAATGAATAAACACTGATTATCATTTTGAGCAAGAAGCCTGGAAGAGCAAGATTAAGAAGTGCTCCTCTCAACCTTCATTTTATTCATTTTATTAACTTTTTGATTAGTATTTTCTGGATCATAACTTTAAAATGGCTATAATTAAATCACTGAGCTTTGATCCCAGCATTATAAAACCACCACTGGGTTCTGGAGACACAGTACCTGGGATAGCAGAAATCAGTAGCACAGGAACTTTTAAAGTGGTAGAATAATGGGCAGGAACAGCAAACATGATTGAGTACTGCGTTTATAGAAATAGCAAAAGTCCCTTCACTATATTTTCATAATAAAAAAAGGAGAGAAGAGAAACTTACAATTATCTTTTTGAATTGTCAAATATGTATGCAATTTTAGATGCCAAAGTTTAGAACAATGGTGAATAATATTCTCACAGAAATAGCATAAAGGTATTCAGTAAAAATGTGGAAGTATACATGAAGATGTATGTTAAAGTGCATTTTTTAAAAAGGTCTTTTTTTTTTTTTTTAATCAGAGCACAATCTCAGGGAAGTGCTTTCCAGGGAAAATGTACCTCTTCCAGGATTTTATTTTTTCATTCCAGAGCCAGATAAAAGAATAGTTTTACTCTTCTCTTTCTCACCTCTCTAGCTCGTATGGAGTAGACAGATTAATTCCTGAATGGCATTTCACCATCATTTATTGTGTTAAAATGTCACGAACTGTTCTTATTCAGTATACAAGTTCTCTAAGCAAATTACCTTCATGTGCTTTTCCACTGAAGGTAAGTTTGGCTTCAATCCACAAAACTCTTTTACTACCCCTTACAAGAAGCTATTTCAACATCCCAAAACACTAACTTTAAAAAAAAAAAACTCAGTTCATCTGTTATGAGGTTGAACTAAACATATAACTTTTCACAATCATTGATGCTGAATCCAGTTACTCCTTCATCCTTTGTTTTCAGGAGCCAGAGAAGGCCACTCTTGTGCCCTAAAAAACCTTCTGATACCCAGTGCATGCCTCATGAGATTGCCCTTCTGGGCTGTAGTTCTTTTGGCTACACATGTGAGTGTACTTGGGGGCCAGAGGGAGACTGGGGAAAAGGTGGACTTTTTTTTCAGGAGAGAGATGCATGTGGGGCAGACTTGGCGACCTGTTCCTGAGAAAGAACCACCAGTGGATAAAGACAGGAAGGGGTGTCACTGGATCAATGCCACAGAGTCTTACAGATGGATACATTTCCATGAAAATAACTCAAGATGATTTAATAATATTTTTTCTTTTAAGTTTCTTCTGGATGATTTCCTCAGAACTCTGCATCACTTTGAAAATATATACATGATAAAGTGCTTTAAATTCCCTACATAGAAGCCATCTTTGAAAGTTTATTAATCGCTAAGCCAATTTTGAGGTTCAATATATTTTTGCTAGCATTCTTTACAAATATAATTTTTCCTTTGACATTTCATATTTTTCTTAATGATAAAATTTTGCTGAATCAACATTTGATATGTGATATTTTAAATTAGATATTAATAAAAGTTAACATTTTTTACAGCCTCTTCCCTTTGCTTTATCAAAGTATCTCCCATCAATATCTTCCTTTCCTTATCCAATCAACTTATACTTGCTTACTAGAAAAGTTCTCCCAAAACACAGCACCAATTTTGCAAGTTTCCTATTTCCAAAATGATATACATATTTTTTAAAATGTAAATAACACATACATAATGGGAAACAACAATTACTAAAATTTGAAAGACAGATATTCACCATATTTCTACACCAGGATATCACTGCAAACATTTAACATGCATCATTAGCACAATTCACAAATACATTCTAATTTGTTTATAATGATCTTCAATTAGATAAGCTATTATTTTTGGCAATCTCCTACATTTTAAAAGCATCATTTCCTAATGAGAAAGTTGAGCTAATTAAAGGCATGGTTGTCAGTACCCATGTCCAAAATTTCTCATCATTTCTTATTCTAAAAATATCATGTATGTATGTGTGTATATATACATATATATATACACATATATATATACATACACACATATACATTCATCATATATATATTTACACAGACAAAGGAAACATTTGTGTCTACAGACTATTTAATTTATGGCAAAAAGTCTTATTTTAAAAACATCCCAAATCATAATTTTATTGAGAGTTTTATTTTGCTACCTTAATTATATAAATTCAGATTGATAAATATATATTGTGTGAAGACAATATTATTTTGTTTTTAACAAATTTTCTGGTATTATTGTGTGCTTCTATAAAATCTTTTATTAAAAATCATGATCTTTAAAATTTTCTACCTATTTTTATGAGAATACACACTTATTCAAAATGGTTACATGTGAATGTCTCACTCTTTGATACTTTAATATTTCTAAGGCCAGGTCAGGATGACCAACAGGTTTGGGGTAGAAAAACACCCTTTAAGATTTTAATGAATTATTTTATGAAGTGGAAGTCTGTTACCTATTAAACTCTAATCTCATTCTGAATACCTATTAGTAGCTTCCCTAAAATTTCACGTGCTCTTCTGTTCCCTCTTCCCTGCCCCCCATGATCTAGACAGTTCATACAGGCATGGGCATATTGATTCAATTACCTATTATATGTGAAACAATAATATGTGAAAGTGTTTCCACTTTCTTTTGCAAAAGGACCTTCTCAATGTGAATTTTTGAGTAGGGAAATTGTGTATGCTGCTCACTGCGAAGGCTATTTAATAACCAGTTATAGAATGGGTTGGATAAGCAAGGAATTGGATAAAGGGAGACTCAACAGAAACCAGAGTGAGGAAACCATTAAAATGATTCAGTTGCGTATTTACCATGTGCTAGGCCCTCTGACGCTTTACACAAATTGACCAAATGTTCTTAATCACCCTATAGGTAATTCCCATTTTATAGATGAGGAAACTAAGGCAAAGGGGATTAGGTAACTTGCCCACAGGCACACAGATGGTAAGTGGCAGAATCGAATTTGGACTCAGATGGCCAGGCACCAGAGTGTGCACTAAAGCAATGTCCTGTTTTCACAAACACATGGCTTATTTTTCTACATTAGAGCTTTTGTATTAATTAATGTATAAACATATCACTTTGTGAAAAATGATCAGTCTTCACAGGCTGAAGAAAATGTGGTTTAGATTTCTTATAAGATCACTTTCCATAGAGGAGACTTTTCTGGGACATAAGGCATTTAGTTGGTTATGAATTTGGGTTCATCTTTCCAATTCAAAGTGTGAAAGCTCCTGGTATCCATACAAATGAAAAGATCAATTTATCTGATTTTCTCTAAAATGAAGTCCATTATTCTATCTTACTATTCTCTCAGAGCAGAGAAAAGGCACAGAAATAGCTTTACTCTTCATGTTAAACAATTTATGTAAGTCCCGCAATATTCATCCAAGTTAAATAGAGACGCAAACCATAAGGCAACACCATTCAAATCCTGCCACAAGCCAATCCAACAAGCTCTACTGAAGAGAGGATGAAGGAGCGGCAGAAGGAATGTGATCAGTCATCCTGAAACCATCTGATCAGAGTGAAAAATTCCATTAAGTTATTTTATTAGGTCAAGGCTATATCTGAGTGGTCTTTTCAGAGACAGACTTAGCTCCACTAGCAGAACTGCTCAGGGGGCTGGATGCCCCTCAGTGCCGGTACAACCTGAGCATACACACAAGCCAGCAACAGTCATTAATAACAACACCTGTGCCTCATCAAGTCAGCTGAAGCCCCAGGCATCTGCCCTACTTATACCCCCCTCACTACTCAGGAACCCAGGAAACCTCATACCAAGTCTGGCAACTTGGGCTTGCCAAAGCTGCGTCTTAGAGCTGTTCTTGCCAACTCTGGCCTCCTGGCCTCTCAACTCTGCCTACCATTCTTTGCCATAGACTATGTGTAAAATATACTCTAAATATGAAATAAGAAATTTGGTCCTTATTATTATTCTTGTGTCACCTTGACAAGTCACATGATCTTGCAGAACTTAGTTTTGACACCTAAGAAATGGTTAACTCCAAACCACAGGGCATTCATAAAGTGTCTTTCTTTTTCTCTTAAAATAGCTTGAGTTGTTTCTACTTATTGTGTGACCCTTGCTTGACTTGTGTACTTTTCTAAGACATAGCTACAACAATGCCACAAAATGTTTTATAACCTATAAAATAAAATGTCATGTATTATTTTTATTGCTTTGTCTGTTTTCCTGTTTAGCCAACTCCTCCAGAGAGATGGGTCTTCTGGTGGCTCACCCTTGGCCTGATACTCACCGATATGAAAATAGTACATCTGCTGCAGTCAGAATGAGTCCTTAGGTCAGTACTCTACCTCTAGGTGAAAAATGCATCCAAGACCACTAATTGAACTCCCCCAGCAATCACAGAGCAAAGATATTAGAAATGCTCACAAATGCCTCTCCAGCTAACTGAAAAAAAAAAATCCAAAAAGACCGCAGATTCATTTTCTCTTCTAATATAAGTGGCAAGTACCTGGCCCTCACCTGCTAGGCCCCCACATTTTTTTTAAGGTTTATTTATTTATTTGAAGAGGGGTTAGGTAGAGGGAGAGAATCTCAAGCAGACTTCCTGCTAAGTGCAGAGCCCAACACAGGGCTTGATCTCACGACCCTGAGATCACGCTGAGCCTAAACCAAGAGTTGGATGCTTAACTGACTGAGCCACCCAGGCGCCCCTGGGCCCCACTTTTAATAAAGTGTCTTGATCTAGAGTCTCAAAATGAAGAGTGCAAAATATATCTGCATCAGTCATAAATTTTCTGAAAAACATAATCTACTTTAAGAGAATTTTCTAGTAGTTCTTGACTATCTTTCAATACATCACATCATACACAAGGTGTTTCCATGCCCATTGTTGGAGGATGAGAGAAGACCCGAACCCTCCTCTTAACTCTGCCTCCAACTTGCACAAGCCATTGTCCTCTCTGGGTCCCAGTTTCCTCACATGTAAAATGAAAAGGTTGGCCTTTGAGGCTCTTGCCACCTTCATTTCTGATTCTTTATCAAAGACTTTGGACATGGGAAGATCAAGTCTTCCTGGGCTCAGAGTGAGTCCAAATTTGTAGATATGCACAAATAAGAATAAGCTAAAAGCTGACTTTGGGGTCCATAAAAATTCTGATCTTGCCCACTAAAAGGAACACTGTGTCCATTATCTTTAACTGTAAGGGTCCTACCCTCTTATACTACCCAGGATGTAATACAAACAATGCCTAAGCTAGAGGCCCAGACTTAGTCTTACCACTACCATCCCTTTCTTTGGTGAGTTCTGTTACCTAAGACCTGGTCAGTCATTTTGAGTCAGTCTCCTTAGGACTTAGCTTCAGGACAGGGATTGTGAGCACTGAACATGTTGCTCACCTTTTTGTAGATTTTGGCCACCACACCCAATGAAGATGAAATGTAGGTTGTCACCAAATCTCACTCCCATTTCAGTTTACAACTTGGCTGGGAACAACCCTCTGTTCAGTGGTTCTCAACCTTAGCTACTTATTAGAATCACATGGATAGCTTTGAAAAATCCTAATACTCAAGCTATACTCCAGATCCATTATATCAAAATCTTTGAAGGTGGGGCCCAGGCATCATTATTTTTTCAAGTTTCTCACATGGTTCCAATATGTAGCCAACGTTGAGAATCACTGCCTTCTATGAATCTTCTAAGTGTGAAGGAAGATGGAAACAGCTGGGAATTTCGAAAGTCTAAGCAACAAAGATTATAGGCTCAGGGTATGTGCTGTATTCCATGTCTGAAATTGTCCAGACTTTACAATATTGTGGCCTATTTGGAGATCAGGGTGGACCATGGCCAGAGTGGCTTGGTTCTGCAGCGGGATTCCTGAAATAAAGGGCAGGGTAGAGTAAGGGCATGTGCTATATCAGCACCCAGTGGGCTAGAACCAATGAGGCAAGCAAGGCTTGAAGGAGGACCAGAAGGCTTGAATGCTTAAAGGTCAGAGCATGTGACAAGCTACATCCAGGGAGGTAGTCTGAGGAGAAAGGATCAGATACTCGGTCAAGGAATCTAGGTTAGGAATGCAGGCTTAAAGCCTTTGTATGGGCATAACAATGAATATTTATGGGATGATTTAAGTTTGTAAATTGCTTTCACATCCCTTTTCTTAGTTCATTATTATAGTAAATCTCTAAGATAGACAGGGCAGGCATAATTTCAATATCCACTTTGTAGGTGAGAAAAATGAGGTTCAAAAAGTCTAATGGCTTCTTTGAGTCACACAGTTAAGAAGCAGCAGCAATACCGGTCTTGGTGACAAAATAAGAGTTTTGCCTCAGTAAGGAAAGTTTCTTGATTGGGACAAAAACCAACTGCCAGTGGTGATGGTGCTGATATAGACATTCATTGATATTTAGGCATCACTTTATAATTTAAAGAGCACTCTAATGTAGCTTATCTCTTTGGGAATGCACAGCAACCATGTGATGTTGTCATGACATTGTGCAGATGAGAAAACTGAGGCTCAGAAACAAGATGTTACTTATTCAAGGTCACACCACTGGTTTATAGGAAGAGCCTTGACTCCAGATGCAGGTGAGCATTCCTTTTTTGGTCCCACACTGCCTCCACTTATTGCTGCCCTGGGCTCTGCAAGTAGAATTGGTTGGGGTTGGGAGTCCCTAGCTGGAAGGAACAGCAAAAGATGAAGAGAGAGCAGTTATTGACTGGGAGGTCCTACACTGATGGGATTCAGTTGTGACTTTTGTCCCTAATTTGATTCAGAGGCCAGCTCCATGTGGCAAGGTTTATGAAGTTAAATAGAGAGAAAAGTTTGGTTTTCTAAGGATTCTGAGCCAACTCAACTTCTGTCATCTAATGTTTCACTAGCTTTCTTTCTGCATTTTTTTATTCTTTCTTGCTTTGAAAGTAGAGAAAATCTGTAAAAAGAGATGTTTCAAGTTTTTTTTTGGGGGGGCGCTTCATTGTCATGGATGGATGAAGTTAGGTATCTAGGTGAAATAACTGCACACAACACAGACCATTTGGCAAATGTGATTCACTTTCTTGAACACTTCTTTGTGTAATCATCCTCATTGTAAGATTATGAAAGCTGGGATTACCTTTTCCGGAAGGGAAAAGAAGTTTATCTGGGGGTCAAAATCTAACTGTCTTTAAAATAACCACCATAATCCCACCCGTTCCTTCAGCCTTCTCTGATCTCCGTCTTTTGACAGGCTCCAGTCAAACCCTCTTCTCAGCTCTCCTACCAATTTACTTATGTATTCCTTTGTAGTATGTTCTGCTTTATATCATGGGTCTCTATGTGCATCTTATTTTCCCTTCTAGATTCTAAACTCCCTAAGGGCAGACAGTCTTACTTATCTTTGCACCATAGCACCAGACAGATTATTCAGTCAATAAACATGTGTTGACTAAGTGCTTGAACAGTTGTGAATAGATTCAGATGTCAACTAAAAATTCTTGGAGGTGAATTTTAAAGAAAGTATTGATTTAATCTTTTCCAATGGATACTACAGAAGTGGTATAATCTAATTTACAATGAAGGTCTGTTAAAGCATAGTTCATGCTTTTCTAATTGTGTTTAGTTAACCCTAAAATGACAAAGTAAATATCATTATCAGAACTTCACAGTGGAAATGTGTATTGTTAAAGAGGATACAGATGAATGGCTATGATTCTCATGTGGTTTATCCATCTTCTCTCCCTGTTATTTTGACCACAGTGGCTTTGTTCCAACACTCTTTCACCCATTAATATAATCAGATAAGTGTCATCAGGATTAAGAGGGAAGTGTAAGTAACTTAAAAAAAAAAAGATTACTACTGTAGACTATAACATTTACCCTCCAGATAGAGACAGCTGTTCCCAATTGTATGTAAGTACCAAAATCTCAGCTTATTATAATGAACTATATGTATTATTAGATAATGAATTAATAGAAGCAATTATAATGAATTCATAGAAGTAATACAAAATCTCATAGCCACATTAAGAGTACTAATTGTGCAAAATTAGGTACTTTGTACATCTTTAATGTAATGATTTTGTTACAGTAAAGATTCTAAAATTTTGATATGGGATGGTCTTAGAAGAGATCATCAGATTGAAAGGGAGAAAGTCAGTTGGCTTGAAGCTGCATTTGCAAAGCAAGTGTAATGCTTTTGCTTTGATTAAATATCTACTTGAGGAGGCTTCTGGGACAGAGGCTGAAGGAGACTGTAAGAAGGCCTTTCACCACCATAGAAATCCAAAGCTCAAGCTCCACAGCAGATGTGTCAAAGCATGCTCCTTCTTCCAAATCGGAGTTGACTTCCAAAAGCCTTAGTTATCCTGAGTAATACTAGCATTGCTAGTTATGAGTGGTGTTATTGTTTGTCGGAACTGTGTGTTTAGAAGCATATAAATAAAGTTTTTTATCAACATAAGTGATTCCAAAGGCAACCTGGACTTAGAGGCACTTTGTTGATGCTTAGATGTGGGTGATAGAATTCACTGATGAAATGCTGCTCATTTCATATGCCTCATAGAGTCACTTAATTGTAAATTTATGGTATGAATCCCTTACTGTGATTTTATTGTCAATCAAAACCATGGTCATGTAGAACACTACTGAATGTGGGACAATATTTTAGCATAGGGAGGGTGAAAACACTTTTAAATTAAGTAGACCAATTCACTACGTTTACAACCTTAAAATTTCTTAATTAAAAATGAGTCTCATCTTGCCAATAAGAAAGATACAAAAGCTTACTATTTATGAGACTTTGATTCCTTCAGATTACTAAAGATATACTCTTCCCTCTCTCTTCTTCTTACTCCTTCCTTTCTTTTCTCTTCTTTTCCCTTTCTCTTCTTTTATCTTTCCCTCTTCCTCCCTTCCATTCTTCCCTTGATCTCACTTACTTCACCATCTCCATTCCACAGATGACAGTTTATTTTACAGGCTGGGAAACTGAAGTTCAAGTCTTGTTTCTGAAATATTAGGCTGAAAAATTCATTTCTAGTTTGAAATTAACAATCTAAATGGCATTGGACAAATTATTTTGTATCGGGGCACTTTGAAAAGTACCCATGGATTTCAGGTTCTACATAATAAAATAGTTGGGTTTAAGTTTAATTTAGTATCCATGTGTTTATTTTTTATTTTATGATACGGAAAAATGACATACATGGGGACTTTTGTCCTCCAAATAAATAAAATATCCTGTGGAGTATTATGATATTTACCTGAAAAGAAATCCTACTCATGTTCTTAAGGTATTGTTTTTCATTATTGCTAATGTCTTTGGGCCTATTGGAATCCCAAGATTCTTTTGCAACAAGGCACAATTAAATCACTACTGACTCCCTTTTCCATATTTCTAATAAAAAGGGGGGAGTTAAGAAAATACATCGGTCCTTGCCAAAGTAACCTCCCCTGCATGTATTACCATGTATTACTGTCCCCTTCTTCAGTTTACCACCTTACAAAAGGCTTGATTCAGCTAGCTCACAGGCTTGTGTTCTTATCCGAAGTCTACACACCATTTTACAAATGGAGTCAAGAGAGGTACACTAGATTAAATACTGATTTAAGTGTAAATCCATCCCTTCTAGCATTTGGGCAAAGCAGAAGGGCATCAGGTTAGTAGCAAGTAAGGCCACTTCTACACAAATGACTACGGTGGGGCATGACTATGCAAGCTAAGGGCAGCCGAAATCTGGGAGTGCAATCTCTGGCCCCAAACTGAAGACTTAGGGAGGAATGGCCTTTTTTGATTTCTTTGTCTTTACCATTCCCATCATCCTTTTAGAACATGAGTTGTGCAATATTTTTAGATAGGGAAAGACAGGGAAATTGACAGGGTTATACAGGGAGTCAGAAAGCCCAGATCCAATTCCTGGCACTACTGCTGACCAGGCATGAGTAACTTCCCCTCTCTGTCCTTGATTTCCTCAGCTCTTATTAAGGGTAATCATCTCTTCCTAGACTATTTCATGGGCTCTGTAGGGACCACATGAGTTCAGGAGAGTATAAGGGTTGTTGGGATGATAGAGGGTGGAGAAGATAAGTTTCATTATCTATATGGCACAGGATAATACACTCAATCTGCAAAATGATGGTTTATTTCTTTGTTTTACTTCCGTTCTTTGTGCTTATTATCATCAAACATGATTCCCTGCGAAGAAAGCTCTCCTGGCTTCCTGGACACCCTTTAAAACAGTATATTTTGCAGTAAATCTTAAAATTATACAACTTAATCAGCATATAATAGGCTCATCGGACATGTATGCCTACCTTAACCTTGCCCTCAGTTCCCTTGTGATTGGTAAGTGAGAGGAATAGACAGAAGAATAATGTTAAAAGGCTTTTAGTTTGCCAAACACTAATACATCCATGATCTTATTTAATCCACATAATAACATCATCAGGTGGTCAAGGAAGAGATGATTACCTTCACTGGGAGCTGAGCAAACTGAGACTCAGAGGCTAAGTTACTCACCAGTCAGCAATGGAGCTAAGAATCAGTTCCCCATTCCCTAAATAACTCCATTTTCCTCACTACCCCTGCCTGGATCCCTAAACTTCTGACTGCACAGGACATAATGACACTTTGATTATCCTAGGGGAGGGTAACCTTATAGCCCCAAGACCCTAGTAATGCAGAATCAATACATATTTGAAAATGAATTCAAAAGAAAAAAGTTTGGGGGTTACAGTAAGGGGGTATCAAGAAAGTGCAGATTTATACAATAAATACTACCTCCCCTCACTCAACAGTTAAGGAATTTTGGAAATATGCACGGCAAACTTCTTATGACAGTTGTATTGAGAACTGGGGAACAGGGTGGGAGAAAAATCAATAGAAAACTAATGCTCCTGACTTATTATATTGAGAAAGATTCTGAGGGATCACCCAGGCTCAGTAAAAAATTGTGATTTGACTTGTTTGTTTAATAATGTCTGCTAATCATGTGGCATGACAATGGGTAGCCCCCAAAATAGTTAACAATAGTGGCTAGAAAGCAGGTCTGGCTGACAGAATTTGGCCCGGAGACATGTTTTGTTTGGAGTGCCCAGTGTTTCAAATATTTCTGAATTTAAAGAGCTTTATACTCCCCAGAACTCCCACAGTCTCCACCACTCCCTACTTTTTACTGACTCCTGAAGGCATTTTGGTTTATGAACTTGATCTATATGCCAGATTACTTGATCTGGCAATGAAATCTTTCTGCAGCTTAAATCGTGCTACTTTCACAGCCTTATTTTCCATTAATTCCTATAACACAATCTTCTTCTCTGGCTTGACTTCATCATGTCCAGTTTATTCATACAGAAGTCAGGCTCCCGTGCCCTACGAAAATAATATCTGAGTCATTCTTCAAAGCCAAGTTAAGCCCTCTGTCTGTGAACCATTCTTCACCATTTCGACTCAGACTGATCATTTCCACTTCTAAATAATTACAACATTCATTATCACACACTTCATCCTTGTTCTTAATCTATACTGTCTGGCAGTATTACTTAACCCACATAATTTATATGTGCATTGTATATATAATATTATATATAGAGAGTCTGACTTTACATATAGACTGTAAGATATTTATAGAAATTTCAACTTCTCTGTCTTTCTCATACCTGACATTTCTAGTATATGCTTAAAAAAATGGTTGTAGAATGAATGATTAGATAAAGAAAGGAATAAATATGTTAAACAGCATACCGTGCTTTATAAAGAGTAAATTGGAGAACTATATAGTATACTAATTCTCATAAGTTTTAGTCTCATGGTTCCAGTTAAGAATCTATGGAGATATATACCCCATTTTCTATAAGAACTACACCCAAAGTTACAGATATAGTTGACCTCTGAACAACATGAGTTTTAACTGTGGAGATCCACTTATATAGGTTTTTTTTTTTTCAATAAATACTACAGAGCTGTACATGTATTAGCTCTTCCTTACAGTTTTCTTTTTTCTTTTTTTTTTTTTAAAGATTTTATTTATTTATTCAACAGAGATAGAGACAGCCAGTGAGAGAGGGACCACAAGCAGGGGGAGTGGGAGAGGAAGAAGCAGGCTCATAGTGGAGGAGCCTGATGTGGGGCTCGATCCCGTAACGCCGGGATCACGCCCTGAGCCGAAGGCAGACGCTTAACCGCTGTGCCACCCAGGCGCCCCTCCTTACAGTTTTCTTAATAACATTTTATTTTCTCTAGGTTACTTTATTGTAAGAATATAGTATATAACACATATAACATATAAAATACGTGTTAATTGATTGTTTATGTTAGTAGTAAGGCTTCCAGTCAATGGTAGGCTCTCAGTGAAATTTTGGGTGAGTCAAAAGTTACACATGTATTTTTGACCATGCAGAGGTCAGCACCCCTAACCCTCTATTGTTTAAGTGCAGCTATATAAACTGTAATGTCCTAGGAAGAGATAGTCTCATCTCATCTAAATTTCTTGGAGCTTTGTTTTGAAAGACTTTCAAGATCTGCTTCTGAGGGCACTTAGTGATAAAATAGCTACAATTTCTCATTTATTAAGCTTCTACCAAGGATCAAGAATTTTAATAAATTGTATCATTCAATCCTCATAATTACTCTGTAAGGCAACTCTTATTATCTCTGTTTTACAGATGAGCAAACTGAAACCAAGATGAGTAACCTACTAAGTTCATAGAGTATTAAGTCTCTTTCTGCTTCCAGACTTAAAGGGGTTCTGCGTACAGTAAGTGTCCAATACATAATTGTCCAATGCATATTAACAAATGTTGGTGTAAGAGTCTAGATTCTTTCTTCTATCATATTAAAGAAACTTCCCCCCCCAGTCCCAGAATATCTTATTTAGTATCTTTACTTCTTTGCCAGATGCATAAGCAGTGTGGCAAATGGCCTTAACACCTATTTGCATGCACAGAAAATCCCTTACCCATGGAGACCCACAGACAACAGGTGTCACTACTCATGCTCTTAACAACAGAGCTAAGGTCAGATGTGATGCTCTCTTCTGAAAAACCTTGAAATGGTTCTACATTGTCTTAAGATGATTAACAACCTTCTTTGATTTCTCAGTATACTTCTAAATATTAAAATTGGGAAAGGGTCAGATGCCCAGCTGAAAGTATTGAGTGGATTACATCCATTGTCACTGAACTATTTACTTGGTTGCCTTTTGAATTTGAGGTGGTGTTTGAGTTCTCTCTATTGCCCTGTCTCTGCTTGTTTATATAGACATACAAGGCATTCTTTCAGTTGCAATAAATATTGTTTTGTTTTTCTGTTCTACCTCTCTCTACTTTTTCCTTGCAAACTGTACCCTGTCCTACACTAGGACACATGACCCACTAGGCTTACTTAAAACACATCATCATAACAGTATGTGTAGAGTGGTGTGTGTGTGTGTGTGTGTGTGTGTGTGTGTGTCTATATGTGTGTGTGTGTCTGCTGCAGCAAAAATCAAGTTCTCATTTTTTTATTATGATGTTATTGATCATACAGTACATCATTAGTTTTTGATGTAGTGTTCCATGATTCATTGTTTGTGTATAACACCCAGTGCTCCATACAACACGTGCCCTCCATCACCAGGCTAGCCCATCCCCCTCCTCCTCCCCTCCCCTCTAAAACCCTCAGATTGTTTCCCAAAGTCCACAGTCTCTCGTGGTTCATTTCCCCCTCTGTTTACCCCCCCTTCAATTTTCCCTTCCTTCTCCTACCAATCTCCCTGTTATTCCTTACATTCCACAAATGAGTGAAACCATATAACTGTCTTTCTCTGCTTGACTTATTTCACTTAGCATAATCTCCTCCAGTCCCATCCATGTTGATGCAAATGTTGGGTGAGCATTCTTTCTGATGGCTGAGTAATATTCCATTGTATATATGGACCACATCTTCTTTATCCATTCGTCTATTGTTGGGCATCTTGGCCCCTTCCACAGTTTGGCTATTGCGGGCAATGCTGCTATGAACATTGGGGTGCATATGGCCCTTCTTTTCACCACATTAAAGTTCTCATTTTAATAAGACAAATGATACCATACCTTTAAGGATTGCTGGTGTCCCCATGTGCCTGGTATACTATTTGCAAAGGCAAAGGTCAACAACCTGAAAGGTCAACAACCTAAGCTTGGTTTTTAAGATTCTTCACAATTTGGGTCCAATAACTTTCTAACCGTGCTTTAACGATCACCTTTCCTCCCCAACGTCAGGTTAGATTGACTTAAACTTTGCCCCTTATTTCCCATCCTCTGTATCTGTGATTCTGTTTCTTTTCCATGGAATGTCTACCCTCCTCATCTCTAAATGTTAAAGCCAAGTGTTGACTTCTCTAAGAAGTCATTCTCGAGTCTCTCTCCTCCCAGGTCTCACTCTACGTGACTTGTTAGATCTCTCAGCACTTTGTCTCTTGTATTAGACCCACTCGTAAATACATCCTAACTCTTTTATTAAATTGTAAGTGGTTTAAAGTATGATCCATGGCTGAATAGCTACTCTGAGTGTCTCACTCAGAGAAGAAATCAATCTACCTCATTTAACATAACCGCAAGTTCTTTAAGGACACTTATTGCTGTGAGTTCTGTTTTTTCTACGCAGCAGTTAATTTTCAAAGTTCATTTTGCATCACCTACTGTTGTGCCCTGCCCATATCCTCTGGGCCTACTCTGAAAGTTGCCTGTCTGGAAGGAGACAGTTCTTATGCATGCAAATGGATTCTTGGGGGCATTCTCTGACTGCAGGGGCATGCTTGCCCTGCACTGGAGTGGGGGCAGGCCCAAAGTACTAAAGATTTAGCACTCCAGGAGTGACCTTCAACAAGTAAGAAGTTGGTGAATAAATGTCCCAGCTTCCTCCGCCGTCAGTGGGACAATTCTGAAGTGTATCCCACATAGTCTTTGTGAGGGTCCTTGGTGGGACTCAACTCTCCTTGTCCACAGCTGTACTGCTCACAAATGCATCCTTCCTTGTCTTTGCTCCTCTCCTACTCTCACTTCACCAGTGCTTCCTAAATAAACTACTTGCTTCCAAATTCTTGTCTCAGGGTCTGCAGGTAGGGGACCCAAACTAAGACATTTTCTACCCTCTCCCTACGTCCTCTGGTACTCAGATCTAGGATTAGAATACGGAACACAGGGGCGTCTGGGTGGCTCAGTCGTTAAGCGTCTGCCTTTGGGTCAGGTCATGATCGCAGGGTCCTGGGATCAAGCCCCACATTGGGCTCCCTGCTCAGCGGGAAGCCTGCTTCTCCCTGTCCTACTCCCCCTGCTTGTGTTCCCTCTCTCTCACTGTGTCTCTCTCTGCCAAATAAATAAAATCTTAAAAAAAAAAAAAAGAATATGGAACACAGGAAACCTAACTGACTGACACGGAACTGGCCTCATTATCTTTGGCAGATCCTACAAAGTAGAACTTGTACAGAGAATACAAGAGACGTGTCAGGGATGCTAGAAGAAGCTCACTGAAACCACCAGAGCCAGCTGGGGCTGTGACCAGAATGACCTCACCTTGAAACTACTGCTGTTTCCAGTGTTTCAAAAAGTGATTGGCTATACTGTATGACTTGAAAAAAATCACCTATTACTGTTTAGATAGTAAAATAAAACCGGTTATCATATACTTAGGAGTTCTCAAAAGTGCTTGCTTAATAACACTGGGAATTACAGAACCAGAATCTCAGCTTAAAATCTAATACCTGATCAGAAAGATTAATGTTCTCCACAGTAATGACATTTTTACCATTACAAAAAGAGCAATTTACTTTTCCAACTTCCTCTTCTCCCTATCCTCGCCTGTCAGAGAAAATTGCAGTCTCACACATGAAATATTTTCAAACTAGAGGTGGCAGGTTTATGGAAAATTACTCTGAATGTATTTGGGCTCAGACCAACTCTCCCAGCTCTATATTATTCTTGATAAGCATGACTTCCAAGCCTTGGCTTTGTCAGATTTTCCTATTAATTGTTAATGTAACAGCTAAGTCTCCCTGGAGTGTGTGTTCTTTTCTCATTTATAAAATCATAAGCCTTGGGATAATCCCTCATTAGATCAATAATATTCTCATCAAATGAATGTAACACTGCCCAAGTGAGGGATGTTCTAGGTAAGCATGGCAGTGGAGTACTGTTCCTCTCACCCTGTGAGTCTGTCTCCTTACCTCCAATCTGCACACCCACTCTGAAGGCAGCTGTTCTCCCCTGGACCAAAGCAGCAGCCTCTAAGCCAGACCACGGGCCCTCCTCCAAACTTCTCTAAACAACACCCACCATGTTGTCATGGAGCACCTACCTCGTAGATGTAACCATGTGATTTCACTGTTCTGAAACTACATGTAGTACCCACAGAGAAATTTGTTTTAATCTACTCTGTATCCATTCTCCCCTAGCAGCATATCTCTTCCTTCCTTCTGGGCAGTTATTCTTCCCTTTCTGTGAAAAGCTGAAAGGGCCTCTGGATGCTCTTCCCACAGCCCTTTTGCTCAGGCCCAGGGATGACAAGGGACCTAAGCTCGCCAGCTGGGTTTTATCCTTCCAGATTCTAAATCATTGATGTGTGTCAGAGGACAGAAACGTGGTTGGAGCTCTCATATCCTCACCAGATTATTCCTGCTAGGATACTGCTACTGGTATTTATTTCTCTTTCCTGGCTCTCTAGAGCCGCTATTCTGCAAACAGTTCTGGTCAGTCTGCAAGGCTGCTTCCCCAGCCTCCTTGCATACTTGTAAGCTTGCAGCGCACTCCCCATGAGTTTACCACAGTTTCTCGTGCTTGCAAGCAAGGAGCACTGGCTGATATAGCTCACCACTGCTTCAGGATAAAGACTTTTAATCTCAGTTCTTGCCAGTTTTCCCATTGCCACAGTACACTTTGGCCAAACCACCCTAATCACCGCTCCCTGGACATAACACATAGCCACATAATTGTTAATGTTATTTCTTACTGGACTATCCTTCTCCTCTTTGAGAATTTTAACCTACCATTCAAGGCCAATATCAAAGGTCTTTGTCTGTGAGGCTCTCATGAGCCTCTCCCTGATCTCTGCCAGGCCGACTTGATCCTTCCCTAGCCCAGGGCCCTGCAGTTTATTATTCTACACAGCACTTATCACTCTTTATCAGACTTATGTATTGGTGTGTATGAGATCCCCAAAGGCAGAGTCTGTCACTTCGTATTTTTAATCTTCATCACCACACGTAAGTTCCGTCAGGTGGAGGCATGTCATATGGTGGTTTAGCATACTGGCCTAGAGTCTCACATACCTGGGTTCAAATCCCAGCTCTTTCTCAGCTATTTGGTTTTGTGTAAGTTATGTGAGCTTTCTACACTGACTCATCTATACAATGGAGATAATAGTGCCCACTTTACAGGATTGTTGTGAAGATAAATTAGAAACCGGAGATAGGAGTCATCACCACTCAGTACTCAAAAAGTGTTTGTTAAAAGAATAAGTGAACAGGTTCAAGCTTTCTCTAACATCCTGATGGAAACAAATAATTCGCAAATGAAACATGTAGACTTATTTACAGGGAACAGGAAGCACACAGTCCAAGGAATTATAAACACGCACACGTGTGTGCACACATGCGCACACTGTTTCACAGCCTCTCTTTTGGTCAGTGTCTAGCAAAACAAACTAATGGGAAAGACTAGTCTTCTGTGACCACTCCACATGATCTCATATGTAACAAAAAAGCTAGAAGAGCCTACCCTACAACCATGGTGATTATGGTTCTCTGGATCCAGACATACAAAGATAATTCCCCTGCTTCTTGAGAAAATAGCCAATGCAGCTTTAAAGTGTGCTACCCAGCCGGTCAGAGAGAGGGCTGTGATTTAAGAAACAAAGATATATTATTTTCTCCACCAAAGTGGACTTCAGTTACTAGTAAAGGAGCCATTGAGTTGAGTGAGGATGTTAACCTGCTCCAAACATCTCTGCTGAGTCAACCAAGTGAGCAACAGGGACTACAGGAAAGGTTGGGTTGATTTGAACATATGTCTATTTCTACAATAAGATAAAATTTATGATTTATTAAGTGGTGTCGATGTATACAGTATTGGTCATAGCTTACCTATTTTGGGACAATGTGAGCACTCAAATAATAGTAAATTAGGATTAAAGATATGCTTGGTGATGAATTAAGGGTGGGGAGATTTTTAAGATATTTGGGAAAAGGAAGAAAAAATGAGTGAATTCCAGTTCTAATTTTACAAAAAAGGGTATAGAAAAATCCACAGCAAAATCGCATCTTCATTTGTTGTCCTTTTTCGGCCTCTGAGATAAAAATTTTGGAGTCTGCAGAAGTACACTCTTATATAGGGCAGATGACAAAGAGGTGTAGCCACATCATTAAGCAAATTCTTGAGTGGCCATTCAGAAATCACTGCAGAGGGTGGAGTGGTACCCAGCAACCCTGTCCTAATTCTGAATCCTATGGGGGCCACAAGGTAGGGGGAGAGAGACCTGAACTGAGAACCAGGTGACCCAGGCCCTAAGCTGCTGCTCAGTGGGGTGTTCCTATGGGGCCTTGGACAATTCAGGCCAAGGCTGCGTCTCAATCTTCCTTCTAGAAAATGAGGGGCTTTGTGGTATTATCAGAGTTTCTCAACTGGGTTCTTACATCCCTAGAGTTCCATAAACAAAACAAAACAAAACAAAACAAAACAAAACAAAACAAAACCCCTCAGGAATAGGCAGGGATGAGCTCGAGGCTTCATCCCAGGTCCCCCTTCCCCCCATCTCAACATAACAGCTCTGCATCTATACGCTTTGTAAATGGGCTTTCATGTGTGAAACAAAAGATTATAGCTAAATATTTAAGAAAATTCTGGTCTAGACAATTGTGAATGAAAACAATACTTACATAGTGCTTACTATGGGCCAGGCTCTTTCCTAAGTATATTACATACATCAAATCATTTCATCTTCACAACTCCTATGAAATAATATTATTATCTCCATTTTATAGTTGGAGAAACTGAGCTATTGAGCAATGTGCCCATGTTTATAAAGCCTGTAAGTGGTAGAGCTGGGGTATGATTGGCTTTCTTAATGCCTATGCTATATTACTTCTCACTAGTGTCTTTCTCAAAAATTCCATGATTCCAATATTAAAACCTGGTTTCATCTTTAAATAGAAACCTTGTCATATAAAACTAATTTTGGTTTCCAAAATACTCTCCATTAGGAGCTTTCTTTGAGCAAGAATTCAGGCTTTTGCTCTTTAGTTAAATGTGGGCAAGAAAATGACTTTGGATTCCCTTTACCTTTGAAAAACAACGGGGATTAATTTTCCTTCTTCATTCTTCCCTTCCTTGCTTTCACATTTACTGACAATCTGCCATAGGCCAGAACCAAATTAAGCAGCGAAGATGAGGGAATTGAAGTCACAGTTCCTGACTCTAAGGACCTCGGAGTCCTGAGTAAAATGAAAATTTTTAATTCACAGAGTAAGTCCTGAAGCATCCACAGGCCAAGATGACACGTCAATAAAGAAGTCAGGAGAGAATCCTAGAGAAAATACCTTTACATATTCTAGGGTCAGCACAGGAGGGTTTAGCCAGATATACAAAGCAGGAAAAGGCAAAGCTGGCTAAAGATAGAAGAGACAGGCATGTAGATGAGAGGTAAGACATTTCTTAGGGCCTTTAAAATAGCTGGTGTGATTAGAAGCTATCAGCTATCTGGAGTACCAATGAAGACGGCTCAAGAGAAGAGCAAGGACATGGTAAGGGAAGACCTCATATACTAAGGAGCTTGGATTTTTGTCTATAAGAAAATAGGGAGTCTCATTAATTTCAGTATGGACTTAGCAGAGGACTACAGGAGCTAGGAGTAGAAAGGATGAACAGTATTTCTTTTACCAATCAATCAACAGTAATTGGGTACCTATAATTCAAGGCTAAGAATTGTTAGGAGTTGGTCATGCTCACTAAGGCTCATTTTACATAGTAGCTCCTCAGAACTGCCTAGAGGACAGAGATAGGACCCTAGAGATGGATGGCCCCATGAAAGACTCCTAGAACATGTCATATGCACTGACTAGGAGGAAAACTGATATCTAGGCTGAGAAACCTCATTCCATTGCACCTGGCACATAAGCCCTTACTGCTCACATAATAAATGTGCCACTTGCCCTTTTAGAATTTAATTCCCTTTGCAAATACCTTTCAGGTAACCTTGAGTCCCAATCATTCTTTATCTTCTATAATCTGGTCAAAATAGACTTCACTCTCCAAGTTTAAGGTCCAATAAAATAATTAGAGTGTTCATGAGTTTTTCCCCAAATTAATTATATTAGCCATTAATATTTGGAAATAGAAAGAGAGCACAGCCAAGAAAAGGTACAAATCTCCTCCAGTCCTGGTGAAAAAAGGAAGGGAAAGGAACTATTATTGACTATTATTGATCACTTATTATGGAGGCAAATTCTCTGCTAGATTCTCTCTGGAGATTATTTCCCTTAATACTCAGGGCAAGCTGGTGAAGCAAGTATTCTTCTCATTTTACAGTTGAAAAAACTGTGGTGCAAAGAAGTAAATATCACTCTAAAAGTAGGTACTAAAAATCCAAGCCCAGGTCTGTTTGACTGCAAAGCCTACACTACAACTCTGTATACACAACTTATCTTAAAAGATTGGAAAAGGTTAAAGAAATTATGTGCAAGAATGTGCATGGGTGTGTAGAAAATTCTACACTCTTCCTTGGATACCAGCACTGATTAAATCACTTATAATACTGCAGGATTACTTTAGGTGACCACACCAATAGAGCATTTTTATCAGCTTTCTGTTCTCTATCATTTTCCAGCTGAAGCTTTAAGGTTGGGCTGTCAGGTTCCATCAGTTAAGACACATGCTTAGGAGGTTCTTATCATGCAAACAGGACTAACCTGCTCTTCTTCTATTTGGCCTGGCGGAGTATATCTCCTGCTGGGTGATAGGATTCAATAAGCTTGGCTAGGATTTGAGCCTGGTATAAGAGAAATTCACACCTGCTTGGTGTGAGGAGCAGCACATACTCAGTCTGGGGAGAAGACATCACGCAAAGTGTGGCATTTCCATGAGCATAACCGAACAGGAACACAGCCTTCTTATTAGCATGTTTCAAATATTTAGCAAAATTAAGACTACATTTACATGCATACTGTCGGAAATAATGTACCTTCTGTTATGAATGAACCTTGAAATTGCGAGCTGCCTAAGGCAAAGTTCTTCACCTGCCTTTCTCAGTTTGTGTTTAATCATTTTGAAAATCCTCAGAAGTCCAAGGCGACACAATAAAACAAGAGCTCACATGCCGGCATATGTAGTCGGAAAACTGGCAACTACGATGGCAATGAGCTCGAAGTTCCCCAGGAGAGCTAGAGCTTGTCACTGTACGTGCAAAAGGAAATATTTGGGGCTTGTTTTGAGTGTTCTGTTGCTTTGCTATGGTTATTTTCGTCGCAGAGTTGTGCAAAGAGGTAATGATATCCATTCGTCAGTGAACATTTGGGTTATTTCCATATCTTGGCTAACAGTGAATAGTGCTGCAATGAACATGGGGGTGCAGATACCCCTTCAAGATCCTGATTTCAATTCCAGAAGTGGTATTGCTGGATCAATGATAGTTCTGTTTTATTTTTTTGAGGAAACGTCATCGTTTTTTCCATAGTGGCTTAACCACTTTGCATTCTCCCGAACAGTGCACAAAGTTCCCTTTTCTCCACAACTTTGCCAACACTTTAAAAAAAAATAATAGCCATTCTAATAGGTATGAAGTGATATCTCATAGCTTTTTTTTGTTTTTTTTTAAATTTTGTTTAAGATCAGTTAACATATAGTGTATTATTAGTTTCAGAGGTAGAGTTTAGTGTCTTATTAGTTGCAGTGCTGATGCTCATTCCAACAAGAGCCCTCCTTAATGACCATCACCCAATTACCCCATCCCCTCACCCCCTCTCCTCCACAACCCTCAGTTCGTTTCCTATATTTAAGAGTCTCCTATGGTTTGTCTCCCTCTCTGATTTCGTCTTATGATATTTCATAGTTTTGATTTGCATTTTCCTGCTAATTAATGATATTGAACATTTTTTTCATACAACTGTTCAGACCGGTTGTATGTTTTCTTTGGAGAAATGTTTGTTCAAGTCCTTTGTCTAGTTTTTAATAAGGTTATTTTTTTAATTTTGCTATTGAGTTGTAGGAATTCCATCATCAGATGAATGAATAAAGATCAAAGGAATATTATTTATCCTTAAAGAAGAAAACATTGCCATTTGAGATAACATGGATGAACTTGGAGAACATGAGTAAGTGAAATAAGCCAATCACAGAAGGACAGATAATGCATGATTCCACTTATATGAGGTCTCTATAATAGTCAAACTCATAGAAACAGAGAGCAGATTGGTGGTTGCTAGGGGCTAGGGGGTTGGGAAATGGGGAGTTATTATTCAACGGATATAAACTTTAGTTATGCTAGATGAATAAGTTTTAGAGATCTGCTGTACAACATAGCACCTGTAGTTATCAATATAGTATTGTACACTTCAAAATTTGTTTAGAGGGTAGGTCTCATATTAAGTGTTCTTTTTTTTAGGGTTTATTTATTATTTATTGATTTATTTGAGAGAGAGTGAGAGTGAGACAGAGTGAGCACAAGCAGGGGGAGGGGCAGAGGGAGAGGAAGAAGCAGACTCCCCACTGAACAAGGAGCCCAGTGTGGGGCTAGATCCCAGGACCCTAGGATCATGACCTGAGCTGAAGGCAGCCGCTTAACCAACTGCTATGCTTAAACGATCACCCAGATGCCCATATCAAGTATTCTTATCACAGGGAGAAAAATAAAAGAGACATAAAGAAACTTTGGGAGGCACTGGATTTGTGTATCATTTTGATTGTGGTGATAGTATCATGCGTGTCACACTGTACACATTAAATATGTGCAGTTCTGGTTATATCAATTACATCTCAATAAAGTTGTTTTTCTTTTTTTTTTCTTTCTTTCTTTCTTTTTTTTTTTACAGAGAGGTAATAATAAATAGCAGGGAGATTGGTAGGAGAAGGAAGGGAAGAATGAAGGCGGGGGTAAACAGAAGGGGGAATGAACCATGAGAGACTGTGGGCTCTGGGAAACAAACTGAGGGCTTCAGAAGGAAGGGGGTGGGGGATTGGGATAGGCTGGTGATGGGTATTAAGGAGGGCACGTATTGCATGGAGCCCTGGGTGTTATATGCAAGCAATGAATCATGGAACACTACATCAAAAACTAAGGATGTACTGTATGGTGACTGACATAACATAATAAAAAATTAAAAAAAAAACAAAGAGGTAATAATAGCAATAGCTTACAAAGACCATCCAGTTCAAATCCTCCTTGAAAAGGCAGACTATAAATAAATAAAATGCAAATCATACAGAATATCTCATTAAACCCTCAAAACAACCTTGCTGGGAGTAATTATCTTTATTTAAATGATAAGAAGTCTAAAGTTTGGAGAAGACATGTGACTTGCCAAAATCCAAGATTAAGGTTAGCATTTAGACCTTTTGACTGCAAATACTCCATTCTAATGCAGCAAGGTGCGCATAGCACATAGTAATTACACACAGAAGTATAAGCTGATTGTGATCAGTCCTTGCAGTCCATGGTTATGGGTTAACTGCTTCTAGAAAAGCAAAATTGGATGAACCCTTAAGGACCATCTACACTATTTCCTCATTTTACAGGTGGAAGACAGGATGTTGTGAGGGTACAGAGTATCAAACGATGTCTTTCTTCTCAAGGTTAAGGGAAAAGAGAAGAGCAGGGGTAATCAGAAAGCAATAGACACTGTTGGTTGACCACTGAAAAGTCATTCCCAAGCTCCCTACCTTTCTTCTGTCATTTTTCCTTACAAAAGCTGCACAAACCAGAACCTTAATTCCCTAACCTCCTGAAGGTAGGGATGCCATGTGAGTCCATCTTGGACAATGATATGTAAGAGAAGATGTGCTAGAGTGGCTTGGGGAAAGATATTCTCTCTCTGTTAAAAGGACAGAACAATGGAACCCCATTATTCCTGCCTTTGAAGATGATGGTGTGAGGACACAATGCCTGGACCTTTGGCGGCCATCTTGCTATCTTGAGGGAGAGGCCAATAGAAATACACTAATGTATCATCCAGAACTCACAAAATTAATGAACCATCCTCAGAACCACCGTCTTCAGACTTTTTGTTACTTGAACAATATGTATCCTTAAGTTTTAAGCCACTGTTAATTGTGTTTCTTAATATCTGCAGTCTAATGCATGCTAACCGATGTGGAGCAGAGATCAGCAAACATTAAGTTCTCCCTTCCTTTCCTCCCTTTCAATTGTCTTGGAGGGATCCAGGATTCTGGAAAGAGCTCCACTAGATCATGAACTTCATTACAGCAAGGATGGTGTCTATCTTGGTCACTGCTGTATTCCCATACCTAGCAGAGTGCCTGCTAGGCACTACATAGTAGTGCTTAATGATAGATGCTGATGATAAAGAGATAAATAAGACATGCACTCTACCTTCAATATGCTGGTAGTTCAAGTGGGGGAGGCAGATTGGACACGCAATTATAATGCAACGTGAGAAGTGCTATAACAGAGGCGTGCTATAACTGTTACGGGAGCACAGGAAGTAGAGTAACTAATGCTGTAATGGGGGCAGGGTGAGGATGAAGTCACCTCTCCTCATAGATCCTGCTCTTAATTTTCAGTCTTGGTGTTCAGTTTATATAGCAAATATTTATTCAACACCTACTTTGTATATGAGATTATTCTTGGTAATAATTAATTACCATTATAAAAATAGCTAACCTTTACAGTGCTTATAATGCATCAGTCTCTGTTTTTTGTGACTTCCATATATTTATTTATTTATTTATTTATTCCCCACAACAACATGATGAGGTAGGCACTATAATTTTTCCCATTTTACAGATGGGAAAACTGAAACAGAGAAAAATGAAGTTAGTTTACACAAAGAGTAAGTGGCAGAGCCAGAACTGAATCCAGACCATCTGGCTCCAGAGAGCAGGTATTAGCCAATACTTGGAAGACATGTTCACTGTTCTGTAAATATTTCCAATCATTTGACAAAAATGGAAATGGATGCTTTCATCACTGCCCTGGTTCCTGCATTTGATTTGGACACACATCTTGCTGGATTTTAATTCTAGCCAAGAACATAGCACCAGCATGTTCTTTCCTCCTCGAGCAGTCACCCCTTTCTTGCAGAGCATACAAATAATAAACCATGACTACATCAATTTCCAACCTTATTTTAAATGTGTTCAACAAAGGACCAAGTCTGAGATTGGGCTGAGAAAGTCTTCTCTGTCTGTGGAAAATGAGTTTAAAGACACTTTCCACTAAGGACATTTTTTTCCTTACGAAATTCTAGAAATGTGAAGTCTAATTACTTAGCTGTGCCAGATATGCTTTTTTAGCTTCTGCTAGACTTAGCTCAACACTAACTGTGCTTACCCTTGCATACACAATGAGTCTCATTAATTCCTTCTTCCTTCTTTCCAAGCTCACAGAAGGAAAATGGAAACAAAACTGGGGGCAAATTCTCCTCTTTTTAATGTGTCTGTTTTAGAAGCCTCCCTTCAAATCTGGCTCTTCCCACTCATGAAAGGGCTGCCCTGCTCTGACCAGCTGGACAAGTGAGGTAGGAACTTACAGAAATTCTGTGACTAATATTGTTGTTTCTCCTGTGACAAACCTCAAGAAAGAACACTCACTGAGGAGAACTGCAAGGAAATAAAGTAACAAATAGAGCTATGGATGCATCCACTTCCTCCCCGTCATCCATTCCATGATCAATATCAGCACTGTATTCTCTTAGATGCCACAGCAGATATAATTTACTGATAGTATGCTCAGAATGACACAGACCTTCTCAGGTATATATAGCAGAATAACATGACATGGTATATATATATATATTTCATTATTTCACACTTAATGAATTTCAGATCATTTCAGGATATCAATCATCTCCAATGGGAGATTCCCCAAACTTTTTAACGTATCCACCTCAAGATCTAACTGCCAATGATAGTTTAAAAAGATGTCCATAAATTCTTTGATACTTCTCTTTTCCAAAGGTAGAGCCCAATTCCTTTCTCCTTAAGTTTAGGGACTATTTAAGGACTCACTTGTAATGAACAGAATGTGGTAGACATGAAGGTGTGTGACTTAGAAGTCTAAAGGACTGCAAGTCTAAAGAACAAAAAGATGTATGACTCCTTCTTTTTTCTCTCTTGCTCCCCCCCCCCTTCCTGGATCATGTGCTGAGGAGAGGCCAGCTGCCATATTGTGAGGGCACTCAAGCAGCCCTCTTAAGAAGTACATGTGGAGTTCCTAAGTCTCCTGTCAACAACCAGTGTTAAGTTACCAGGTGTGTGAGTGAGCCATTTGGAGTGGGGTCCTCTAGACCTAGGCAAGCCTTCAGTACCAGCCAACATAATGAACACTATATCCTGCAGATGCTGTGTCAGAACTCTTAGGTTCCCGATCCATAGAAACTGTGTGAGATAGCAAATGCTTATTGTTTTAAGCTGCTACCTTTTAGAATAATTTGCCACTCAAAAACAGATAATTAACATAATGACAGAACAGAAAGGTAGATGACCTCAAAGGAATGATATCAGACTGACAGACTTCTTACTGGCAATAGTAATGCGTGAAGATAATATGTCTTGAAATGCTGAAGAAAAAATCACTGCTTTTACCTTCCTCTTCTCAATGTTAACTCCTTCACTTACTTTTGAGTCCCATCTTTTCTGCCTCCTCCTGATTTTTGCTCTATTATTGCCTTTTGCATTTCAATTTCTCTTTCTCTCTATGACTTCCTACCTACAAACAAATAAACATCTCTTTTATCCTAAAACAACAAAACAACTACCAACAAATTAATGTCTTTATTTGGTCTGGTTTCTCTTTCATTTTTTTGTCCATTTCCCTCCACCTTCTCCTCCTCTTTCTCCTCAACTCCCTCTACTCCCTCACAGCCCAGTCTCTTTTGAGCTCTACGCTGCTCCAGGCCACACACTGAAAACACTCTCCCAAGCATCACCAAAGACTTCCTAATTGTCAAATGCAAACCCAATGGCCTCTCAGACTTCATTGTCCATGACCTTAGGAGGTACCAAAATTAGAAAACAGTAGCTGGGTCCAGGGGCCCTCTGCCCCTGCACATGCTATGCTCAAAGTTCAGCCAAACTGGCTCTACCCATTCGCTCCTTGTCCTCTCATATCTCCTTTAGTGGTTCTCCTTTCTGGTGCTCTTTTGTTTTGTTTTCCTCCCTCCACTATTACTTAAACTCCTTAAAAGCCTCTCCATAGGAGATGCTCAACATATACTTCAAATTAGTCTCAAAAGTCCTGGCCCTAAGGTAGGTTTTTCTCTTTAGGACTTTGGCTTCAACTCCTACTTATCATTCTAGCTTTGAGTTCTCTCTTCATTTCTAGAATCTCAAGATAACCTTTGCTTGCCTGGAGCATTGCTCTGTATTTCTGTTAAATGTATTATTATTTGGGGGTATTTCTGTATATTATAGAGAGACAGGGATGGGGACCCTCCTGAGTAGCTCCATTGCAGAAGTCCACTCTATTGCAAAAGACTATACTCTTAGTCTCCTGTAATTTAGACATATGTCTACTTGATTTATCCCTGCCACTCTATAGAAATTCCCTAAGGGCTGTGCTCTATTTTATCCTTTTTTGGTAATTTCTGATCTGGGGCTTTCACCCTAGCAGTGCTAGATGGATAGAAAAAAAATCAAATATTAAGCATCTTAATTTCTCTTTTGAACAAACTTACCAAGCCTAATAACTATTTATTTCCCCTTTTTATTTTTTTCTATTCAATACCCTAAGGAGCCTACAGTGCCCTCAATAAGCACAAAAACGTCCTGGGAAACCAGAGCAAGCTGCGTGCATAGAACCAGAGCAGAATGTAGCCTCAGGAAGAATTCTTTTTTGTCTGGTATAATCACTAGTTCTGATAAGTTTCCTGGCTCTTGGTTTTACAAATGTAGGTTGTATCTAAAATTAAAGTAGATTGCTCTATTTTTATAAGTCATAAATATGAAATGACAGAAAATTTCCACAGGCTTAGGCTTTTTCCCATTGGAAAATAATAACTTAAACCTAACTTCATTAGTGTTAATATCTGGATATAGAACTTACATGCAGTATTATTATTTAAAAAAATCATAACCAAATGCTCATTTCTAATCATACACAGGAAGGAATAGATATCCTTTGTTTTCTCTATACTTACAAATTTCAGTGTCATTTTACCCATCCTCTTTTTTCTAACCAATTTCAAATTTTTCTCTTTGGATTGGGAAACAAACAAACCCAGAGTAACCACCTTAACAGCCTGTCTTGGTCCCATGTTAGAAAACATTTAGTAATTTTTCCTTCTTAGGGTTCTTACACAGCTTTCCCAGGAGCAATCGCATCATTGATATTCATGAGCAACCACTGTGACAGTTTAGTAAACAAACCTGATGATAAATCCATCTTTCCTGTCATATGTGACAAAAATTCTTCAGAGGCTTTATTTATGCAATCTAGATCTCCAGGCTTAAAGTATGTGGTAATTTTATTTCACAAAGGCCCCAGGCAGCAAAGTATTTATTTTACACTCCTGGACCTCATCAAGGGAATGGCATAACCTGTTCTTGTGTTTATCTTTTTGCAAACGGACAACATAATATGGAGATGCCACCTGCTTCATGGTGGGGAGGAAGGGTGGGAGAGCAGGAGGAGAGAGGTGGAGGATTAATTAGTTAATATCTATGAAGTACTTTGCAGATGGAGAGTGATATGCAACTGTGAATTTTAATTACGATTCCCTGCCCTCCTTGGCAGATACAAATAGGATAATTTCTTAGAATGAGAAGCAATGGTCTAACTTATCACTCAGATGCTTTGATTTTGGAGAGTAAAGTTCTCTGTGGGTTTTTGCAGCGATAGGAATATTTATACCTCACTGCATCCCTCTGTGGGGGGAGATAAGGAAAGTTGTCAAGCACATGGGAAAGTTGTCAAGCACATGTAATTGCAATCTTCATGGCCCCACCCAGAAGTGGAGGGCCCTATGCAAGCTGCTTTGTAGTCCTCTTATGAAATCATCAAGAGTTTAAGACTATCTCTGGATTCTCTCACCATCACATACTTTTTTCTCGATGATGCATATGTATGTTTTCCTTTTCAGAGAACACACAGTTCACTTAGAGAAAAATATTAGAACCTGAAATCCCTTTCTAGGTATATAAGTAACAAATGTCTACATATTTCCACTGTAAATCCGTGCATTAGAAGGTTCATGGCAGCATTAATTGTAATAGCTTCACACTGGAAACTGTCCAAATTCCCATCAAGAGCTGATATGGTAAATAAACTGTGGTATATTCAGACAGTGGACTACTATACAGCAATGAGAATGAATGATTTATAACTAAATCCGATGAAAACATATATATCACCAACATTAAAAAGAAACGAAAGAAGCCAACACAAAACAATACATACTGTATGATTCCATTGGTATAAAGAACAACAACAACAACAGAACACGAATGCAGGGAGAAATAATCCATGTTGTTACTAGTCAAGATAGTGATTAATCTTGAAGGATGATGACTAGTGATTTGATGAGATCACAAGAGGGTGCTTCTGAGCTTCTGAGAGTGTTCTGTTTCTGAAATTGGGTGTGAACACAGGTGTGTCAGGTTGTGAAAATTCTTTGAGCTATAAACTTATGTAAGCTTAAGCCCCTTTTAGATAATAAATCTCAATACAATATTTTTAAAAGAATAGTACTAATTGATCCACTAGTATTAGGTTAGCTGGATTCCAAGGTGTCAGGGATTGCTTATTTCTGGCCTATACCTTCTTAGTATAGCAAATCATTTGCTAGATGTATCTGGAAAAATTGATAAAAACTGGGAGGTTTTTTGTTTTCTGGGTTTTTTTGCAAAATTAGTAAGAATTTTCAAAAAAAAAACCTATGTCAGAGGATAAGTGGATAAAATGCTCCCAATCTTTCCATTCCCTAGCTAGCAATACAACAATGAAATTGAGCGAGGCAGTTAGATTTCTACTTGGCATATTACTATTTACACCTGCTAAATTGAGAGCCACACCAGATAAAACGTCTATGGGATGTCTTCCCTTATGGAGAAGATGCTGAAAGTGATCCTAGTGTTTAATTCAGCAACTGAACAACACAATATAATGCAACTCTCACCTAAATATATGGCATCGTCTCTCAGAAGACAACTGGCATTGGAAAATTTTGTCTTCATTTAACTTACTTTCCATCATAAGCCTCTCCCTGAAGTGTCATAGTGCTGATAAAATTGCACCATGGTGTTCTAGTGCCCTTGAAGGGCTTGAGAGAAACATGCAGTGGACTCAATGTGACTTTAGTTACTGGTAGTGGGTGGTGGTAGGTTAAGAATTCCTTGTAAGAGCTGCATCTACTAAATGAACGCGTGTATCTCATTTGGTTATTTTGCAAGTATATGCAATCTCAATCCCAAACTCCAGTGGTTAAAAGCAATATACAGAGTCAATTTTTGTAACTGAAAGATATAATATGTTCATGTCCTTTTCTATCAGTTCTTCTAAATCAAAAAGACCTGACCTGGTATCATTAGACACATACAATGACACATTGCTATGCATGTGTCACATCTCAACCAGTATTTTTATTTATTTTTCTTTAAGATTTTTATTTTATTTATTTGACAGAGAGAGAGAGTCAGCCAGCAAGAGAGGGAACACAAGCAGGGGGAGTGGGAGAGGAAGAAGCAGGCTCCCAGTGGAGGAGCCTGACGTGGGGCCCGATCCCAGGACGCCGGGATCACGCCCTGAGCCAAAGGCAGATGCTTAACGACTGAAACACCCAGGCGCCCCTTAACCAGATTTTTAAAAATAATTTAACTTAGATGGTTTTCCTTCTTTGTAGTATGAAGTCATAGGCTCAGAGAATAAAGAAATAATGAAGCCGCAGAATCAGATGAGGAACTGATGCCAGGAGTGTGTGACAGTCTTCACAATACCCCGGGGTTTGTGTTGCTGATACCGTGCATCCAAATAATAGTTCTTCACATAGTTGAAGTTCTTAGACTTCAGGCATAATTCTAGACTCCCATGACATGGTAACAAAGTGAGCACACTCAAATTTGTGCTCTCCTGAAGCGTACTTCCAAGAGGTAAGACATATAATGAACAATAAATTCAATAAACAAGTATATAGCATGTTAGAAGGTGACAAATTCTACAGGAGAAAAAACCATCAGGGAAAGGGGTCTAGAATGTAGGGTTACTGTGGGAAGGGGACAGGTTGCAATATTCAATAGATTGGTCCAGATCTCAGGCCTCACTAAAAAGGTGAGGCTTGTCCTTGATGGACATTGGGGGACCTTTATAAGGTAAGACTCCTAGATTGATGGGTTCCTCTGCTCAACATCAGGCAGGCTTGTCTTAAGAAATGGCCTGTATCTACTGCATAAACAAATAATTGCTTATAAATGTACACCATATGGTCAGGATGATATGGCCTTGTGTGATCTTCAAAGCAGGTGTTACCAATTGCCCACCAGGGCCACAGAAATGTCTCTACAGAGCTTCTCAGTAACCAAATGAATCAACTTGTTTCCTGGGGTTATCAAATTGAACCAATTCCATTTAAAGGACACCTGCCAAAAATAATGATCTCCATTTTTGAGCGGTTGATAATTATGCCATTGTTTCCAGTAATAGTCAGATAGCAGGACAAACTGTCTTCTGAGACCTCTTCTAGTTCTGAATAATCAGATCAAATCATCCATGAAGAAGAAATTTCCCTCCTATTCTCAATGGCCTAAATGGCAATCATCCACAAGCATTCACATCATTAATTTGTGAATTAAACTAGGGAGGGACAGACCACGCAACTTTAAGGTCACAATCTAGCCTGTACCTAACTCTCTCACCTTTCTTTGCCACACTACTTCTTTATCTGGTACCTGAGGCCACTAATATTTTTTTCATACCCTTTCATGTTTTTACACTGCTCCTTTGTTCCAGCTATCCCCATGCCAGAAAGATCCCCCTTCTTCCTTAAGTCCTATCCTCATTTTAAAGCCTCATGATGGTTTTCCTTTTTGTGAGGCTGTCTGAACCCTCACCCTCCCAGCCTTTTTTTTTTTTTGCCTCCTGAAGCATTTATATAATATCTGCACTACTTCCTGCCACCAGTCACAGACTGCCTTGTATAGTTAACTATGTTTTATGTCTGTTCCCTATTTCCCTGGTGATATTGCAAGACCCTTAGGCCTTTGTATTTCTGAGTCTTAGCTCAGATTCCTTTACCTGTTAGGCACTTAATAAATATTCGGTATAACTGATGGTAATGAAAATGGCACTAGTGGAAATAACCAGTTTTCAGATTATAAGTGGGAATCCTAGTCCTTCTTCAAATGGTCCTTAAATGATCTGTGAACTGAGACATTGAGACATTCTAGCTGTCCAGTCATGTCACCAAGTTCCCCATGCACAGACAATGACAATTACACTGTGACTGCAGCCTGACAGCATTTACAAAATATAATTGATATTAAGTCACAGAGCATTTTCAGAGATGTGAAAATGTGGAGAATATGCTCCTTAAATTAAATAAAATACTGTAGGATAAAAGAGGCAAGTAACAACCATTCATTTATGGTCATGAAATTCACACAAATAAAAGTACTAAGTACCACTATTAAGTGTCTACTGTGAGCCAGGTCCTATGCTAGGCGCTCCAACACACAGTACCTCTAATCCTCAGATCAGCCCTGCAAATCAGGTTCCATGTTTCCATTTACAACAGGGGATAAAAGTATGGTGAGATGAACTGACTCCACTCAAAATCACTCAGCCACTAAGAGGCATTTTGAGCCTTTCTACTCAGGTTTTTGTGGTGTTCTCTCCACTTCAGTAGGCTTCCTCATCCCCATGGTACAATTTGCTCCAGTGGTTACCTCATGTTTTTGTTTGTTCCTAGGCAGCAGTATGTATGAGAAGAGGCCTAGATTTCATAAAACAGTGAACGTGTATTTCATCATCTTCTTGATAAAGTTTCCTTGGTGAGGAAACTAAGGCCCACAGATTTATTTTTTTAAAAGATTTTATTTATTTATTTGAGATAGAGCAACAGTGAGAGAGCGAGTGAAAGAGAGAAAACATGATTGGGGGTGGGGGGCAGAAGAGGGAGAAGCAGTTTCTCTGCCGGGCAGGGAGCCTGATGCGGGGCTCAATGCACAGCTCGATCCCAGGACCCAGGGATCATGACCTGAGTCGAAGGCAGACGCTTAACCAACTGAGTCACCCAAGGCACCTCAGAGCCCCACAGTTTTATATAACATGCTCAAATGCACACAGTACATAAAGGACAAAACCCTTATACAAACTGAATTTGGGTGAACTCTAAAACCCTTGTTCTTTCCACTACCTAACACCAAAGAACTGTGACTCTTATGAAGAGAGATGAAATGTTGGTGGCCACTGAGCCCTACCATCAACTTCCCCTAAGCTTTCATGCTTCCATCACATCTTGGACCTGTAGCCTTCATGGGCTCCTGGTCCTTCATGGAAATTTTTCAGGCCAGACATGCTGAGCAAATGAAGTCTGACCTTGAGGACATAATTTCTTGCATTTAAAAATGAAAAAAAGAAGAAAGAAAAGAAAAGAAAAGAAAAGAAAAGAAAGAAAGAAAGAAAGAAAGAAAGAAAGAAAGAAAGAAAACTCTATATATCAAAACATAAATATTGATGGCAATAGTCAATATTTTGTATAATTTGAAGGCAAAAACATTACAAGACAGAGTTAATAAAATTCAGAAGTTAATAAATATCATATTCCTATAATATTCTTTCAAAAAGATGTATTACTCTAGAAGAGGCTGAAAGGCATTCTCATCTTTAAAATAAAATCAAGAACTGGCACAGATACTTTAGAAACAAGGTTTTATGACAATCATCAGCAAAATTTAAAGTGCACTTGTCCTTTAGCCCAGTAATTCCACCACTAGGAGTTTATTCTTTGGATCAATGTGCCAAGTATACAAAGATATCTGTCTGTATATGTTCTGTATAGTGTTGTTTGACTAGCGAAAACCTGAAAACAATATAAATGATTATCTATAGAGAATGAACTGAATAAATTAGAGTACTGACATATAATGGAATATTTTTCAGTAGTTAAAACAAAGGAGGTAGGTCCTTATGTGCCACTATAGAAAGAGCTACAAGACATACAGATCAGTTACCTACCATGATAATAACATTGCTTAACTGATAATCGCCAGCTTCAGTGGCCATGTAACAAGTGTTCATTCCCCAAGCATCTGGTGTCAGGTGGGGAGAGGAGAGGTAGTCGGAAGACTTTACTGATCTTGGTTGGGCCTACTCACGTATCTAAGGGTTGACAAGCTGTTGGCTGGTCTAGGCTGGGTTAGGATAGGGAGTCTAGGATAACTCAACTCTGCTCCATGTGTTCCTCATCAGCCAGTAACCCCCCCCCCAAAAAAAAGACATAGATGAGTCTAGTATCAGGAGATGGGGCAGGTCAACTACTCATGGCAGGAGAGCACAGTTACATGAAGGAGTCAAGAATTGGGGCCATTACAGCAATCTGCCACACTATATAACTTGAATCATATTCATTGATTGATCCCATTAATATCCAACCATCTATTTACCTAAGCATTAACATAGGTAGATATATATTTACCTAGAACATTTTTAGAAGGATGCCAAGACAATTTATATTAGTGATTATCTTTGGGGGCTGTAGGTTTGTGGAGGTGGGTGGGATAGATTTTTAAATCCATTTCCCATCCTCCAAGACTATGTAATTTATAAGCTTATCATAAAAAATTAATTTTCAAAATTTTAAAAATGTCTATTTTACTGAGGTATCTAAGCTTATGAGATTCAGAGTGGCTCTTCACAATTGGGTGACTTTGAACCCCAAATTCTTTCTGTCAAACCAGTCTCCCAAGATTTAAATGGTCCTCCAGATCCCTCTGCTAATGACTTGGGCCCCAGCCTGGAAGGAGCTACTCTGCTGGAGGGACAGCTCATTAGTGAGCAGGATAAATGACCCCTAGACTTGTCTTGAACAAATCCTGCCAAAAGAAGTGGACCAAAGGGATTGAAATACGACACACGTAATAGCCAGTGCTGGGGAAGCTCTTTTGGTCTGAAATCCAATAGCCAACCTCTGTTCATTTTCAGCTACATTACAAATTGAAGTTGGCTAGAATCATCACAGAATTTATATTTCTTAAAAACATGACTGTGTCTGGCTGCATTTTTCTTTCAGCAACCCACAAAGGCCCTATGAAAAGCTAAAGACTGCTTTCCCGAGAGGGAGCAATGGCACTAATCATAAGTGAATAGATCATTTTGTCTGATGAAACCTCAGGTGTGTTATTAGTCTTCTGTGATTGCTATATAATTTAAAGCCCTGCTCAGGAGCCCCACGTAGCCACACCGTATGCATTTGTTGGATGCCAAGAAGTTGTACAATTACTGGCTTCCTATTTTCATTGGACTCTTCTACAATAAACATATTAAATCAAGATTTTAAATGTGGAAATTGATCCAAATCTAAAATTTATTCAGGTATGTTGATGAATTATCAAATGTTTGGGTACCAGAAATTGGAAAAAGTCCAATTAAATGAACAAATAGTATTTATGAATTTTCTCTAGTAGATTAAAACAATTCAAGAAGTTACAGGTAACAAAATGAAACTTAGCTTATTCGTTCATTCAACAAGTATTTAAAAGATTGCTACATGTTAGACACTTAGGCCCTGGGGATACCACAGTAGAAATAAAAAGATGCCTGTCCCATAGAGCTAACGTTTTCCTGGGTAAAAATAGACAATAAACAAGAAACTAAATAAATAGATAACTGAAATAATTTCAGATAGTGATAAGTGCTGTGAATAAAATTAGTCAGGATAATAGGATGGAGAGTAATGGGTGGAGGTAGGGCTATGATCTGGGATGGTGTGGTCAGAGGAAGTCTCTCTGAAGAGATCACATTTGTTCTGAGACCCAAATAATGAGAAAGTATTGGTCATGTGAAGATTTTGCAAAAGAAGGAATAGTTAATACCAATGTACTGGGTTACAGAACTTGGGGGTCTAAAAAACAGTAAATGAAGGGGGCAGTGGTAGGAAATGAGGTCAGAGAGATAGAAGGGTCTAGATTATGTGAAATCTTAAAGTCCATCAGTTTGACTGTTTGCCGTTGGAAGGGTTTTAGCCCATTATAACCCCATCAGTATTTTTCACTAATGAGAATATACCTGCAAAGCAAAACAAAACAAAAGTAGAACTTTGTCATGTGCATTGACAAGATCACTGTTCTTTCTTTTTAATAACTTTATAATCAAAGTATGTTTTCTTAAATTAATAATAAAAATATTTATTTAGTACTATGTACCAGATACTGTAATAGGGATTTTTATATATTTTAATTTAAATATTTAATTTGCATATTTTAATTTAATACTCAAAAATATCCTCCAATGTACTATTTATAGAAACTCAGAGAGTGAGAGTAACTCACCCAAAGCTATGATGCTTTTAAATGCCCAAACTAGTATTCGAGTTTAGTCTCCGAATCCACAAACTCTGTTCATTATTCTTCAGTATGTTGGTGCCAAATAAACTATTCCTCATTCATTTGGCCTACTTCCTTGCCTGATCTTAAAATAAATCAATCCCCATTCATATGATTTAACTAAATTCAGTAGACACAGGTATGACAATTCAAGGAGAACAGGTAGCAATATTTGAGCGTCTACTTGTACTGGGCACTGTGCTATGCATTCACTTGTATCTTCACAACTGGGAGGCACACAGGTGGGAGGGCTGGGAAAAACCAAACCGACACTGAAATCATAATGCACAGAAGGCTGGTAGCGGCTTGTGGCCTGAACCCAATTGGTCAGTTAACTGCTAATATGAAAATATCAACATTCTCCATAGGATAAGTAACAGAGTCTTAAAACATAATGTTCAAAATATCTAGAACATAACCCCAAATTACTCAACACACCAAAAAAATCAGAAAAATTGTAACTCACATAGGAGAGGACGATCAGTAGATGCCAATGACAACATAACACAGACGCCAAAATTACCTGACAAAGACTTTAAAGAAATTCTCTTTAATTAGGAGCACTTCTAGGTTATTTTTAATATAATAATACTCTGAGGTTAAATGTGAAGAACAAAATGTTAAAATTCTGAATATATAATTATTTTTGGAGCTTTAAGCTGCATTAAACATGTGTGGGTAGCCCAGAAAGGGAAGTATGTGGAAAGGGTAGGAGTCTAGACTCAAATGGCATCTCAACTCTGATCCCTTCCTAGCTACTTAATCATGAATGGTTTACTTGCCCTTTGTCATCCCTAGTGTATTCACCTTAAAATGCAAAGTAATAATGCTTACCAGATAGACTCCTTGTGAGCCTTAGAGGTCAGATATGTAAATCACTTCATAGTGCAGACATGTAGAATGGGAACATTAATGTTCATTTTCTCTCTCCCCTCCCTACATTAGCTTGCTAATTGCTACCAGTCCTGACCTTGAAATGGTGACATTTTCTTCTTATTCTGGAAAAGGGTCACCATCTTTGGAGTCTATTTCTCCATTTCAGATTCAAGAATAATAAGAAGGAAAATAAAATTTCTCCCTTAACTATGGCGTGATATCCCTGTATGGTTTCTCTGGGGTATTGGTTTACATAAGGCCCACAAAATGCAGAGTAAGACTTTTCTGGGGTAGCTGGCAGTGGAAAGGTGTGTTACATGTTGGGCACATTACCATATCTCTTGATTAGCTCTTTAGTTGATTTATGTGTTTAACCTTTTGATTTGTATTCAGCATATGGAAAAACATCAAATGTGTTGCTTTGAGATGGATTTAGATTTTTAATATTAATAATGGAGAAGTTGAATAAAGAGAAGTATTGCCCTTCACACCAACCTGATGAAAATGACAATGGGGTCATAGGATTTTAGAGCTAGAAGAGGCCTGGGTAGGTATCCAGGTCAGTGCCCTCATTTTGTGCTTGAGGGCACTGAGGAGAGGGAATATAATTTTCATAACTTGACAATTATTGTTTATGTAAATACCTTTTTTTAAAGGGCCATTTTCCATAAAAGCACTTGTATACACTCAAGAATGAGGTCAGGGAATGTGTTCTGCTCACCATTATACCCCCAGCTCCTAGAAGACTTTCTGGGACACTTCATGGGTTCTCAAAAAATATTTGTTGAGTGAATATAGGAATCTTCAGCTCCCAGAGATAAGTACTAACATTGAGGATACTCCAGCTTCACCCTGCAGCCTTATTTTTCTCTCTCTCCCCCACCAACCCTAGTCTCTATGGCTCTACCTTTCTTGCCTCTGGTGCTGCTCTGACATCCTAGTCACTCCAGCCTGGACCCATCCAGATGCTGCAGCTGTGCCTTTCTCCTATTTAGCAGTACTGCTTTTCTGCTGGGCTAGGGGTGTTGGGAGCTGGCTTTGTAACTAGGTCCCAGCCTTTCATCGAAATAGTTTCTTGCCTCTATGAAATTTTGTAGTGCAACCTTGCTCCACAAAGTCCCGAAGCACTATTTTGGACCCATTCAACTGACTGATCCCTTTCAAGCCAGGAAAATAGATTTTCTCCAAGTGCACTAGAAGTCTGCTAACATATCATATATATATTTATATATATATATGATATATATAATATATATATAAATATCATAATGGTTACCCTGCAGGTGTTTGTGGTATACCATTTAAGCCTGTGTTCTCAACTGCAGTTACAAACTAGTATTTGAATTCTTGCTATATACGTACCACGTGAGAATGTAGAGCGGAAATACATTTAATAGGCTGACCATATGTCCCTGTTTCCCTGGGAAAGTCCTGGTGAATGCCCAACAAAAAATACTGTACCCTTTTACTGTTAAAAGTATTTCAGATTGAGTGATAACTCTTCTGTTAAGAGATGTAGTCTGATCTCTAATAGGACATTATCTGATAGAACATTAAACTTAGAATAGAGTCATGGAATTGGTTAGTGGTTAAGAGCATGGACTTTGGGTTTAAAATCTGACTGTACTGTTTAAAAAATCAATTTCTTCCTGCTTCAGTCTTAGTAGTTTATAGGTTTCCAGGAAGGCATCCATTTCTTCCAGGTTGTTTAATTTATTGGCATAAAACTGTTGATAAAAGTTTCTAATGATCCTTCCTATTTCATTGGTGTTGGTTGTGACCTCTCCGTTTTCATTCATAATTTTATTAAATTGGGTCCTTTTTCTATTCTTTTGAATAAGTCTTGTCAGTGGCTTATCGATCTTATTTATTCTTTCAAAGAACCAGCTTCGAGTTCTGTTGATCTGCTCTACTGTGCTCCTAGTTTCTAATTCATTGATCTCTGCTCTAATGTTGATCCCAGGGTCCTGGGATCAAGCCCCATATCAGGCTCCCTGCTCTGCTGGGAGCCTGCTTCTTGCTCTCACACTCCCCCAGCTTGTGTTCCCTCTCTCGCTGGCTGTCTCTTTGTCAAATAAATAAATACAATTAAAAAAAAAACTGTAGATAGTAGATCTAACCATTTATAAGACATTTCCACTGGGATGCCCTAAAATACTCGAACTCAACATAAACAGAAACTCAATGTATTACTCTGTGCAGCTGCACCTTCTCCTGTCAACCAAACCAGAAACTTGGGTGTCATCTTTGAATCTCTGGAACCCTCACTCTTCCTTTCACCAAATTCAATTAATTATCAAGTCCTGACTATCCTCTGCAAAATACCTCCCAAATCCTTTCAGGTCTCTGCATTTCCACTACCTCTGAGTTGGGTCACATACACAGACCACCAGGATCACAGCTGCTGCCTTTTCATTGTTCTCTGCATCTAGTCTTGCATTCATGCTACAACTCTATTGTCGCGGTTACTCGTCCAAAGTTACTTTTTCAAAAGATCCAATTGGACATATCATTCTTCAACTTAAAACTCCTCTATGACTAACCTACCAGAACCTTCATCACAGCTCTCAAAGCCTTTGCTAATTTGTTGTAATCATAGAACACCTTGAGAACTGTTCTGGGAAGGACATTGTCTTAAATTTCAGTCATGTTTACCTGTCTTTATTAGAATAGTACTTCAGACACTGATGTGATCACATTGCCATAATCCTGCTTTATTGAAGGCTCAGAAATGGCACTGCCTGCTATGAACTAAAATAGATAATAGTTTATGACAGGCAGCCAAGGAGAAATATACCAGTTCTTGGGTGCTTCCAAAAGTATGGATACTTAAAGAAAATGAAACAAAACAAACAAAACAAAGGGTCTTTTGGGATCTCTCTTTTTCCTCCAGTAAAAGAAAAGCCAAAAGGCCTAGCCAGGTTACTAGTCTTGGTTTACCTTTTACCAGTAATATGGGAATACACCTGAAAGGCAAGCTGGCACAATGAGAGAACTATTGGATTTACAGTTTGAAGGACTGGATTTACCATCTGGCTATCATGCCACCAACTTATGCAGCTATGTGCAAGCACTTCAAAATTCTAGGCCTCAGTTACTCCATCTGTAAAATGTAGAAATTGGCTTTAATGGAATAAAAAGTCCAGCTATGTTATTCTATAAATCCATGATTCTGGGACAAATAGAAGAAGGGATAGCAAAAGACAATTTATCTTTGTTTTTCCACTGATGGAATAGCATAACAGATGATGTTTTCTATGTGCTCATTTGTTTAATAAATATTTACCGTGTATCTACTAGGAGCAAGATCAGAGACTAGAACATTTACCGAAGAACTGGACTTAAACAAAAGTATATCAAGTTGCAGAAGTGGCTTTTATACAGATACACATTGTACAACTTAATTGTTTTCAGACAAATGCTCCACTGAGCCTAGATATCTAAAGGGTTTTCTTAGAGAATGTATCATATTTCTAAACTGTAAATGTCCTCAGTATTATGTATTAAAGCCCTGCAATAAAGTAAAAGAGGCTCTGAACGGACACCTTGAAATCTAACATTTGGATGAAATAATTTTAATTCATGAATTCATCAGGATTGCTATCAAAATGATTGAAAGCACCAAAAAATTCTAGGAGAACCGGACCTTTAAGAACTGATTTTTTTTGTTGGCAGAGGAAACATGTCCACTATAATAGGACAATTTAAATGCATAACTGTTAAAACAAACTCTTTAAACTATTCCCTGCATGTCCCAACATTCATCATGTTGACTAGCAAGACATCAATTTTTCATAAAATACTGTATAACTGAAAAGGAGGCATTTAAAAGAGAGAAAAAATTGAATTCTCTGTTTCAGCTCAGGCTCTGATGATTTCGGCATTTTATAAGGTGATTAACTGATTGTATGGAGGAAAGAAGCAAGTGGCACTTCACAGAGCTATACAGATTGAGTTCTCTCTTCTGTTTTATTTTCTTTTCTTCCTTAACCACCTTGATTTTTTCTCCTCCCTAAGGTACTGCATACGTCGTAAGAAGAATGAGCTGGCTGCACAACAAAGTCTATACTATTGTGCTTTTACCTCAACAAATACCAGAGTTGGCAGCCCACATATGGCAAAATGGATTAGAACAGGGCACAGCTCTATTTTGTTGAAATTGCCCATGATGAATTTTACCTTAGCAAAGAAAAAAAAAGGGTTAGGGGTAAAAATAATTTTTTTAAATCTTTCAAGGACCATTCCTAATATTTTAATTATCAAGGAAGTTTTTGTTTTTGTTTTTTTCCAAATGACTTCACTCTAATGTCTCAATTTTTTGGTGTCTAAAATCCCCTTCTCCTTTAGCATAAATTTCACATAAAGCCTCTGTTGAAGGGCTCTGGGATAAGAGAATACAGAACCTCCAGGAAATATTCTCTGGCTTACCTGGTTTTTGTGCACAACAGATAAGCCTCATTATTGTCTCAACATAGAATTAAACTGTAACACTGAATAACCTTATTCTTGTCCACGACATAGTAAAATTTACTTTGATTTTGAATAAAAACAGATGGTTAAAGCCATAGCAAAGACCATGAAATAAAGAACTCCTTGTCTCATAAAAAGCAACTACATCAATAGTATGCTTATGTATAATTTTCAGAAAGGTACAATCCTGACTGTCATGCAAATATAAAATGACCACATATCAAAGATTGTCTCCAACTCATAAATTAATAAGGGAATCCAGACGTGTAAAGACCAAAAGAGAACTTAAAGAAAAAACATATATATAGGCAATCAGAAATGGTGAAATGAATGTGTTAATAGGTGCAAAACTGGTTATATTCCTTGAGGCCATAAGATGTAATGTTTGAGGCTATCATTTTCCATGGGGTAGAAGGGAATTACATTTCTGTGGGGCATAGCTCATTTGCATTCCTATGGACAAGAATCATTTGTATTAACGTTCTTCTACAACCTCTTTCTTTTCAGAGTTGCAAAAATAGTCAATAGAAATATAAGGTTCACACATCTATGGAACCATTTACTCCATGGAGAGTCCACTAGACCTCATCTAGTGGACTAGATGTTGAATACCTAGTAATCTCTTGAAAGAATACCTAGTAATCTCTTCTGCCCATTTCCTACTCTTGAACAATTTTTCCACACAATTTTTTGAGAGAGAGCGAGAGAGAGGGAGGTGGGGAGAAGGAGAGGGAAAGAGAGAATCCTACACGAAGCAGGATCCATGCCCAGCACAGAGCCCATTGCGGGGCTCAATCTCACAACCCTGAGATCATGACCTGAGCTGAAATCAAGAGTCAGATGCTTAACTGAATGAGTCACACAGGCATCCCAACCAAACAATTTAAGGTAAGAAAGTCATCACTCTTGGTTTTTTCCCTGCATCACTCTTGGTGTGTTAGAGTAATGCAACATTTATATTGTTCCAACTTTTTTTCTGTGAGAAGCATTTTACATGCAAACAATGAATCATGGAACACTACATCAAAAACTAATGATGTACTGTATGGTCACTAACATAACATAATAAAAAATTTAAAAATATATTTTACTGATTATTCTTATGTATATATTTTAATACATATTTGCTAGTATTTATGCAGGCGAGTCTCTCATTACTACAATAACTAGGTCAAAAGGTATGATAATTTTAAGGAGTAACCAAAGAGCCAAATTGCCTTCCAAATGTACTTTGCCAATTTTATTCCTAATAAAAAGTATGTGGGAGTGACCACATCCTCAAACTCTGCTAATACTTAATATAATTTTTTTTTAAATTTTTCACTCTGAAAGGAATACAATGAGATATTTCACCTAAGTGAGTGTGTGTGTATACGAGAGACTGTGGACTCCGGGAAACAAACTGAGGGTTTTAGGGGGGAGCAGCGTGGGGGGGGGGATGGGCTAGCCTGGTGATGGGTATTAAGGAAGGCACATATTCCATGGAACACTGGGTATTATATGCAAACAATGAATTATGGAACACTACATCAAAAACTAATGACGCACTATGGTGACTAACATAATAAAAAATAAATAAAATAAAATGTGTATGTAATATATGTATTTACACATACGTGTGTGTGTGTGTGTGTGTGTGTGTGTGTATATATATAAAATGTTCCTTCTTGGGTCCAGGATTTTATGATTTCCAATAAATGGTTATTTCCCAACCAAAGTATATATAATATTTTTCTAATTCTTTTTTAAATTCTTATATACTTAGACTTTTAGTCCATTTGGAATTTATTTCATATATGGTATGAGGAAAGGATGTAAATTTGTATGTTTGTCTTCAGATGGATAAACTATCAAGATATATCAAGATAATTTATCAAATAGTGTATCTGGTTTTTTAAAATTTTTTAAATTTTAATTCCAGTATATTTAACATAGAGTGTTATACTAGTTTCAGGTGAACAATATAGTGATTCAACAAATCTTTACATTATTCAGGGCTCTACATAAATCTACCTTTGAAGTCTATACTCTGTATCATTGATCCACTGCTTACTTTTTGAAACTACACAACACTACTTTAATTACTGTAGTTTTATAGGAGTTCTATTATTTGGAAAGAAAAATCCCCCTCAATGTTCCTCTTTTTCACAATTTACTTAATTCTGCCTTCACATATAATCTTCCCACTGAATTTAAAATCACCTTGTCCAGTTCCACAAAAGGCCTGTAGGGATTCTGAGTGGGTTTACATTGATTTTATAAATATACCTGGAAAAAATGGAAAATTTTAAGTTATTGAGTCTTTTGTCCAGAAACCCAACCACTTTATTTATTTGGGTATTATTTTGCGTCTTTTAGTAAAGTCTTGTGGTCCTATCACTTAGATCACTTAGATTTTATGCATTTCTTATTAAGTTTACTCCTTCGCATTTTTAGTTTCTGACCCTTTTATGAATGAAATCTTTTACCCTTACATTTTATAATTATTATTACTGGTATATAGCAAAGAAATTTACGTTTTTAAATGTTTACCTCGTGGTTGGTTTTCTAATTCTACAAGTTTTTCAGTTGATTCTCTTAAATATTCCAGGTAAAACATCATCGCATTTATAAATACTGATAATCTGGTCTCCTTCTTTCAAATATCTGTATCACATTTCTTTTGCTTTCTTATTCCACTGGCTGGGATTCTCAGAACATCACTGAGTAGTAGGAGTAATGCCAGGCATTCTTATCATGTTCTTTACTTTCATGTTAGTGGAAATGATTCTAGTATTTTGCCATTAATGCAGTTATTCCTTATATGATTGTAATAGCTCTTCTTTTTTAGGAATGGATCTATTAGGGGAAAAATGGCAGCTATTGGGATAATTGACTTTCTTGTCCACTCCCTTTAAAAGCTATATTCATGGGACGCCTGGGTGGTTCAGTTGGTTAAGTGTCTGCCTTTGGCTCAGGTCATGATCTCAGAGTCCTGGGATCAAGCTCAACGTTGTTGGGACTCCCTGCTGAGCAGGGAGTCTGCCTCTCCCTCTGCCTCTGCTATGCCCCCTGCTCATGCTTGCACTCTCTCTCTCAAATAAATAAATAAATAAATAAAATCTTTAAAAAAATAAAATCTATATTCATATAACTTGATATTATTTAGAGTAAGTATTGCTTACTCTAATGATGGTGAATTGCAGAGATTAGCAAACTATACATCAGAAAATCCCAGGTAAATCATCAATACTCTAGAGATTTTTTTTTTGTATGCCTCTATGACTATTCTTTGTTAAGGAGTATCTATAACATCTGCTGATATTGATATTTGTCCTTTCATGCTGCTGTTGCTTTGAAGAACAGCTGCTAACACAGGCAATGAAAGGTATAACTGGGGGCAAACATAAAGGTCACTGTCTCTCTTGAACATCATTTAACCCTCAGAGAGCATGAGACCCTCCTGGTGCAGACCCAGGCCAGTCCTCTATATCCTAGAAAGAGCCAAAGGTTTATTATATCCTTCGATTGGCCATTTGTTTCAGAGACCAGGCAATGTGACAAAGCCACTTCAGTCCAACATGTTAGCCAAATGTCAGCTTTGTCTACTATGAAATTATCCACTAGCATAAACATACATTATGTTTATAAAATATCTGCCGAATGTTAAAAGATAAGGTAGAACCATTATTTTTCTTTTCCTATACTGGTACCACACCTTTATTTATTCAACATTATGCAAATATTTATTGAATACCTACTACGTGCCAGGTCCTTTTCTAGGCCCATAAGGTAGGTCAGTGAGTGAAACAAAGGTCACCACTACTCTTCTGGTGCCTGCATTCCAGAGGCATAATCAGTCAGACAGTGGGCATAATAAGTTGATAAGTGCTATATAAAAAAGTAGCAGAACAGGGTAAAGGGTCAAGTTGCGGGGCGCCTGGGTGGCACAGCGGTTAAGCGCCTGCCTTCGGCTCAGGGCGTGATCCTGGCGTTATGGGATCGAGCCCCACATCAGGCTCCTCTGCTATGAGCCTGCTTCTTCCTCTCCCACTCCCCCTGCTTGTGTTCCCTCTCTCACTGACTGTCTCTATCTCTGTCGAATAAATAAATAAAATCTTTAAAAAAAAAAAAGAGTCAAGTTGCAATATTAAATAATATGGAAGGTTAGCCTCATTGAGAAGGTGACATCTGAGCAAAAGCTTGGAAGAAGTGAGGTAACTGGCTAGGCAGATATTTGGGGAAATCTTCCAGGCAGATGAAGCACCCTATATGAAGGCCTGGAGTGTGCCTGAGTACTAAAAGAACAACACGGGGGCCAGGAGGCTGGAGTGGAGGAGTAAGCAGGCTGGTAGAAAAAGAGGTCAGAGAGGCAATGAGAAGAAGGTCCTGAAGGATGTCTAGGCTCTTGCCCTGAGAGAGATGGGGAGCCAATGTAGGGTTATAGCAGAGGAGTGACTTGCTGGCGAAGGTTTTAAAAGGATCACTCTGGCTGTTGTGTTGAGAACAGACTATGGGGATAAAGATGAGGCAGGGAGACCAGTCAGGAAGTTATTACAGAAATCCAGGCAAGAAATGATGGTGTCTCAGACCAGGGTGTACTTGCAGTGATGGTAAGAAGTGTTCATATTCTCAATTTATCTTTAAGGTGAGACATCAGGGTTTCTGGATGGATTAGGTATGGGATATAAGAAAAAGGAATCAAGGATGACTCCAACAAGCTTTTTTGGTCTCAACTAAATATGGTAGAAAAAAAAAAGTCAGGAAGAAAGCAAACCTGTAGTAAATAAAGTGCAATTCAGATTTTTTAAAAGAAAAAGCTTTATATTCATGAGAAAGTTGGTCTTGTGAAATGAAAGCCAGTGATCTGCATCACGGTTACAAGTAGGAATTGGGGGTGTTTAAGTTCAAAGGTCAGCTCTCTTAGCCTCATAATACGTTGTGTCCACCTTGTTCTGAGTTTGCTTGAAATTGTTCTGTTCGTATTTTATTAATTCACTCCTTGTGTAACTATGAAAATAAACCGTCCTAAATAATTCACCTTATTCAAAAGCTCTCATAAACAACCCACAGTAAATTAGGTATCTTCCTGTAAATGCAGTTCATGAGGTAGTTAAAATTTGCCCACATGAAAGTGACACGTATTTGGCACATTTATGGCATTAACAGACTAAAATAGCAACTGCTCTTTAAGCTCTCTTATGAACTGTGGTAGACTGTGTTATTCCATACACGACACATTTTTTACTAGAGTGCGGTCCACTTTCCAAAAAAAAGATGCAACAGGATATGGTGGAAATTGCTTAGGTTTTGGAATCGGGCCAGACGGATTTGAATCCTAGCTTTGATAATTACTAGCTATGTAGCACTGAACATTTTGCTAAACTTCTCTGAGCCTCACTCACTTTCCTTATCTATAACTTCAGGACAACAATTTCTGTCTTGCTTGGATGTTGTGAGCATTTAAAATAACATATGTAAAGCCTGGAGTCTGAAAAGTGCTAAGCAAATAGAGATAGTATCATTATATATATATATACACATGTATTAATGACTACTACTATATATTTATATATGGCATATAAAGTTACTATATTTTAATAATGGTGTTAATGTATTAAGTCAAAGCATGAAAATAATAATAATAACAATAATAATATGACAATGACACCTAAGGCAGATTCAAAGCACAATTAATTCTATATACTTTATTAGAAGAAATAAGAAAGTTCTATTAGACCGTGCCATGTCTAGAGTTTGTTGGACTATATATCACTAGCTGTTTGGATAAAAAGGAGATACACAATTGAAAATGTGTCAGCCTTAAACAACTGATATCAAACAAGGTGACCAACAGCCTATTTCCTGATGTGATGTCATGACTGCAAGAGCTGGAAGAGAGAAAGATTGTTCTACCCAAGGCCCACCTACAAACGGGATTTGTGCTGTCACTCACTCTGTAGGATTTTAGGACTGCCTATTTCTTACAATCACAGCGTTTTTCAATGACGAGACTTTGCAAATATTTCCAGAAACCTTCTGACGCTCAAGGAAACTTGACTTAGCATTTCAGACTCTATATGTTTCTGCCTTTTTTTTTTTCCTCTAACATTGATTGGTTAGATTGGAATTGGGTTCAAATTTTAAGTAACATCCACACCCGAAACATCAAACTAGGGTTCTGAAATGCAAAATTTCATTTGTGATTTCTTGCTGGAAAGCAAAAGGATATCTGGGGACTTCAAAGAGGCCACAGCATTCTTTCTATTATTATTATTATCCTTAGCATTCTTGATTTTTCATGCAGCTCTCTTGGAAGAGATAAGGAAAAAATCAAACCACTCTGTGGCACACACGGCACGTGAATGAACAAATGAAGAAGTCTTGATTTACTGAGCACCTTTTACTGAATCAACAACTGTGCGCACCACTGTCATAGACATTGTCTCATTGGTCCTTTGAATAAGACAGATGTTATAACTTCCATTTTACATATGAAGAAACTGAGAATGGGAGAGATTAGTTTACAGGACAAAGTCCACACACCTGGTATGTGGTACAGCCAGGATAAGAACACAGTCTCTTCTGCTTTCCCAGAGAGAACTCTGTCTCTTTACATTTCTTCTTACATTTCATTTCTTCTTCCCATCTTTTCCCCAGATCAGGTGGCTTTTCTTTTTGTCATCTGTTTGGATCAACATTACCAGTATGGCAGCCATACTCTGAGTTACAGGAGTAATGTAACCCCCAGGAAAGGGCCGAGGAAGAAGTCTTTGGAAGTTTCCGGCACACACAGTGGGTCGTGCCTACTAATAGGGGACTATCAATGCATTATTTTGAAGCTGACTTGAATCTTCCTAGTCAAATAAAAGCCCTAAATATCCATTTGGGGAATTAAAACTAGATATTTCCAGTAATTACAAATTATATCACTCCATTTTATGCAGTTAAAAAAAAACTACCACAGGCTATAAAATTATTGGCTAATGAAAAGAACATCCTAAGGTTTTGATTTATTGTCTCTGCTATCAGAGACGACCACAGCCACTGTTAGAAATGTATAAACAACCTCAGTGAAGGTTTAATGTGTTTTTATCATGAGCTTCCCATGCCTGCTGCCCATGAGATGAAGCTTTGTGCTTCTGTGCATTGTGTAATTAAAATCCTTTCACTCAAAAGAGAAGCTGAGACAGTTATCAACTAATTTATGAAAGAAACAGGAAGAATCTTACATTACCAGTAAGAGCAGTGGTAGGAATTTTTATTTAGGTGTGGACATTATTAATTGCCACTGCGACTTTGGAGGCAGACTTCTCAGATACAAAGCCTTCACAAGAGGCTGTGTCTAGGTGATAATAACAGATGATGGTGAACAGATTCAGCTTCCAGAGTTGTTTTCAATTACCTGCTTTCCTGCCTGAAAGAGCTCAGAGCCTTCCTGAGAACGCGGTACCCAGAGTACAAAGAGTACAGTGTAAACCTGACATAAAGACAAGGGTGCCCTCACAAGCCCCGTGACCTGACACCAATCAGGGCAATCACACAACAAAAAAGACACAAATTTACTACTGCTTCCTCCTTTGAGAGTGAGTTTGTCTGTGAGACTAGATGTGATCAGAGATTAGATGTAAGAGCTCCCAAATGTTTTGAAGTAAAAACAAACAACAGAAACAACCACCCTATGAGTCAATGATCTCTTTGATATTATATCTCCAAAAGAGGTTTCCTGAAAATCAACACCACCACCCTAGGAAGAATTATTCTTTTTGTCCAGATACATTCCTCGCCACCTTATTGTGGCTGGAACTGATTGGATGATGTGGCAAAACTCAACAAACCCCAGCAGTGCAGAGTGAATTACTGATGACACACAAATACTGAGATTAACCTTAAACATTGTTTGGCTGCTCCCCTACCCACTACAAATTAGGTAATAACAATGCAGACTGTGTGGGCTGCTGAAGGCAGATTTTTCAGCCAGAAGTCACCTTAGAAAATACTTCTGCTTTTGAAGAGTTTTCGTTGTTAGAGATGGATCCCGTTTTCAAAGGGAGAATGCCACAGTCATTGATTCTGCCTTTTTAAGCTCTTAATCATTCCTAAAATTTATCCCTATTGTCTGGCTCCCCATTTCACCCCACCTGACAGAACCTGGCAGCAAATTGACCAAAGGCAGCACACAATTGAGGGAACAAAAGATGCAGTACGTGTTCATCGCCCTTGAGATTAGATGGCATGGTGACTCCTATCACTCCTCTCTTACACTGTCTTTGTGAGTCATACATCTCTTCCTTTGGTGTATAAATTCTAAATCATAAGATTTCTCCTAGTAAACTGACTTGTTAATAATACACTTTCTAAAAAGTGTTTAAATACCACAGGTTGATAAAAGGCTAAAAACACAAAATTAATTTTGCATTATATAGTTCCAGATGAAAATAAAAAAATCGCTCCAATGTAAATGACTCATTATCCCCACAAGAGGTATTATTCTTCAATTACTTAAAAATCAGTCACTTCTTCCAGTTACTTGGCATCTTAAAAGACTACCAAAAAATAGATGACTGAAACAGCAGCTGACAGCCCAAGTCAGAACAAAGCAATAGATTTGTGGCTGCCTATTCTTCCTACTTAACTTTATTTCCCCAGTGCTTATAAGATATAGGGCTGTACTATAATAAATCACCTGATAAAACAAAAAAGGTAACCCTGTGAAACCCAGAGTGTGACCATGAAGAAAGCACTTGGGAGAAAATACTTCAGCCATGCTGTTCTTCAAGAAACGAGGACCAGCATCAGATACTGGGCATTTTGGAGACAGGCTAAAATTGTCCAGCTAGTCTTGACTGGAAATCAAGAAAATAAACAGGAATGTATAGAAAATGGGTTATTTGTATCAACAGGAATTCTTGATTTTCAGAAATATTGATTCTACGTTCCACAATCCAGCCAAACAATTAGTAATGCACCTCTAACTCGGACCAATCAAGGCTACTTTTTGGTTCAAAAGAATTAAGAAACTGAAAAAGAATAAAGTAAAAACTGAAGAGTACGTCCACCTTTGAAAACTCAACTTTGGTGTAACAATGAAGTAGTTAGCATGCGAAGAGAAAGTCCAGGCTCATAAAACCAATTAGATACCACATCTGAAAACTATAATATAAATGGTCAAAAACAGCCTTTTCAACAGAACCAGTGCATTGCCAATTTCTTAAATAGTGTGCTCTTCTAAGTGAGCATTTTCAGTGTGGTGTCTACGGTTGGGGCTATTGATGTAGAAACTGAGGGTGTCCAGGTCCATCAACTGTGGTACACTGGCCCAACCCAGAGGTGGAACAGGACTAGAATCATGGCATGTTCACCCAGAGAAAGAAGGTCTAGCTGAGAATATGAAGTACAGCACTTAGATAAGATGAAAGAGAGTGGCAGGTGCCCATTCAAAAGATGCTGAGGTTCAAGAAAGTGCTTTTACAAAGTCTCTTTACTAGACCTGGAATCCAATTAGAACATATATGAAGTGATATTTAGTTAAATAATATGCTAAATTAGGGGTCCTTAAAGTGTTCCTTACTTAGGAATCAATTGATTCTAGGATGAGGGTAGAGTTGAAGCTTTTGTTGGGGAATCAGGTGGCCACAGCTATTCACAGAACAGGAGTCTTCCAGCAGGAGCCAAGCAATGGTTATGCCAGGGTGATCAGTTCCTGGTGCAGAACTGGCTCTGAAACATGATTTTTTTACAAAGTCCTTGATGCTATATAATCATTTGTCTCTTTTTCATGAAGATTGCGTAAATCACGTAAAGTTGCAGTGTCTCCTAGACAGTGGAATCTTGCTTTTTGCATAAATAGTGAATTACAACTGAAAGAAGCAGCCTTTGTGTAACATTTGTATCCTCTCAGAAAACTATTTTCTCTGTTACCTAACAGGGCTTTTCACTTTTCAGCACCTTTCTAAGCATTAACTATATTTTATACATGTGCAACAATACTGTGGTCACTCCTCCTCTGTTTGGCCATAAGTTAGTTGATTCATGGATCAAACGTGAAGGAACAATCAATATCACTTTTAGACTTCATATTAGGCTGTTTTGGAGAAGGTTCATTCTGAGTTTATAAGTGCTTTTTCAACATTTGTGGAAGATGGCACATTTTCATAAATGAGATCAGGTCCAAAATTTCTTTCAAAATTTCCTTAATGCCTGACTTTCAAAGCCCTTCATTAGTGGACTGTGACTATCTCTCTAGCTTTGCTTCCCTCATTCCCACAAACCCACCCTAGTTTTAAGTATACCAAACTATTAATAGTTTCTCAAACATAAGCTATTTCAAACAGCTATGCTTTTGCACATGCTGCGTTCTCTACCTGGAATGTTCTGCCCTGACTAAAGGTTATCTCCTGCTCATCCTTGAAGATTCATCGGACACATCATCTCTTGTTGCAGGCTCCTCCTTCCTGGGCTCAACTGGGCACCTTGCCTAGATGCTGTCAAAGCAGTCCATGTTTATGATTGTCACCCGCCATTATTTATTTACTTGTTTGTTTTGCCTAAAATGTGAGCTCCTTGAGGGCACTCATTCTCATTAATTTTAATGAAAATCTATGTAACTCAATATAGCTAAAATATTACTTCCTCAACATGTAACCAATTAAAAAAAACTATGAGTGAAACTTCTACGTTATTTTTTTTTTCTTAGTAAGTCTTCACAACCCAGTGAGTATCTTATACATGGGATACACAAGAATTGAAACCAGNAAATCTATGTAACTCAATATATCTAAAATATTACTTCCTCAACATGTAACCAATTAAAAAAAACTATGAGTGAAACTTCTACATTATTTTTTTTTCTTAGTAAGTCTTCACAACCCAGTGAGTATCTTATACATGGGATACACAAGAATTGAAACCAGCCACAATTAAAGTCCTCAATATGTGGCTACTGGTCACCATGTTGAACTATATGGTTCTATTTCATTGCTCTTAGTGCAGTGTCTGGAACCCAAAAGGTATTCAATAAAGGTTGCTGACAAATGAGTCTCATGCACAAGCAGCATTAAGTACTGCATCTTTAATGCCATAAAGTTGAAATTTCCATGTAAGGTCATTATGATAGATAATTTTGATCTCTGGATTTTTAATGATTCCTTGATGCATGGATTGATTTTTTAATCATGTCTCATCATAAGTTAACAGTATGACTAATAATCTAATTGTGCTTTAGTCTGCTCCTTTGTGATGTATGGAGTTACTTAGGTAGAGAAAGCTTTTCCTAGAGCCAATCTACTTCTTAGGGGTCACAGATTCCCACAGGGCCCAGAGATATTCTTGTTTCTTTTGACTCTAATTTGCTCAATTTTTAAAAAAGTGTCTTCTGTCAAATAACTCACTTGGCCATCACTCTGTTCACCTCCTCCACCCTTTCTGCTTCTTTATGTTTGCTTTGTTCCTCAGCTCCTCTAACATCACAGAGCTGGAGGCAAGAGTACAAATGGAGCCCCACCTATACCATATGTCTAAATACTTAAATTTATAAATTAAGACAACAATCTGTTAAATAAAATACATTCATTTCTCCCCTATTGACAAATGTATTGAGAATACCAAAATTCAAATGATTCATGCAAAGCTATGTTCTGTTAATGGGCCAGTGATACTTAGAAAAGTAATAAAACGAAAGTTTCTTTGATAAATTATTATTTATTTAAAATATAAATGTTGTTTTTCTTGAAGTTATACCATTACAATCAAGATGTCCATATAATTTTTCTATTGACAGTAATGATCAAAAGCTGGAACCAGCAAATTTTTTTCTGTAAAAGACAAATAGTAAATATTTTTAGCATTGTGGCCCTTAGGTGTTTGTCTCCTCTACTCAACTCTGCTGTTGTAATGTGAAAGCAGACATAAGCAACATGTAAACAAATGAATGTGTCTGTGTTCCAATAAAACTTTATTTATGAACATTAAGATGAGAATTTCATACAGTTTTTATATGCCACAAATATTACTGTTCTTTTGATTTTGTCCAACTATTTAAAATGTAAAAAAAAAGTTCTTAAAATGCAGACTATACAAACACAGGGGCAGATTTGGTCTGCAGGGCATCACCTGCTGACCGCTGATCTAAATGAATGAAAAACAAAATACAATGGATTTCAAAGTATACAAAGTTTAATGATATTATAAAAAATGTAAGTAATAATAAAAATACAAAAATAATTTCTCATGTTTTCTAAAGTTATTTTTGTTATAAAATATTCAAAATGACTACAATAAAAAGGCAAAATACACATTTCAATCAACACATATAGAAATTTAGAGTCAAACATATTTAAATACTTCAGAAATTCTCAATTTTTATTTCAGACCTCATAATTCGTAGCTCTTTTTTAATGCCTGTGTCAAGCGTGGTCCATTTTCACTTTTAATTTGAAATTGAAGGTCTTTATTTTAAGCCCCTTCTGTTCACTTCCCAGTTCTAATTAACAATTTGTACACTTGAGAAATATAGCATGGCTTATTTTAAGACTAATTTTTTCAGAGTGTCCTACTTAATTTGTAGTCAGCCTGAAAATTTAGAGATAACAGCATTTAATTACTGAAAAACAGGTTTAAAAATGCTTAGGCATGCTTAACGTTCCATATATTCTTTGACATATATTCTTTGACCAATATGAGTATCTCAATTTTGATGATCTATCTCAGTCAGTAAAATTCAAAAGTGCATGATTGTCTTTTGCCAGAAGGTTGTATTATGGAATATTATGTGAGATGATGCCAATGGGAAAAAGAAAAATCAACACAGGTAAATAAAGATAATTCATACACTCTTTTATTGCACTAGTTTGCAAAGCACTTCCATATACACTGTTTCCTTTCATTTTTTAAACTCTACGATATAGGGAATGCCCTTAAACTTGACATCTTTCTCCCCTTAGTACTCTGTCTTCATCCAACTGCTGGAATGCTACACATCTCAGCTTAAAGATTTCCTCCTCTATGAACCTGCCTCAGTTTCTACAAGAGTTTGATGCTTCAATCTCCAAGTGACCAATACTCCTTGTATCTTACTAAACTTACCCAGCTTTTTGGCAGGAGTTGACTCACAACTGCATAATGTGACTTCCCTAAGGATTAGGATTGCAATTGTATTCACCTCTGCATTTCAGCAGCCAGCATACGATGTATGGCAAGTTACACGTGCTCAGGCAATACATGATCAATTCATTCATTCATTCAACAGATATTTGTGAAATGCTTTTTAGTTCCAACTATCATTCTAGGTGCTAGAGATGCAACAGTGCACAAAAGAGACAAAAATCTCTGCTCTTCTAGTGGTTTATTACATTTTTAATTTTAACTCCAGTATAGTTAACATAGTGTTTTATTAGTTATGGTATATAATATGTGATTGGACAAGTTCTATACATTACTCAGGGCTCATCAAGATTAAGTGTACTCTTTATTCCTCATCACCTTTTTCACCCATTAACCCACCCACCTCCCTTCTAGTAACCATCAGGTTGCTCCCTATAGTTATGAGTCTGTTTCTTAGTTTGTCTTTTATTTTCCTTTGCTAGTTTGTTTTGTTTCTTAAATTCCACTTATTGTTTTCTTAATTTCTCTTTCTGCAGCTTCATTAGTGATATATAAAAATGCAACAGATTTCTGTACATTGATTTTGTATCCTGCAACTGTACTGAATTTGTTTATAATGTCTAGCAGGTTTTTTTGGTGGAGTCTTTTGGGTTTTCTGTATGTAGTGTCATGTCATTTGCAATTAGTAAAGTTTTACTTCTTCCTTAAAAAAAAAAATCTCTGCTCTTCTGAAGCTTTCACTTTATGAGAAAAGTCAGACAAAAAACAAGATAAACCAGGAAAACTTACGGTATGTTTGATGATTATTAGGTGTCATGGAGAAAAACGAAGCAGGGAAGAGCGCAAGGTGTGTTGAGACAGGACTGCCTCATTGAGAATGTGACATTTAAGTGAAGATTTAAGAAAAGAAGGAAGCAAACCACTTGGATAACTGAAGGAAAGCAGGTGGGAGTATTCTTTGCCTGTTGGAGGTAGGTGTGGCTGGGATGGAATGAGCAAATGAGAATCAGTAAGGAAGCCAGATCTACAGCCAGAGGAGACACAGGGAGTCAGATCTACAGCCTCAAAGACTATTGCAAAAACTGTGGTCTTCACTTCAACTAAACTCCAAATTTTAGTTATAAAATAAATAAGTCATGGGGATGAAAAGTACAGCATAGGGAATACAGTTAATAATACTGTAATAACTTGTATGGTAACAGATGGCAACTACACTGATTATAGTAAGCATTGTATGATATATATAATTGTTGAATCATTATGTTGTACACCTGAAACTAACCATAATATTCTATGCCAACTATACTTCAATTAAAATTTTTTAAAAAATTTAAAAATCCATTGGAGGATTTAGAGCAGAGTAAGTGACATATTCAATTTTGGTTTTATCAAGATCACATTCATTAAAATAATGTACATATGGAGCACCTGATGCATACAGAAAGCATTTGCCTGAAGTCACAGTTAGATCCATATTTTGGAAAACACAGGACCAGAACTCAGGCTTCCAAACCCGAATGATTCTTTTTTCAGCACTGTTCACTCAGAGATAGTTCTCAGGAGTGTGAAAATTGTTGAAAAAGAATGATTTGGTTTCCCTTTAAATTGCTCATTGATTCTGTCTAGGGGTAGCTGATTACTTGCAAGAAAAATAAAAAGAAATCAATCAATCCTGATATTTTAACTGGATAACCTCAACTTTCTAAATACATTGAATATTTAAGATGTGCATGTGTTTGTCATTGTCCAGACAATACAATTGGATGTAAGAATGAATTATTCATTTTTTATTTGGCTGGCCTTGGGTTATTTATGCACCTAACTGATCTCTTCAGTTTTTTTATTTTTTTTTATTTTTTTTTTAAAGATTTTATTTATTTATTTGACAGAGATAGAGACAGCCAAAGAGAGAGGGAACACAAGCAGGGGGAGTGGGAGAGGAAGAAGCAGGCTCATAGCGGAGGAGCCTGATGTGGGGCTCGATCCCCTAACGCTGGGATCACGCCCTGAGCCGAAGGCAGACGCTTAACCGCTGTGCCACCCAGGCGCCCCTCTTCAGTTTTTTTTGTATTCATGACAAGTAACACTTGAGGTCAATTATTTATGAATTTGAAAGTTACATAGCTGAATGGCATAATTTNAGCTGGGATCACGCCCTGAGCCAAAGGCAGACGCTTAACCGCTGTGCCACCCAGGCGCCCCTCTTCAGTTTTTTTTATATTCATGACAAGTAACACTTGAGGTCAATTATTTATGAATTTGAAAGTTACATAGCTGAATGGCATAATTTTCTTTAAAAAAAACATAATTTGTACATAAATAATATCAAACAAATTTATTTTATTTTCCCCACTCCCCAATATTTGAATCCTTAGCTACTGATGGTTAACCTAATATTTAGGTTATATAGACATAATATTGATCACTTATCTCCCTGAAATACTATCTCTATTCTTGAAATGAGAAAGAATATCCACTTGAAAGCTGACAAATGATACACATGAGGTATTATTAGTATTACAATATTGTTAAATTGTCATTATTGAAATAAAATTTCTGAACGGCATATTTATATTATTTATCGTATCACTGGCAAAAAGTTATCATAGATAATGGTTAAATAAATTATTGAGGTAAATGAAAGTGATGCCACGCCAGGAATTTTAACAGAGGAAGAGGTGCAAATACTTAATAGGTTTTCACTGAAGACAATGGACTAAAAAAAAATTGTCATTCATATCATTAGGTTTTTTAAAATATCACCTTTATTAACATATAATTGACATATAAAATTATAACGTATTTAAAATGTACATCATGGTGATTTGATATATGTATGCATTATGAAAGGTTTTCTCCCACCTAGTTAATTAATACATCCATCACCTAACATATTTATCTTTTTTGTGCATGTGTGAGAACATTTAAGTTCTTCTCTCTTAGCAAACTTCAATCATACAATACAGTGTTATCAGCTATAATCACCATGTTTTTTTTTTTTAAAGATTTTATTTATTTATTTGATAGAGATAGAGACAGCCAGCGAGAGAGGGAACACAAGCAGGGGGAGTGGGAGAGGAAGAAGCAGGCTCATAACAGAGGAGCCTGATGTGGGGCTCAATCCCACAACACGGATCACGCCCTGAGCCGAAGGCAGACGCTTAACCGCTGTGCCACCCAGGCGCCCCAATATAATCACCATGTTTTATATTAGATACTCAGAACTTCATCTTATAGGTAAATGTTTGTACCCATTAACAACCTCTTCCTAATTTCCTCTAACCCCAGTCCCTAGCACCACTTTCCTACTCTCTGTTTCTGAATTTTATTTTGACTTTGTTTTGAGGTATTTTTCTTGTTGTTGTTTCTTTGTTTGTTAGATTCCACATATAAATGATACCATTCAGTATTTGTCTTTGTCTGGCTAATTTCACTTAATACAATGTCCTCAAGCTCAATCCATGTTGTCACAAATGGCAGGATTTCCTTATTTCTCATGACTAAATATTACTTCATTGTGTATATATAAGTGTGTGTGTGTGTGTATATATGTATGTGTGTGTGTATATATATATGTATGTATATACATATCTTTTTTTTTAATCTGTTCACCTGTTGATGGACACTTAGGTTGTTTCTATATTCTAACTATTGTGAATAATGCTGCAATGAACATGGGAGTACAGATGTCTCTTTGAGATCTTATTTTCATTTCCTTTGGATATATACCCAGAAGTGGGTTTTGCTGGATCATTTGGTAGTTCTTTTTAAATTTTTTGAGAAACCTCCATATTGTTTTCCATAATGGCTGCACCAATTTATATTCCTATCAACAGTCCACAAGAGTTCTCTTTTCTCCTCACTAACACTTGTTATTTCTTGTCTTTTTGATAATAGCAATTCTAACAGGTGTGAGGTGATACTTCATTGTGGTTTTGATTTGTATTTCCCTGATGATTAGTGATGTTTAGTATCCTTTCATGTACCCCTCACTCATCTGTAGTCTCCTTTGGAAAATTTTCTATTCAGATCTTCTGCCCATTTTTTAATTGGATTGTTTGTGTTTGGCAGGATTTTTTTGTTTGTTTTGTTTTGTTTTTGCTACTGAGTTATAAGTTCTTTAGATATTTTAGATACTGATTGTTTTTCATATGCCTTATATGATTCACAAATATTTTCTCCCATTTGGTGGTTTGCCTTTTCATTTTATTGATGCTTCCTATGCTGTATAGAAGCTTTTTTATTTGGTATAGTCCTATTTGTTCATTTTGTCTTTTGTGTCATTGCTTTTGGTGTCAAATCCAAAAAATCATTGCCAAGAGCAACATCAAGGAGCTTATCCCCTATGCTTTCTTCTAGGAGTTTTATGGTTTCAGGCTTTATGTTCAAATTTTGAATCAATTTTGAGTTGATTTTTATTTATGGTTTAAGATAGGGGTCCAGTTTTCCTAGCACCGTTTATTGAACAGACTGTCCTTTCCCCATTGTCTATTCTTGGTTCCTTTGGTGTACCTCAATTGACCATATATGCATGGATCCATTTCTGGGCTCTCTATGTTCCATTAGTCTATGTGTCTATTTTTATGCCAACATCATGCTGTTTTGATAATTTTAGCTTTGTAACATAGTTTGAAATTAGTGTGATACCTCCACAAATTTTAAGATTGTTCTATTCCTGTGAAAAATGCCATTGGAATTTTGATAGAGATTTCACTGCAGCTATAAATTGCTTTGAGTGACATGAACATTTTAACAATATAAATTCTCCCAATCCATAAGCATGGAGTATCTTTCCATTTATTCATGTCTTTTTCAATTTTGTTCATCAATATTATATAGCTTTCAGTGTAGAGTGCTTTCATGTCTTTGGTTAAATTTATTCCTAGGTATTTTATTATTTTGATGCAATTGTAAGTGGGACTGTTTTCTTAATTTCTCTTTCTGATAGTTCATTATTAGTTTGTAGAAATGCAATAGATTTTGTACATTGATTTAGTGTTTTCACAAAATTTACTGAATTCACTTATTAGTTCGAGCTGTGTTTTTGGTGAAGTCTTTAGAGCTTTCTACATATATCATGTTATTTGCAAATAGAGACAGTTTTACTCTTCTTTTCTAATTTGGATGACTTGTGTCTCTTTTTTCTTGCCTAATTGTTCTTGCTAAGACTTCTAATACAATGTTGAATAAAAATGGTGAGAGTGGGTATCTTTGTCTTGTTCCTGATCTTTTCACCATGGAGCTTTTCACCACTGAATATGATGTTAGGTGTGGACCTGTCATATATGGCCTTTATTATGTTGAGGTACATATCATCTACATACATTTTTTTGCGTTTTTATCATAAGTGGATGTTGAGCTTTGTCAAATGTTTTTCCTGCATCTATTATTGAGATAATCATATAATTTTTTTATATCCTTCATTTTAATGTGATATGTCACACTGATTGTTTTTCAGATGTTAAACCGTCCTTGGCCTTCCTGAAATAAAACCCACTTGATCATGGTATATGACCCTCTTAATGTATTGCTGAATTTGGTTTGCTAATATTTTGTTGACGATTACTGTATTGATGTTCATCAGGGATACTGACTTGTAACTTTCTTTTCTTGTAGTGTCCTTGTCCAATTTTGGCATCAGGGTAATGTTGGCCTTATAAAATGAGTTTGGAAGTATTCCTTCCTCTTATTTTTTGGAAGACTTTGAGAAAGATTGGCATAAATTCTTCTTTAAATGTATGGTAGTATTCACCAGTGAAGTCATCAATCCTGGACTTACATTCTTTGGGAGGTTTTGATTACTGATTAAATCTCTTTATTAGTAATTGGTCTGTTCAGATTTTCTATTTCTTCATGACTCAGTCTTGGAAGGTTGTATGTTTCTAGGAATTTATCCGTTGCTTCCACATTGTCCAATTTGTTGGTACACAACTGTTCATAGTAGATATCATTAAATTTTTGAAGCCAGAAAAAAGGGCCCCTACTTTTTCAGGTACTAATATAAAATCCCAGAGAGGAGAAGCCCTCCAGTGGGTCAGCATCAGGCATGACCTAGACCCAAATTCTGTAGTCATCTTCCATTGCTTGTCCAAAAGCATCAGGTATTCAATCAAAACAGTAGGATGTAATCAGCTACAGTGATATTATTATTGACTTATTTATATCAAGCTCAGAGGTTACAAAGTACAGTCACACACATTATCTCATTTACTGATGTATCAATTTGGTTATACTAATAACTTACCTATTATTATAATTAGTAGTTTTATCCAGACATGTCTTTCTAGGCTTAACTACTTGCTGACTCTCCAGACCCATCTTTCACAGGCCCCTCTGTATTTAATGTTAAGAATCATTTGATAAAAGCTAAGCCACAGTGTCTCCCTGTCCACTTCTACCAGCATGCTCACAAACCTAGGAATTGTCAGAGGTGCGGCTTGCATGGGTCAACATTTCAAAAGATACATTTTGCTGTTATTGTTAGGGACAAAGCCTATTTCTTGGGTTGCCGAATTGTTATTTCATCAGGTAATGAAATTTTTGAAAGTATATATTTTTAGAATCACCATTTTACTCTGTGGTTATCACTGCATCAACGACTTGCTCAAAGTTAGCCAGTATGGGGCTATTTAGAACTTAAGCTCTGGTCTTCTGACACTTAAGCCAGTGCTAAGAATTGAAGTTTAATTCTTAAAACAAAAAACGAACAAGACATTTAGGGCTGCTACCAAAAATCACCATTTTTAGACATCAGAATGAGAGAATAAATGTGGTAGGAGGAGAAGCAAGGAGGTGGGTTTTGACTGGTGGATAAGAAATGTTTAATCAAGGAATAAGAGAAAGAGAATGCCCTTATGGTAGCCCAAAACCAGCTGGGAAAGGACCCTAGGTAAGTCAATAATTGGGAGTCTGTGAAAAATTAGAGAGCACATAACCAACATAAAGTGGTGTTTGATGAAAATCATTTATCCAGTGTACATAAGAAGTGGAGAGGCTTGATCAAAGGAGTCAGAAGGATTCGAGATAGTGAAAAAGAAAAGGCGCTGAAGGCAGTGATTAAAAAGACTCCTACTTAGATCAGAAGTTAAATAAGAATCAGAAAACTGGAATGAAAATAGAGATATCTGAAAAATGTAGTGAAGGCAGTAACATGCTGTTTTATGAACAACTTAACATGGACATTCAAAGCACCAATGAGTGTTCACTAGTTCAAGGCTACTAAAGCATAGATTTTTCAATGCCATTAAATTGGCAATTAATCTTATTCTGTCTTGTGATTTTCCTTATATTGTTGTTTGAACAGTTATTACCTCTTACATTATTTAACTTTTTATCTCATTATTCTTTATCTCTTCAGGATGTTCTGGGGTGAGGGCGTTACGGGAGCAAAGACAAATTCTGTGTAAAAGAAAAAAAATCTGGTTTGTTAACAAATTTTATTTCGAATGTTCGAGATAGCCTGTATATCTCAACTCTCTATGGATTATACAAATGAAGTGTCTAGGACATGGGTATGTATGTATTATATGACCAACAGTGAGGAGATACTAAAGTGAACTAAGAAAATTTATAAGCTACTACATGTGGTTCATAAGGTTTTACACAAGATTAAAATTTCTGACAGAGAGTAGGAATGACCATTATAAACATTATTGAAAGGAGGCTACAGAAACTTCCCTGGAAGATTTTAAAGAAATAAGGTTGAGATCATTTAGGCATGGTAGAGAAGGGTTTTCAAATGACAGACTGGATCAGTGCTTGTCTCTACTAAACTTTCACAGGTATCCTGTGAAATCAGAAAAATAAAACAAAGTCAGTGTCATAGATAAAGGTATGGATTCATAAATGACACAATACAGATATAGTTGCCAGATATTCTTTTCTGAGAAGGACTGTTTGTTCTGTATTCCAAGAGATTTTATCCTTTCTAGTTTTGGGGGGAGTTAAAATATTTTTTTAGTTAAATCATGCTAATAGTAGAAACTGGTATTTTTAACGTCATTACATGTTGAAGAAAAATTAGCATTCTTATGATGTAAACTACTTTTTCCCTCTCAAAAAATGTCTTTTTAAATGTCGCTGTCCCATGCAATCCACAGGCAGGCAACCCCTAGATTAGAGGGCATGGTGGAAGATGTGGGGTGAGGGGGAAGACTATATAGCTCAGCTTTTATCAGATGATTCTTAACTTTAAAGCCAGTGGGACCTGTGAGAGATAAGTCTGGGGAGGCAGCAAATGGTTAAGTCTAAAGAGGTATGTCTAGAATTATTAGTAATATTAATAGGTAATCGTTATTGAATTTTATGACACTATTGAGGAAGATATTATCATTAGTTCATTTTTTATAGGTAGGGAACTGAGTGATAGGGAGATTAAGTTACTTGCCCAAGGGCACACACTGGCAAGTGCTGACACCAGCATTTGAACCCAGGTTTGCCTGAACTCCAAGTTCTTACTCACCATGCTATTACAACTTTCATTAATGTTTAAGTACATTAACCCTGAATACAGAAAAGACTGCCAAGAGAACCAATGTGAAAGGATAAACTAAAAACAAGAGAGGAGTCCTTAGCCAAATGTAGAGGTGATAGCAAGACACAATGATAATTCACTCTGTTTGATGTGATAAGTAGCTAAGCACAGGAGCTATTGCTTTTGGCCAACCTGAGGTCACTAGAGACAAGGAAAATGAGCTATTTTTGGAGTTGTTTGGTTGGAAGAAAGAAGAGAGGGTTACTGATTCAACCAAACTGCATCACTGAATTTCAGTGCATGACTACAGATCAGAGCAACCAGATAAATCATTTGAAGCAGTGCACAGAAAAGACATTAAAGCAAAGAGACCCATGCTCAGACTTAGGACTATCACAGAGTATATCATTTATTAATTCAACAAATGTTTTAAGTGTTTATCATATGCCAGACACTGTTCTAGACACCAATAGGCAAACTCCCTGCCCTTGTGAACCTTATACTCTAGTGTGAGGCAGGAATTACAAACAATAAATATATAACATGAGAAAGTGATCAAGACAAAGGGATAGGGAGAAATACAGTGGGTGCTATTTTAGACACTTAGTGGTGAAATGCATCATGCACACCAGCCCTCAACTCCCACACTCAAGAAATTTAGTACATCTCAACATATCACTCCATAACAGAGCAACATCATGTAATAACCCGTGACATAGAATTTCTGTTACAGAATATTCTAAAAGTGGAATATCTGTCTACAGAGCAATATCAATAGAGACACACCAATATGATTATACTTCATATCAGAAGGCAGTCCTGTCAAGTCTGCCATCTCTCGGGCACCCGCCCCAATCCTTCACCGTTCAGGGTGTGGAAATAGTAATGAATTCAGCACGATGCAGGCATTGCTCCACAGCATCACTGTCAGGCTCAATTCTTGCTATGAGACTAAATACCAAATTTAAGAGCTAGTGTAGAGGATGCCTTAACTCTAAGCCTCTTAGGTGCTTTGTTTTGCACTGAGATGGTTTTGAAACATTATCTACAAACCAAGAATACCCAAGGATATGCATGGGCCCCCCTCCCTCAATCCTATGCACACATACACGTTAACTATAAAAGTATCTGATGACTATGAATTTGATAAACACTAAATCTCAATTCTATTTCACCCTAGAGGGAAAGGACCACATAAATCCCTGTATGATGCAGGGATTAATTAGTCAAGTGGAGGATTTATGATGAACTTTGAACTCATGAGTCACTTCTACATTGCTCTGCCTAAGTCTTTGTACTAGTTGTACCCTTCATTTCTACTGCACAAATTGCAGAGGTGACATTCAATTTCTTTCCATGCCAAACCACAAAGTACTTTTAAATCTCCAGTAGCAGAGTTGAAGAAACACTGCCTCTCAGAAAGCCACATAGAGAATATTATAAACATTCACTGCTATAGATTCATTGAAGAAATGTTCATGGAGCACCTACTATGTGCTAGATCCAAAGTCTTAAAGACACAAACTTCTCCTTTGCAGTGCAAGGAACAAAAACAAAGATTCCTTTCTCTTTGAGTCTTGATTTTATTGCCATTGATCACTTATATGCTGTTCTAATTCCTATCTTGTTAGTTCTAGGAAAGCCATTTCTTTAAGGCCACAGAGTCCTTTGTAACAAATCAGAAAGAATTTTTATTTGGTATCTAGTATGTGCTCAACTTCTGAAAGTAACATTCTCTTAGATTATATTGGCCTTTTAGAAGGCTGCATCAAACTCCAAATCCTGTTTCCCAGCTTTGCTAATATGCAGCTCTTATCTTGAGACCAATGGAAAGTAGAGTGATGATAGCAAGATATGCTGTCAACAGAAACAGTACAAAGTGTTCTTCCCTTGGAAAGTTCCAAATTTTTGTATTAAACTATTATTGGAGCCAGAAACATGCAAAATAGGTATGCAGCACTGTAAGAAAAATTAAAAGTACATTTGGCTATTTTAGAATTAGCTTGTCCAAAGAAATTAATAGTTTTCATTACACAAAAGTTAAAGAGTTTCTATCTATTTTCCTACATGGCTTCAGGTATAGTGTGTTTTCCTTCTTTATTCTTCCCCAGGCATCTCATAAAAATAGAACTCATTATCAATATCAAAAACTATAGTTTTATTATTCTGGCAGAATAGGGAGAAATATGACCTTCCACAAGACAATGTCAATTTGCAATGCCAAACATCACCCTTGATGTGAGTTGGGATTGCCTGGTCACATATTAGAGCCTATGGAACAGAGATTCCAGGTAATAATCCTGTTTCTAGGTAAAAAATAATTGTTTGGATAGTGATTGGGCTAGTGGGTGTTTTGTTAAGGGTCTCATAGAAATCCAGATAACGAAGCATGATAATTTTATCTACCAAAGCCTGTGATGGCTACTTGCACAGATGTGAATCTGTCTGGTGGGGAGGAGCAATCTCTGTAGTATTTATTCAATATTTTATTATTGGACAACCTTTGAGGGCTCATCATCCTTTGGGCTTATTACTATCACATCACTAGTTTTCAAACCAATGTAGCAGCTGTTGTGATCATTTATCTTCTTTCTATCCATATTTCACCCTGCTCTTTATGAATGAGGAAATTTTGCTTACTATCTAAATACAAGGTCTTTGATTATTTTTTCCTTTCTTATATCCCCCATAAAAATACTATTTATTAAAGTGATTTACTGGGGCGCCTGGGTGGCTCAGTCATTAAGCATCTGCCTTCGGCCCAGGGCGAGATCCCTGGATCCTGGGATCGAGCCCCTCATCGGGCTCCCTGCTCCGTGGGGAGCCTGCTTCTTTCCCTCCCACTCCCCCTGCTTGTGTTCCCTCTCTCGTTGGCTCTCTCTCTCTCTGTCAAATAAATAAAATAAAATAAAATAAAATAAAATAAAATAAAAAGATAAAGTGATTTACTTACCAATAGGCCAATTTTCTTTCTTTTTTAAAAAATCTTTTTATTCTACTCCTTTCACTTTTTAATGAATTTAATTCTATTGAAGCTATTTATTTTCCTTGTGAACCTTCACTCAGACAGACCTTGGTCATCACCAACTATATACACTTAAGGTTAGAAGAGTAAGCATGAGTTTATTTTCAAAAAAGCTGTAATTGGGAATATCTGGAAGTAGGAAACTGAGATGGGGGAGAGTGTAACAGGGTAAGTAATAGGTGTTACAGAGGCTCATTGAACACTGCTTCTGTTTGTACAATTTTCCCCAGAAGGGCCCACTCACCCTGGTACAGGAGAAGGTGGGCAGAGGCAGAAGCAGTAGCAGGGAGAGTTCTATTAGAGGGATCAGCCCTCAGGACCCAGTGGTGTAGAGAGTAGTCTTGAGAGAGGCAATGAACAGGGTGAAAGCAGAAGGGTTCCCCTGACTGAGGTGTGTACTCAGTGTTAGAAAGGCAAACTCCTGGTCAGATGTGCAAATCCTGGCCTTCACTCTATGAAATGGGGCTTTGCCTGGGCCTGCCTAGTTTTCCTGTGGGCACCTGAGATAAAGTGGAGAAGGAATAGTTAGTTACTTCAGAATGGTGAATACAAGAACAGTCTCCACATGATTCCCAGCCATCTATGAGGCTAGTTTTAATTTCAGGGGAGAGAAGAGCAGGTCTTGGTTAAACGTAACTAACCATATATCACATTATAAAAAATCTGTCTTATTCTTGACTCTTAGCCCTATTAGGCAGTGTTAACAGTCCAAACACTTGAGAATTGGTATGTGAAATGAAAATAAGCAACTGTCCCCACATGCTGTGCAAAAGTTCTTCAGTAAAACTCACTGGCAGCTTTCTCTTACACAGTAAGGACTAGAAAATTCTTCACCATCTTCTTCAATAAAATTTGGAAGTAGGGCTTCCTGACTCTTTAAATGTGAATAATTAAATATCATCTTCATTATTAACTAAGCCTCATATGTATTTAGTGACGGGCAAGTATTTCATTGTGAAAATAGGAGAAATGGGATTATATGATCAAATAAAAAGTACACAAAAATCCTTCCCCTTTTCCTTCCTCCTTTGCTTTTTCTATTCTTCCTCCTCTCCTTTGAATGTTTGAATGGAGGAAGTTGGTGCTGTTGGATAAGAAAGCACAGTGGAGCTTTTATCAAGAAAGGATGCTGTATTTTGTCAAATGCTTTTTCTGCATTTATGAGAGGATCACATAGCTCTTGTCCTTTTTTTTTTTTATTTAAAATACCATCAACATTTTTCACAGAGCTGGAACAAACAATCTTAAAATTTGTATGGAACCAAAAAAGACCCCAAATAGCCAAAGGAATGTTGAAAAAGAAAATCAAAGCTGGGGCACAATTCCGGACTTCAAGCTATATTACAAAGCTATATTCATCAAGACAGTGTGGTACTGGCACAAAAACAGACACATAGATCAATGAAACAGAATAGAGAACCCAGAAATGGACCCTCAACTCTATGGTTAACTAATCTTTGACAAAGCAGGAAAGAATACCCAATGGAAAAAAGACAGTCCCTTCAACAAATGGCATTGGGAAAATTGGACAGCTACATGCAGAAGAATGAAACTGGACCACTTTCTTATATCATACAGAAAAATAAATTCAAAATGGATGAAAAACCTAAATGTGAGACAGGAATACATCAAAATCCTAGAGGAGAACAAAGGCAGCAATCTCTTTGACCTCAGTCACAGCAACTTCTTGCCAGACACGTTTTCAAAGACAAGGGAAACAAAAGCAAAAATGAACTATTGGGACTTCATCAAGATAAAAAGCTTTTTCACAGCAAAGGAAAACTAAAAGACAATCTACAGAATGGGAGAAGATGTTTGCAAATGTCTTATCAGATAAAGGGCTAGTATCCAAAATCTATAAAGAACTTATCAAACTTAACACCCCAAACCCAAAAAATCCAGTCAAGAAATGGGCAGAAGACATGAACAGACATTTCTCCAAAGAAGATGTAAAAATGGTCAACAGACACATGAAAAAATGCTCCACATCACCTGGTATCAGAGAAACACAAATCAAAGCCACAATGAGATACCAGCTCACACCAGTCAGAATGGCTAAAATTAACAACTCAGGAAACAACAGCTGTTGGCGAGGATGTGGATAAAGAGGAACCCCCTTACACTGTTGGTAGGAATGCAAACTGGTATAGCCACTCTGGATAACAATATGGAGGTTCCTCAAAAAAGTAAAAATAGAGCTACCTTATGACCCAGCAATTACACTACTAGGTTTTTATCAAAAGGATACAAATATAGTGATTGGAAGGGGCACCTGAACCCCAATATTTATAGCAGCAATGTCCACAATAGCCAAAATATGGAAAAAGCCCAGATGTCTATCAATAGATGAATGGATAAAGAAGAGGTGGGGTGTGTGTGTGTGTGTGTGTGTGTGTGTGTGTAATACTAGTCAACCATCAAAAAGAACGAAATCTTGCCATTTGAAATGATGTGGCTGGAACTAGAGGATATTATGCTAAGCGAAATATGTTAGTCAGAGAAAGACAAATATCAGATTATTTCACTCATATGTGGAATTTAAGAAACAAAACAGATGAACATAGGGGAAGGGAAGGAAACATAAAATAAAACTAAGTCAGAGGGGGAGACAAACCTTAAGAGACTCTTAACTATAGGAAACAAACTGAGGGTGGCTGGAGAGGAGGTGGGTGGGGTGATACGGTTACCTGGGTGATGGACATTAAAGAGGGCACTTAAAGTAATGAGCCCTGGACATTTGTTATAGGCAACTAATGAATCACTAAACGCTACCTCTGAAACTAATAATACACTATATGTTAATTAATTGATTTTAAATTTTAAAAAAAAGTACAAGAAAAAAAAAGAAACCACAGTGGAGGGAAAGAAGGAAGGAAGGAGGGAGGGATGGTCACTAATGAGAAAAAAGTAGGGCGACTCCAGGAAGTGTTTAATGTCTAAGAGAATGAGACTTTCCCATCTTGTTTCAGGTTTCTAGTCCAGTTTAGTTATAAAAGCCAGAATAGGAAGATGATCTGGTACCTTTTCCGTGTGTTCTAGCCATGACTTTAAATACCATCTCTACGCCAACAACTCTCATATTTTTATCTCTAGCTCATACTTCTCTTCCAAATTTCAGATATAACCCAAATCTTCATGGATATCTAATATCTATCTTACATTCAACATATGCTGAATTTCTCTCTCCAAATCTGTTATATTCATGCCCTCCCATAACTCATTTAATGAGAATTTCAAGCTACTCATTCCTTAGGCAAAAATAAATGGAGTCATTTTTTAATACACTTTGTTTTCTTTTAATCATAACCCACATTCAAATTCTTAGAAAATCATGTTGGATCTACCTTAATAATATATTCAGAATCCAACTTTTCTGACCATCATTGTTAATACCGTAGTCTTTATCACCATTATCCTTGTCTTGGATTACTACAATCAATTCCCTATATCTCCATTGCCTACAATCTATTCTCAGAACACTTGCCAGAGTTCCTTTTAACATGAAAGTCAGATCAAGCAATGCCTCTTCTCAAAATCCTGAAATGGTTCCCATTTCCCTCAGAGTGAAAACCAGACTCTTTATAATGACCTACATGGCCCCACATGCTCTTAGTCCCCATCACCCAATTAATTTTATGATCTCATCTCCTACTATCCCACAGTCTCTGTTCTAGCTAATCTGTTCTCCTTGCTCTTCCTGAAACACTGTGGGCATGCTCCTACCTCAGGACCTTTGCACTGTCTGTGTCCTCTGCCTGAAATACTCTTTCTTCAGATAACATGACTCATCTTCTCATCTCTATCAAGAATATGTCACCTTTACAAGAAATAAATCATTTAAATAGCAACTCTACCCTCCTCTAGCACTTCCTTATTTCACTTTACCTTTTCTTTTTTCCATACCGTTCTTCACTTTCTAACATGCAGCTTACTTATTTATTACGTTTACAGTTTATTGTCTCCACCAGCTAGACCATAAATTTTTTTTTGACCTGAAGACATGTTTTATTTGTCCCATACAACATTTTAAATGTTTATGATAAAGTGCCAAAATTTTTAATTTGGAGATTTTACATAAATATCTAGATTCTGTTTTCTTGTGAAAAATTGATATATCTAACAAGTCTGTGCTCCCATTTTTTTTAGTCAGTGAATTTATTATATGTAAGCTATACCTAATAAAGCCATTTTTTATGATGTTCAGTTAGCCACTGTAGAGTTCATTATTAATTTTTGGTGTAGTGTTCAATGATTCACTAGTTACATATAACACCCAGTGCTCACCACAACACGTGCCTTCCTGGACCATAAATTCTATCATAACAGGAATTTTTCTTTTTTTTTTTTTAAAGATTTTATTTATTCATTCGACAGAGATAGAGACAGCCAGCGAGAGAGGGAACACAAGCAGGGGGGAGTGGGAGAGGAAGAATCAGGCTCATAGCGGAGGAGCCTGATGTGGGGCTTGATCCCATAACGCCGGGATCACGCCCTGAGCCGAAGGCAGACGCTTAACCGCCGTGCCACCCAGGCGCCCCAGGAATTTTTCTTTTGTTCATTGTTTTAATTACCAGTGTTAAAAATGGTGACTGACACATAGCACATGATCAAATGCTAAATAAATAAAGGTAAAAGTAAGTCAGGTGTTGTCTAAGGAGAATTGAGAATTCCATACTAGACATCTGGCACCAGGGAACAGCCGATGGAGAACTTCTTGCTTCTCCATAGCAGAGACAAGGTGTTTTACCTCCCAAATCACCAGCATTGCACACCACATCACGATTTAAAAATAAGTGTTGAATCACTATATTGTATATCTGAAACTAATATTACACTGTATGTTAACTAATAGGAATTTAAACAAAAACTTGAAAACACAAAGAGAAAAATAATAAGTGGTTGGTAAATGATTGTGGAATAAAGTTAGGGTCCATAGATGATAGAAAACTATTGATGTCCTTGAAAAGTAAGGCCTAATGCAAAAAAGCATTTATGAGAACATAATCCTGTCAATCTTTTGTAGCAAAGTATGAAGGAAAAACACACGGTTCACTAAAACTAATTCTGTCTCCAATTGAAACTGAGCTTAGGTTTCTTTTGATGGCCTGGTCAACATGCACTTCTATAATAACTTGTCATAGCTCAAAACCAAAACCAGCAACAAACAAACAAACAAACAAACAAATAAAAAGCATACTGATTAATTTCATTTATAGAAAATTCTGGAAAAGGCAACACTATGTATAGGAACGGAGGCCAGATTGATGATTGCCAGGGGTTAGGGACAGGAGAAAAGTCTGACTACAAAGGGTATTAGAATTGGTCTGTTTTCTATTTGTAGCAGTGGCTACATCTCTGCATTCATTAAAACTCACAGAACTATACACCAGAAAAAGTGAATACCACTGCATGTAAATTTTTTAAATGACATTCCCCATTTACAAGACACTGCTGATGCTCTGCTAAAATCTAAGCTGTAAGGCTCCACACATAAATTTGAAAGAAAGTGGAAGCTTAATGGTCCCTGGGCTCCTTATGGTGTTTGCATTGAGCATCTTTAGACAACCAGGGAGGGCTCCTCGGGGTCCAGATATTTACATTTGTCCAGTCATGCACTATTTGGCAGTGAAAAGTTCTGGGTATGTGTTTGTTCTAAGGTGTCATTTATTAAAGCCTCCCTGGCCTGTCACTTCCACATTTGTTCTGTCAGCTAACAAACAAGAGACCCACACAAAAGTCACACCTATGGGTCTTTGTTGTCACAACAGGCCTGCTGATCTAATAACTGCGTGAGACTAGATCTGCTTTCCCGTTACAAGACTTACCTTAAACTCATGAATTAGATGACTCATTCTTTTACAGGAGAACATTTTCTTGGAGTAGCATTCAGTCCTTGGATTACTGGTTTAAAGAATGGGCTTCTTTCTGATTTTTACTATCTCTACCTCACCTTCACCCTGCATTTTTCTTTTACTCTAATCCCCAGTTCATAGGATGTATTATTCACATTCGAGTAAACTCCATCTTGGAAATTTTAAGATTATCATATTAATTATTTTGATAACACCTTATCTCTGATATGTATCTTACAGTTTATCATACACTTTTACCTGTGTGGCATCTTTTAATTTTTATTGTAATCAATTAACTTCGCAGGCAGGAAGTATCATTTCCAGTTTAAAAATAAGGACAGAGTTTCAAAATGGCTAATAACTTTCTTGAGGTCACATGACCCATCAGAGGCAGGGCAGGGACTAGATTCCTGTTATGTGTAAGGGATTGGTAATTCTCATTTCTCTTACAAAAAACGAATTCTCACACCTTTTGATGCTACTCTGAAACCTATCAGCATATAATCATGTTCTTTCTCAATGAGTACTACATTATATAGACATTTGACTCAAATATCCTATGAAATTCCATGTGCAATTCAGCTTACAACACTGCACTTGCATTATTTCTACTACCAAAGGATCCTCTCATAAGTGCACCTTAGTATCTCCTAGTCACCTATATATCACCTATTTTCTAAGTTGCGTTGTAGAATTTTACAGATTGCACAATTTTAAATCAACATGACATGCCAGCTATGGTTCCCTCCAGGTTTTAGGTGCCTGTTTTTGGCACATGTCTTTGACACTAGGCGAAGTATTAGCTTGAGAAGCTTAAAAGCCAACAAAGTTCTCATTGAGGCAGTTTCATCAATAACAGAGGGACTCTTTTTGGAAAGTGCAGACTGTATTAGGGCCTCGGGTCTTCCCCTGGCCCTTTGGAGCCCCTGCTGTACAGGGAAGGCAGTTCTATCACAGGCAGGTCTTCTATCAGGTAGGGCCGTGGCAGAGCACCTCATCCCATACTCAAATTCAAGCCACAACTACTACTTACCATTTCCCAATTTTACTGCATTTTAGCCTTTGCATAGGCTGTTCCTTCTGCCTGGATTACTTTTCTCTCACTTGTCCTGGGGACTTGCCAGACACCTCCATTTACTTTTATGGGTGTCTGCAAAGGTGGGAAGTACTACACCAGGTGCTATGTATAATGACAGTTAGTGGAACAGCCAGGCATGTGCAACAAAAATTCTAATCTGACTGCCCTCACCCCTTTAACTCCCTCTCCCTGGGTTCTGTGTTTGCTGCCATGACAGCCATTTTTGATCCTGCTTTTGTACTAAATCAAGCCCCTTCTAACTGTTCTTTGGCAGTTATTCAAACCTGAATATTTCCCAGATACCAACTTTAATCCTTCAAAGTTGGCTCAAATACCACCACTCCCACTCTCCCACCCTAGCAGAAGCCCCCTTTCTATTCCCGGGCAGGGGGCAGAATCAGTTGCTCTTACCCTGTCTCCCGTGACCATCTGCACATGAGCCCTCACGGCACCCTTACCTCAGTCCTTAGTTCATTGTAGCTTGTAACCCTACTGGAGGGGTTACACCTAAGGGTAGGAGCTGTGTTGTATTTATTTGTGTTTTCACTACATATCCAGGACAGTACCTGGTGCTTGGTAAATTCTCAAAAGTTTCTTGCTTTGGTAAATAAATAAACACTATTTTACTGCTTCTTAAGAGGTTTTATGCTTATTAATATAATAGAGAGACAAACTAAAAACAAAAAACTCCAATGAAGTAAAAATACTGACTCCAAAAAAAGGATGAATGAAACACTTCCATTGCAGAAAATTCCCTATCAGAATTCATTCATAACCTTTGGTTAGATATTTGAGCCACCCTTGTCTACACAGTAATTTTTCCCCCGAAACAATATGTTCCAAAGGGCAATAGCTCCTGTCCTCTCACTGATAAAACTCACTCGAGTCTGTCTTGACTGGTTATCCAGTTAGTGTGTGTCTGTGTACATGTCAGCATACATGTATGTGTGTATGTGCAGATATTGTGCCAAACCCATTATTTGACAAATATACATTTCCCTAGAATTTCAATTATTACCAGCAATCTTGATATATGTAAGAAAAGAGCTTTAACCTCAGTCTATTCTGTGTTTTACATGTGGACATCTGATAATATTTTAGCAGGTTCTGTGGTGTCTCACTCCTGACATACATTTTCTTAGCTTTATTTTAATAGTATAAACCACCTTTACTAGCCAATGAAACATTATGAATGCAAGTGATATTCAATTATAGGAAAGCTGTCTCTCCATCCTAGAACAAGTCTCTCTCTCTCTCTCTCTCTTTTAAAAGCTCATTCAACAAATATGCGTTAAGGTGTTTTATCTTAAATTTGGTCTAACCCAATTCAAATAATGGGAATGCAGTGAAATTATGGGAAAGGAACACATAAAACTAGGTTGGTTGTCCGGATTTATTTTCCTTTAGATAGTCAATTTGCTTTAAAAGAATTGAATTCATTTGCCATGTTCTCTTTGGAAAGCATTGTGAGAAGTATAATTTAAAACTGCTCTCTCTTTTGCATGGTCTCTGCAAGACATAAAGGGGGCTAACAATGCATGTTTCTACTATAATGAGAGCTCTGTTCTGTTTGCCTCTATGTGAATTGCTCCTTCAGATAGAAAGTTAAAGACTATGAGTCAAAATGCTCCCAGGGCCTAAACTACTCCTAGGGAGCAAACTGGGCATCTTTGGATGCTTAACTCTTTCAGACCCTAAGACACATTTTCTTTTAAAGTTGCTAATTGCTAAAGAAACTTGATTCTATTGTCAAAGTTGTCTAATTAGCTAATGAGGGGTGGGTAAGCTCACAATCTCTTCAGTCTAATTTTTTCCATATTAAAATGCCTAATTCAAACTCTAGCAACAAAATAAAAAATTTTGTCAGGTTTCTCTATCTACGACTCTCAAGATAGAAGTATCAACAAGGACTTGCTAAATAGCGACCACGACCCTCCAAAACAAAACAAAGAATCCCCACCAAAGCCTGAACGTTGACCTACCACTCTGAAGGAATTACCTAAGGCTTCATCATAAAAGAGAAGGCAGACTGCCACGGCCAAGAACACATGTTTCAATGAGTATGTTGAGATTCTTTCATTGCTACAAAAACGTATTCCAGGGGTAGCATAGGACTAAAAAATAAAGTACTCAACTCTAAGAGGATTTTTTTTTTTAAAGATTTTATTTATTTATTTGACAGAGGCAGAGACAGCCAGCGAGAGAGGGAACACAAGCAGGGGGAGTGGGAGAGGAAGAAGCAGGCTCTCAGCAGAGGAGCCTGATGTGGGGCTCGATCCCATAACGCCGGGATCACGCCCTGAGCTGAAGGCAGACGCTTAACCGCTGTGCCACCCAGGCGCCCCTAAGAGGATTTTTTTTGAAGAACAGACTGGGCTTCACCAAAGAATTCTGAATTAAACCGCTCTCAGTTTCTAAAATAAGCAGTGAAACAAATGACTTCGTGAAGCAGCAGTAAAAAGAGTAGCACTATCACTAAGGCTTGTAATCTCCCTAAAGAAATTCTAATTTAAATTGTCCAGGTCAAATTTATCCTTATCAGGAAAAACATAGTAAGGTGGGAAATGGCAGAGGTTTGGTAACATGGGAGGGTGGGGGGAAGGGTGTTGGTCAGTAGGTTGGAGGGTTGCACAGAGGAGGGGCCAGGAATTATTAAGACTAGGAGATAGAGAGCTTCTTTCTCCAAGAAACTACATGTAATTTTGAATGCAGGATAAATACTGCAGAAGCACAATAGATGTTTATCAAGTTTCTATCTCATGCATGTGAGGAAATTGATTTTCAGATTTCTGAGCACACAGCTATCTGATTTCATACAGCACCACCTTCTTGTGCACTAATGACTAAGACAGATGTCCCCAGCCCTGGCTGTTTTGATCTAGTCATTTCCTTGTTTTTGATCTGACACAGTAATGGTTTGGGGGGGTTCAATGCAAGAGAGACACTATATTGGAATGAGTGTCATTGATTTATGCCCTCTGGCAGACTTCCAGGGAGTAAATTATGAGGCCCCTTTTCATCCTTTTCGAGGATTTGTTCAGTTTCTTTAAACTTCCCCAGTAAATTCAGGGAAGTGTATATGTGGGCTTGTATGCCTGTGTGTATGTATAAAAGCATCTGATCCATACCGTCCAGCCTGGATTGTTGCAATGTCTGCAGGGCAAGACAGCTCCAGAGAGCTGATGAAATGACCCAAAGCCTCCCTTAACCTGTAAGCTAGGTAGAATTGTAGCAAATCTAGCAGATTTGGCAAAGGTTTTATCAATAAACACAGACAAAAGCACAATCGACACTTAGGAAGCAATGGATTCAGTCTTGCCAATCTGTTTACAGTTAGCATGTTATCAGGATTAGAAAAGGCAAGAGTTTCTTCCAATAGAATCCATTTCTTTCTGTGGTTCCTTTCTTTAAATATAGCCCTGAAGAATCAAAACAGTCTTATTTTCCTGCCTAACATAGTTCTAGTACTAGATGTGAAATAAATGTTGCAAGTTTATTTCTTATAAATAGCAATTGTGTTTAGCATGCATACAGTTTTAAAATGCTAGTCCTAGTAGTTCCTTTAGTATAGTTTTCCCCTTTTCCCCCACCAGATTTGAAAGCAAGGGTCACCCTGGCCTCAATATTATTTCTTCAATTTACTTTTAAATCACTATTAAGCCATTTTCACACGTGCTCTTTCCTTAGGAGAAAAACACTTTACATTCTTCAAACTTTTAATAAGAAGAATGTTATAGAAGTCTAGTTTATAAAATTTAAAGCATGAAATGAAGCTTTCTTCTTTCCTGAAATAGCCATTGAGAAATTCCAGAAGCATCTTTCTGAAAGACAATACGCACTGCCTCTCTTCATAATATTCAGAGGAAAACTCTTATGAATTAATGCAGCGATAAATACTGCAGATAAAGCCTCTAGATACATAGTAGCATGATGTTTCTAATTAAGATGTAGCAAGATTTTCAAACACAAAATTATTTTATATTAAGAGCCAAAATTAGAATAACTTGTATAAAAGGTTATACTAACTGTAACATCAACCCATTGCCATTGTGTATTTTCAGTAAAAGCTGACTAAATTTATTTTTTTAGAAAGTAATGAAATTACGGAGTGAATCTAGTTGAAATAACAGATTTGTTTTTAGTGTTGTAAGTCAGTGAGTAGCAGAATTTTTCATTCAATTTTGCTGTTGTTTAGAAGTTCATGGGAAATGAAAACAAATAAAAATTTAAAATAACTTTAGTGGTAACAGTTGGTTCTCATAAAATGCAATTCACTGGGAAATGAAACAATTTGTAACTTTTAGATTCATTGTTAAACTAGTAAAAGTTATCCTAAATTAAATCAATGAAGTATCCAACAAATATTTATTGAATACCTACTTTGTATACAGCAGAGTAGAACGTGGTATTCAATGGAATTGATGTTGCATTTCTTCTGAATCAAAATTTACTTCAGATTCCCCATTTGGTTTTAGTTTACTAGACAGAAGATAAATAAAATACATTTTGGGTGGAGAATCCATTCTCATTTACTACAAAGACTGCCTTGATGAAGTAAATGTTAAAATATCTGTACTTGAGATCTCTCTCACTTTTTAACTTTGTATCAGTACATTAAAATCTGCACATGCTCAGCTCTGTAGAGCTGTAATGCAGGAAGATCCCAGGAAATGTTCACAATGGATACATCAATTCTTCCAATGATTTTTCTGACAGTCCTTGGGTCTCTAAAGAGCTGATATGATGCTTTTCTCACCTAGATCTAATTTTGAAATATTGTACAGATATACTTTAAAAATTTATATCTTTATATAAGGTATTTTCTCTTAATCAATGTATGGATTTAAAAAAAATAAAATAAAAATAACCTTGAAAATATTTATCAATTTTTTCCAAAAATTCCAGATAAAAACATCGGGTAGTCTTATTTTGAAAATACACATTTAAAATATTAAATTCATGGGGCGCCTGGGTGGCACAGCGGTTAAGCGTCTGCCTTCGGCTCAGGGCGTGATCCCGGCGTTATGGGATCGAGCCCCACATCAGACTCTTCCGCTACGAGCCTGCTTCTTCTCCCATTCCCCCTGCTTGTGTTCCCTCCCTGGCTGGCTGTCTCTATCTCTGTCAAATAAATAAATAAAATCTTTAAAAAAAAATTTTAAGTTCATGGTAAGGAAAATACTAATTTTCTCCAGTTATTTTTTCCACCATCACCATTTTTAATTAAAAGTGAGGGGAAAAAAATGAAAACAGACTGTCAAGTTTAATAGACCTAATTTTACATTTTAGGATAAATAATTACAACCCAATCAAAACTTTCTACTACACAATCCCTGATTTTACACATAAAATACTTCCAGCATTAGCTTCATAAATTTTTTTAAAGAAAAACAAGGGTAGCTTAAACTGTTTGAGACATTGAGTCATGGCAAAACAAACGTGAGCTTTGAAACTGAAAGGAGCTGTGTTTTAATCTCAACTTCCCCACTTTCTTGTTTCTCTGAGTTTCAATTTCCTAACTTTATAGAGTTATTATGAGATTAAAATGAGATGACATTAAATGCAATGATATATGCAAATCATCTAAGAGTCAAGCACAAAGTGCTTAATGAATGGCAGCTATTAAGTGGCCATGGGGTGCAACTGAGGGTCTGGACTTTGGAATTCTGACGAGCTTCACTTGGACCCAATACATACAAGGTGAATACTTTCAGACAAATCAGGCTAGCTTTCAGAATTTCCACTTGTTTTATTTAAAACAGAATAATAGTACACGCACAGTTTTGGAGATTATTAGATAATAACAGCATACAAAGCACATCTCCTATGAACTTTACGTATAGTGTGACCTTAGTATGATTTATCCACTCTACTATAGATGGCATTTGGGTAGTCACAAAAGTGCTGCTACAAACATTCTTGTATATGTCTTTTGCTATATACACACGAATTTCTGTTAAGTAAATCCTAGGAGTAGGGTTGCTGGGTAATGAGGTGTGTGTAGTAGTGGTAGCCATGTAGTAGGTGATCATTAAATGATAGCTAGTAATATAGTTTGATAGTGGTGTTCAGATTTCCAGGGTTGACAAAATGGGAAAAATACCTGTCAAAAAAAACCCCTGCAAATACTTAGTAGAGGAAGGGGATGACAATGTCATATGTATGTGCACGTAACATTACAATTCTGATGTTTACTCTACAATCAGGCAATCTAAAATAACAAAAAAACAAACAAGAAAATAAGTAAATACTATAGGGTTCCAGTCCACTAAACCCAGCTCTCTTCTTTCGAACATACAGAAGTGTCCCTTTTGTAGGACATGTGAGATTTAGACTACAGTGGACCCTTCGTAAACAGTGACAAGTATTACATTCAGGTAAAGGAAATTGAAGTCATTCAGCTTTTTCAATACATAAACTTGGATGTCTAAAACATTCTTCAGGAAAATAGTCCTCTCTTGGTGTCTATGTGATGCTAAAATCACACATACAAAAAGAAAAATATTCAGGCAAACTGGCTGTTCAACATTCTATCCAGAGATTCTATTGTTTTGCTGATTTACATTAAAAAACAAAACGGTTTAGTAAAACCAGTGTGGCATGGAGGGACAGCCTTACCCAGCATTCTAATTATTTATTTATTTTTTTTGGACAATGTGAAAACCTCCTTAATTTACAGGCTAAGTGCTATTCCATGGAATCATTTACACACTGTCAAAACTAGGACCAGGGCTCACAGAGTCAAAGGAGAGGTGGCTGGGATGCTTCGGTAAAGCTTAACAAGTCAAGCTTCCAATACCATTGCTTAATTCTGTAAGAATTTAGTCTTCTAGAAAGAACCGAACCCTTCCTTGCCTATCATCTTCAAGCTTAACCCTCTGTTTAAATATTAGGAAGATGAGGTTCAGAGATGTAAATTATTGACCTAAACACCCCAGTAGGTAGTGGTACCTAGACTGGAGCCCAGGTGACTTGACTCCTAGGCTTTTGCTTTTTCTATTAAATCACACATAATTGGGGGCGTCTGGGTGGCTCAGTTGGTTAAGTATCTGCCTTCCGTTCAGGTCATGATCCCAGTGTCCTGGGATAGAGCCCCACGGTGGGCTCCCTGCTCATCGGAGAACCTGCTTCTCTGTCTCCCTCTGCTGCTCCACCTGCTCCCGTGTGGGCGCTTTCTCTCTCTCTCTCTCTCTCTCAAATAAATAAATAATCTTTTAAAAATTAAATAAATCAGACACAATTGCATATGATAGTAAAGTTAGGGTATATAGGTAATAACTCAATGTTAATAAAAGCAAGAAGAGTTTTAATAGTAATACCTCACATTTTCTCAACCTTTATCCATGCCAGGCACTGGAGTGAGCACTTGACATACATTATCTCCCTTCATTCATAGAACAACCCACTGACCGGCATTACTGTTACTACTTTTTTCAAAATGAGCTAAAGGATTTTAAGAATTTACCTAAGGTCACAGCAACGATCAAAAGCAGAGCCAAATTGATACCCAGTTCTGTCTGACTCCACTGAGGGACTCTTGGCCATGTCCTAACATAGAATAATACTTGCAGAATTAGATTATTAAAGTACATATAAAACACCTTCCCTATCTCTATCTTCATTTACACTTGAAAATATGAACATCCCCTCCACAATATGGGTGAAAACATAGGTGCTATCTGTTATTCTGGTGAAAAATAAATGAGCTTCTGGAAATTTGGTTAGCACACCAATCATCGCCAATATTGAAAAATATAGCTCTGAGGATGAATGTTATCTTTGCAGTAAAAAAGATGGCATTCATTTAAATAAAATAGAAGGTTCTTGCTCTATAATATCCCAATTCCACAACAGTCACCTGTCATTAACTCAGCACGTAACTCTTTCATTCAAGCTGAATAATGTTCTGGAAAAGGCAGCCAGACTACTTAAACATTCATATCTACATTGGGTAGGAATTCATTTTTTCAACCACTGAGCACTCATTCCTTATGGACAAAGAGAGTAAGATATGAATGAAATATGTATTGAGGAAAGGACTATTTCCCCAGGACAGTTCAAAATAGGTGGAAAGCACCACAGTAATTTCCTTGCAATTGCATAGTTCCTTTGCTTATTAAATTTTGAAGAGGTTATCAATTTGGAATATAACCTAAAGAGTTTATGTTTCATAATTTTACTTTATTGCTGAAATATTTATGCAAATATTCAGTGTAGGAAGATGCTGCCAGATGGAAATGCAATAGTTGTGGAATTCTTCCTGGCATTTCCGACAGAATATATAATACCGAATCGCTTTATGCTAATGTTTTGCAATGGAATACATATTTTATAGCTACTTTGAAATGCAAATTTAAAAGATCTGAACACTTTAGAAATCATGCCAATGCAAAGTAAACTAATATAAAAAGTAGGAGTTAGATAGATAAATTACAGCAGTGTCATATCAACTGCATTTTGGTAAAAGTAATGAGCCATGTCTTTATAGCCTTTGTGTAAATACACTTTAATATTTAGAAGTAAAACTGTGTTTTGGCAAGATGAATGTTAACTAACCTCAAGATATATGTGACGTCAAATATATGACTTCTAATCTAAAAGGTACACTTAAAGATACTTAACTTTCCTACTCCCTCTTCCCGCACTATTTTCACCATTGATAAATTCTGTAATGTAGGGTATGTGGTATCTTTGCTGCATCCAAAATTCAAAGGAAAATTTAAGGCATGTGTCACAAATGAATTTGAGTTATAAGAGGATTAAATTTTTATTATTATTAAAAATCTTTTAGTTTGAAATTTGTTAAGTTTCTATTACTTGTCAATCAATTTTATCTCACTATGTTATAACACCTTGTAAGAATCAATGCAATATCCTAACTCTGTCGTTTCTTAAAATTGTGGTCAGAAGCTCAGTGCTAAATACCAAAACATTCTTTAAAAGACACTACAAAGAACAATCTTCTCATTGACTCCATCAAACAATTTCCTCTTTCAAATTGCGATATATTTCATCACAGGATTTTAAATAAAATGACATCTTGCTTTGAAAGTTATGGTTGGGAGTGCCTGGGTGGCTCATGGGGGCCTGGGTAGCTCAGCTGTTAAATGTCTGCATTCCCGTAGGGTCATGATCCCAGGGTCCTGGGATGGAGCCCTGCATGGGGCTCCCTGCTTGGCGGGAAGCCTGCTTCTCCCTCTCCCACTCCCCTTGCTTGTGTTCCCTCTCTCACTGTCTCTCTCTGTCAAATAAATTAAAAAAATCTTTAAAAAAAAAGTTATGGTTGTTTTTGACAATGCCTTCAATTTATATTCTCATTTTTAGAGCTATTTTGAACATGATTCAGGAACTGAATCTGGGCAAGAAAAAGGAAACTGTGAGTATCTTGTGAATGATTAAAATTATAAATGGTTAAAATAACTATTTAGGTTCATTTAAGATCCCAAAATACCTGGACTGTTTTCTCTTTTGCTTCATTCCTCCTTAGTCTCACAGAGGATATTAAAAAAACAACATCAATGCCACTGGACTTTTTTTGCACAGTAGAATATTCAAATCTAAGAAAAATAATTTTTGTTGAATTCACTATTAATAAAATATATTATGCTATTTGACCATTACAAATTGTCCTAATTGTCATTATTCCATTAGTTCCTCACAATTATTATAGGAAGTGGGTATTACTAATTGTTTTCAGTTAGGGAAATAGACTCATAGAGGTTAATTGGCTCACCCAAGTCATATATCCAGGGAAAGCTATTGCTGGTTTCTTCTGATACTTAAACTTTGATAATTTAGGCTTGGCTTAAGCACATACAGCAATTGTGAATTAGAATGCTTTAATGTTAGTTTCATTCTGCCACTCTAACCAGGGAGAAATTCTTTGGAACAACTACTATCCTCTGGTCTACCTTGTTTTCTCTCCTGTAGTTTATACGGGTAGAACTATACTTACTATAGTCTAGTATATAGTATACTAAACATAGTACTATCATATGGTAATATATATACTTACTACTATATATATACACACACATACTTACTACAGTAAGTAGATGTGGAACATGTGAAATATTTGTATTTGTGGAGGACAGAGCTTGTGAGGAATTCAGATTTGGTCATGAAGCCAGTGAAGTATAAGGCTTTGGAAAAAAGTAAGGGGAAAGAGTTTTATTCCTCCCTTCCTCCTTTACTGGAAGCCCTGTGAGTGAAACCCTGTCCAGCAGTATTTCTTGGCTCTGAGGCCTGAAACTCAAATGTGATCCTGCATTTGCAAACTTAAATCTGATATTGCAGGGGTTGTATTTATTAGCAAAAGCACTTGTACATGCATTAAAGTTTTACACAAAAATCTTGCTCATGCCATTAGAATTTCTGGGTGAATATCTATATGACACATTCACTAATGCCAATGACCATGCCATTATACACCTACTAACCGCACTTAGAAAGGGGTGCTGTCGGTGGTTATTTTTTACAATAAAATTGCTATTCTCTACAATGCACAAACCCAAGCTAATCAAAAATGAATCATGTGGCTCCCAACACATTGGAGGTAAATTAGGAATCACCATCTGGCAGAGAGCTTCTCTTCTTAAAATTGCTCTCTCCTTTTTTAATTAAAATGTGTTTTAATTAAAAATAGACATGTCAAGAAGCACTGTATATCAATTACATGACTGACAATATGCTTTCATTTTTTTTCTAAAACATATGAACCAGAAATGGAATGTCATGGTTTCTCTCAAGAGAAACCGTAAAATACAGAAGGAGAGAGAGAGTGAGAGAGAGAGAGAGAGAGAGAGAGAGAGAGAGTTGCAACTAGAAGCCATTTCAGCTTTATCAAAATCCAACCAAATCTTTTCTTGAATGTTTTATTGCTTAAGGAAAACATTGAAAGGGTGTTTATTCCTCATTTTTTGATGCAACTAATAGAGTTTTTCATTCACTCTGTATCATCAACGGTTTTAGAAAATTTCTCAAATGTTCTTAGCTAGCTTCCTCTTAAGTGACCTGGGATGTTCCAAGACTATCCTCATTGCCCAGGCCCTCCTTTATCCTTTTCCTGTCCATGCACCTTTTCTGATTGGCAAAGAAATAGCAGACTTCTTTTGTGTAGCCAGAAGTACAAAGGGTGAGGGTGACGGATGGGGGTCCAGAAAGAAGCAGCAGGAAGAGAGAATAAGAAACCACAGCCAGGATCAAAGGTACCACACACACACACACACACACACACACACACGGAGTGTGTAAGTGAAAGAGAGAGAGAGAAAGGACAGAGACAGAGACAGGGACAGAGAGAGAATGCTGTCAAACTGGGCCTTCAATCCATAAGACTGGCATTTGAACCTTCCTGCCATTGTCTTAGGCATTCCCAGTGTAATTCCTTCAGGACACCCTGCTCTACATGCGTAAAGGTAAAATATTAATGATCATAATAATCAGACATATTTAGCAACAGTCAAATGATTTTTAGTTCGGATTGCTTTTCCCAACTGCTACAATTATTCAGTATCACTGTAACTGTCTCTCTTTTAAAAATCTGTTTCCAGTATTTGGCTTTGTCTTTTAATTTGTTTTTATTATTTTTTCTTACTTTATATCACTGCAATTTAATATTTTTCTTAAGCAGACTTGTTTATTTTAGAATAGTTTATATTTGCAGAAAAATTATAAAGATGGTACAGAGTTCCCATATATCTCACACCCAGTTTCCCCTACTATTAACATCTTACACTGGTATGGTATATTTGTCACAATTAAATGAACATAGATACATTATTATTAGCTAAAATCTATGTTTTGTTCATATTTTCTTAGTTTTTACCTAATGTACTTTTTTTTCCTACTGCAGTATCTTATCCAGGATGCCACATTATAGTTAGTTGTCATTTCTCTTTAAGCTCCTTTTGGCTGTGACAGTTTTTCAGACCTTCTTTATTTTTGATGATCTGGGCAGTTTTGGAGAGGTAGTGGCCAAGTATTTTGTTAAACGTCCCTCTACTGGAGTGTTATCGATGTTTACCTGCGGTTGTATCTTTTGGGAGGAACCCACAGACATGAAGGGCTACTTCAGCCCATCACATCAGGAGCACGTACTATGAACAAGCCTTACAACTGGGCTGTTAATCTTTTTTTTTTATTTTTTTATTTTAAAGATTTTATTTATTTATTCGACAGAGATAGAGACAGCCAGTGAGAGAGGGAACACAAGCAGGGGGAGTGGGAGAGGAAGAAGCAGGCTCATAGCGGAGGAGCCTGATGTGGGGCTCGATCCCATAACGCCGGGATCACGCCCTGAGCCGAAGGCAGACGCCCAACCGCTGTGCCACCCAGGAGCCCCTGTGCTGTTAATCTTGACCACCTGGCTGAGGTAATGTTTGTCAGGGCTCTCCACTATAAAGTTACTCCTCCCTCTCTTCCCCCTGTCTTTTTCATACTTTCCCCCCTTTATTGGAGAATGGCATTAGAAACCAAGATGAAACTCAGCTTTTATTTATGTATATATGTGTTTTTAGATAACCCACCTTGTTTAAAAATTATTTTAAAGCGTTGAGGCGTCTGTGTGGCTTAGTCAGTTAAGCATCTGCCTTCGAGCTCAGGTCATGATCCCAGGGTCTTAGGATCAAGCCCCACATGGGGCTCCCTGCTCAGTGAGGAGCCTGCTTCTCCCTTTCCCTCTGCCCCTCTCCCCCACTTGTGCTCTCTCTCTTGCTCTGCTCTTTCTCCCTCTCAAATAAATAAAATCTTAAAAAATAAAATAAAATAATGTTAAAGCCTTATTAGAGTCATTTTCCAAATAGCAGCAGATCTTTTATGTAAAAATTAAATTGATTTAAAAAATTTTAATTTTATCCATAAAACAGAAACTCCAGTTGATAATTTATTATATACTTCAATTTCCATTCTACATAGGACCTGTGATATATACACACCTTCACTGCATAGATTTAGCATGCATAATGTTGATAATAACAAAGGAAAGCATTCTACCCATAGCATTGCACAAGCAATATGTGATAGATTGAAATTGTTTTAGAAATATCCTCTTGAGGGGCGCCTGGGTGGCACAGCGGTTAAGCGTCTGCCTTCGGCTCAGGGCGTGATCCCGGCGTTATGGGATCAAGCCCCACATCAGGCTCTTCGCTATGAGCCTGCTTCTTCCTCTCCCACTCCCCCTGCTTGTGTTCCCTTTCTCACTGGCTGTCTCTATCTCTGTCGAATAAATAAATAAAAATCTTTGAAAAAAAAAAGAAAAAAAAGAAATATCCTCTTGAAACAGACTGTGGTCGCTGGGGTGGGGAAGGAGCTGTGGTCAGAGAGAAGGGCAAGAAACAGGCTAACACATAGGGAACTACATGGAGAAAACAAATCACCATTGCAGTTGGCTGGGAAAGCGAGAGGGGCCAAATTTCATGAGTTCTTGCAACCAATGGGGCTTAACATCTGGAGTTCTAAAGGTCAGCAGGCTTGGCTCAGGGAGAGCCCAGAGATATTGGGACTGCTCTTGGAGAGAAGGCAGGCAAAGAGCCCATGAACATACAGTGCAGAAACAGTGACCTAAAGAGCACCTGGAGCTCATGATGGGGAGATTATCTGCTCATCTAAGAGCATGTCCCAGAAAGGCAGCATTCACAGAGAGAACCCTCCTGGAACAAAGAGAATGGCAGGTGCCATTTTCCTCCCCCAAACCCTCAGGATAAACAGAGCCACCTGCAGGAACTAGCACAGCACTGACACCTACTACCTAACTTGCTTATACCAAGCCCTGTCCCCTCACCCTCCTGTGGAACCACCCTTCCCACTCATGCTTGCCTCCGTCCCACCACAGGGAGCCCCTCTCCCAGAAGACTGGCCCAAATCCCTGCCTACACAATGTTTTCCAACCTGGGAGTTTTGCAGGGCCTGAGTTCTGGCAGCAGTGTGACAGGTCTCATTTCACAAGCAGACCAGAGCACACCTAGTTAAAACTTGCCACATTCAGTCCAGGAACCAAACACCACCCACAACAGGCAGTAAGAGTCTCTGCAAACAACTAGCCTGAAGGATAAAGCAGCCAGGTCACAACAGCAGAGCATACACAGCACACTTTGGAGACACTCCCTGAAAAGCCAGGCCCTGGAGAACAAGGGACATTACACTGCAGGGCACTGTAAGACCTCTTCTCCATAGGGCCATTACCCTCAAGAACAGAAGTAGATGACTTCCCTAATACCCAGAAACATGCACAAAGACTTAGAAAAAATAAGAAGACAGAGGAATTTGTCCCAAATGAAAGAACAGGACAAGGTTGTGGCCAGAGATCTAAGTGAAACAGATATAAGTAACATGCCTGATGGAGAATTTAAAGCAATGATCATAAAGATACTCAGTGGACTTGAGAAAAGAGTGGAGGACATCAGTGAGACCCTTAACACAGAGGTAAGGAATAAGATAGCAGAGATAAAGGACTCTATAAATGAAATGAGAAACATGCTTGATAGAATGAACGGCAGGCTGGAAGAAGCAGAGGAATGAATTAATGACCTAGAAGACAAAGTAATGGAAAGTAATCAAGTGGAACAGGAGAGAAAAAAGAATTATGCAAAACAAGAATAGATTTAGGGAACTCTGTGACTTTATCAAATATAATAACATTTTCATTATAGGAGTCCCAAAAGAAGAATAGAGGTAAAAGGGGGCAGAAAATTTATTTGAAGAGATAATAACTGAAAACTTCCCTAATCTGGGGCAGAAAGCAGATATCTAAATCCAAGAGGCTCAGAGAATCCCCAACAAAATCAACAAAAGCAGTTCTGCACCAAGACATATTATAATTAAAATGGCAAAATATAGTGATAAAGAGGGGTTCCTTGGTGGCTCAGTTGGTTAAGCATCTGCCATAAGCTCAGGTCATGATCCAGGGTCCAGGATTGAGCCCCACGTGCAGCGCCCTGCTCAGTAGGGAGCCTACCTCTCCCTCTCCCTCTGCTGCTCCCCCTGCTTGCGCTCTCTCTCTCTCTTTCCCTCACATAAATAAATAAAATCTTTAAAAAATATAGAGATAAAGAAAAAAAATTTAAAACAGCAAGACAAAAGAAGATAGTTACATACAAGAGAAACCCCATAATGTTACCAGGGGATTTTTCAGCAGAAACTTTTCAAGCCAGAAGACAGGGCATTATATATTCAAAGTGCTGGATGAGAAAAATCTGCAGCCAAGAATACTCAGTCCAGCAAGCCTATAATTCAGAATAGAAGGAGAGATAAAGAGTTTCCCATACAAACAAAAACTAAAGGAATTCATGACCACTAAACCAGTCCTGCAAGAAACATTAAAGGACACTCTGAGTAGAAAGGAAAGACCAAAAGTGACAGTATGAAGGTAGGAAACACAAAAGCTGTAAAAATAAATATTTTTGTAAAATATCAGGCAAGGAACTCACAAAATTAAAGGATGTAAAATATGACACTACGTACCCAAAATGTGGGAAAGAGAGGGGTAAAGAATGGGTTCAAATTTACAATAACCAACAACTTAATATAGACTGCTATATGCAGAAGGTGTTATATACAAACTTAATGGTAACCACAGATCAAAAACCACTGAAATATGCAAAGACTAAAGAGGCAGACATCCAAATATGTCATTAAAGAAAACTAACAAACCATGAAATAGAGAAAGACAAGAAAGGATCAGAGAAAATCTTCAGGAACAATGACAAAACAGGTAATAAAATGGCAATAAATACACATCTATCAATTGTTACTTTGAATGTAAATGGATTAAACGCTCCAATGAAAAGACATAGGGTGACACAATGGATGTAAAAAAAAAAAAAAAGACCCATCGATATGCTGCTTATAGGAGACTCATTTTAGACCTAAAGGAACTTGAAAATTGGAGATGAGGGGATGGAGAAATATTTATCATGCAAACAGATGTTAAAAGAAAGACCAAATAGAAATACTTATATCAAACAAAATAGACATTAAAACAAGAACTATAACAAGAGAGAAAGGAGGACACTACATAATAATAAAGGGGACAATCCAACAAGAAGATGTAACAATTGTAAATATTTATGCACCCAACATGGGAGCACTAAATACGTAAAACAGTTAATAACAAACATAAAGGAACTAATCAATAATACTCCACTCCCAGCAATAGACAGATCACCTAAGCAGAAAATCAACAAAGAAACAAGAGCTCTGAATGACACACTGGCCGAGATGGACCTCATAGATACATACAGAACTGTCCACCCTAAAACAACAGAATACTCATTCTTCTCGAATGCACATGGAACTTTCTCCAGAACAGGCCACATACTAGGTCACAAATCAGGTCTCAATCAATAATACAATAATAGGGGACTTTAACATCCCACTTACATCAATGGACAGATCATCTAAACAAAAAATCAATAAGGAAACAATGATTTTGAATGACACACTGGAACAGATGGGTTTAACAGATATATTCAGGGACGCCTGGGTGGCTCAGTCAGTTAAGTGTCAGCTTTAGGCTCAGGTCATGATCCCAGGGTCTTGGGATCAAGTTCCACTTTGGGCTCCCTGCTCAGCCAGAAGGGAGTCTGCTTCTACTTATGCCTGCCATTCTGTCTGCTTGTGTTCTATCTCTCATGCTCTCACTCTCAAAGAAATAAATAATATAGAGATAGATAGATAGGTAGATATAGATACATTCAGAACATTCCATCCTAAAACAGCAGAATACACATTCTTTTCAAGTGCACATGGAACATTCTCCAGAATCAATCACATATTAACCCACAAAACAAGCCTCAACCAATTCAAAACTATCCAAGTCTTACAATGCATCTTTTCTGACCACAACACTATGAAAGTAGAAGTCAACCACAAGAAAAAAATGGAAAGACCACAAATACATAGAAGTTAAACAATCTGCTACTAAACAATGAATGGGTCAACTAAGAAATCAAAGAAGAAATAAAAAAGCTCATGGAAACAAAGGAAAATACAATGGTTCAAAACCTTTGGGAGACAGCAAAGTGGTTTTTAAAAGGGAAGTTTATAGCAACACAGGCCCACCTCAAGAAGCAAGAAAAATCTCAAATGAACAACCTAAACTTACACCTAAAAGAGCTAGAAAAAGAACAACAAACAAAGCCTAAAACCAGCAGAAGGAAGGAAATAATAAATGATATAGAAACTAAAAAAAAAGGAAGTTGATGAAACCAGGAACTGATTCTTTGAAAAAAATCAATAAAATCGATAAACCTCTAGCCAGATTTACTAAGAAAAAAAGAGGAAGGACTCACATAAATAAAATTGCAAATAAGAGAGGAGAAATACAACACCACAGAAATATAGTAAGAGAATATTATGAAAAACTATATGCCAACAAATTGGACAACACAGAAGAAATGGATAAATTCCTAGAAACATATAATCTACCAAAACTGAAACAGGAAGAAATAGAAAATTTGAACAGACCAATTACCAGCAAAGAAATTGAATCAATAATCAAAACACTCCCAAAAAACAAAAGTCCAGGACCAGATGGCTTCACAGGCAAATTCTACCAAACACTTAAAGAAGAGTTAATATCTATTCTTCTCAAACTATTCCAAAAAGTAGAAAAGGAAGGAAAACTTCCAAATTCATTCTATGATGCCAGCAAAAATACACCACAAAAAAAAAAAAAGAAAGAAAAGAAAAAGAAAAAAGAGGACTACAGGCCAATATGTCTGATGAACATATATACAAAAAATTCAACAAAATACTAACAAACAGAATCCAACAATACATTAAAAAAATGATTCGCCATGTTCAAGTAGGATTTATTCCTGGGATGCAAGGGTGGTTTAATTGATTACCATGATACATCACATCAATAAGACAAAGGATAAGAACCATATGATCATTTCAATAGATGTAGGAAAAGCATTTGACAAGGTACAACAGCCATTCATGATAAAAATCTTCAACAAAGTAGGTTTAGAGGGAACATACCGCAACATCATTAAGGCCATATATGAAAAACCCACAGCTAGTATCATCCTTAATGGGTAAAACTAAGAACTTTTCCCCTAAGGTCATGAACAAGACAATGATGTCTACTCTCACCACTTCTCTCATCATAGTACTGGAAGTCCTAGCCACAGCTATCAGACAAAAAAAAAGAAATAAAAGGAATCCAAATCAGTAAGAAAGAAGTAAAACTTTCACTATTTGCAGATAACATGATACTACATATAGAAAACCCAAAAGATCCCACCAAAAAACTGCTAGAACTGATAAATTCAGTAAAGTCGCAGGATACAAAGTCAATGTACAGAAATCTGTTGCATTTCTATACACCAATAATTAAGTAGCAGAAAGAGAAATCAAGGAATTGATCCCATTTACAAATTTTGTACTAGAAATAATATGATACTTAGGAATAAACCTAACCAAAGAGGTGAAAGACCTGTACTCTGAGAACTATAAAATTCTGATGAAAGACACTGAAAATGACACAAAGAAATGAAAAGACCTTCCACAGTCAAGGACTGGAAAAATAAATATTGTTAAAATGTATATGCTATCCAAAGCAATCTATACACTTAATGCAATCCCTATCAAAATGACAACACCATTTTTCACAGAACTAGAACAAACAATTCTTAAATTTGTGTGGAACCACAAAAGACCCTGAATAACAAAAGCATTCTTGAAAAAGAAAAGAGCAAAGCTGGAGGCATCACAATTCCAGACTTCAAGTTAAATCAGAAAGCTGTAGTATTCAAAACAGTAATGGTACTGGCATAAAAATAGACACATAGATCAATAGAACAGAATAAAATGAATGCACAACTATATGGTCAATTAATCTTACACAGAGCAGGAAGGAATATCCATAGAAAAAAAGACAGTCTCTTCAATCAGTGAGACTGGACCACTTCCTTAAACCATACACAAAAATAAATTCAAAATGGATAAAAACCTAAATGTGGGACCTGAAACCATAAAAATCCTAGAAGAGAGTAGAGCCAGTAACTTCTTGACATCGGCCATAGCAACTTTTTTCTAGATAGGTCCTCTGAGGCAAGAGAAACAAAAGTAAAAATAAACTATTGGGACCACATCAAATAAAAAGCTTCTGGACAGCAAAGGAAACAATCAAGAAAACTAAAAGGTAACCTACAGAATGGGAGAAGATACTTGCAAATGACATATCCAATAAAGGGTTAGTATTCAAAATATATAAAGAACTTATACAATTCAACACCCAAAAAACAAATAATCCAATTAAAAATGAGCACAAGACAAGAACAGACATTTCTCCAAAGACATACGGATGGCAAACAGACACATGACAAGGTGCTCAACATCACTCATCACCAGGGAAATGCAAATGAAAACCACAATGAGATATCACCTCGCACCTGTCAGAATGGTTAAAATCAAAAACAAAAGAAACAACAAATGTTGGCAAAGATGTGGAGAAAAGGGGACCCTCATGCACTGTTGGTGGGAATGTAAATTGGTGCAATACTTACAGTATAAGTATAATATAAGTGGAGAACAGTATAGAGGTTCCTCAAAAACCTAAAAATAGCAATACCATATAACCTAGTAATTCCACTACTGGATATTCGCCCAAAGAAACTGAACACTAATTCAAAAAGATATATGCATCTCTATGTTTATTGGAGCATTATTTACAATAGCCAAAATATGGAAGCAAGCCAAGTGTCCACCCAACAATGAATAGATAAAGAAGATGTGATACACACACACACACACACACAAACGGAATAGTGCTCAGCCATAAAAATGAATGAAATCCTGCCATTTGCAATGATGTGGATGGAGCTAAGCAAAATAAGTCAGTCTGAGAAAGACAAATACCATTATGATTTCACTCATAAGTGGAATCTAAGAAACAAAATCAGTTCAAAACAAATGAAGAAAAAAAAAAGATACGAACCAAAAAACAAACTCTTAAATATAGAGAAAAACTGGTAGTTGCCAGAAGAGAGGTGGGCAGTGGGATGGGTGAAATAGGTGAAGGGGATTAAGAGTACTGAGCAATGTAGAGAATTGTTGAATCATTATATTGTACCTGAAACTAATACAACACTCTATGTTAATTATACGTGAATTAAATTAATTAATTAAAAAAAAAAAGCCAGGGCAGGATTTGCCAGCATTGGTCCTGGGGCAAGGCTGAAGGCCCAGCATGTGCCATACCAAACCCAATATACAGTTATCTCTTTTAGATTAATGATCTTTATAGATCATCTTCACTTGCCTCTCCCCTGGACCATTGCAAAAACTGGTGAGACAGTCTCACCCACAACTTTATACTCTTCAGATGATGTGGAAGGCCAATTTAGAATGGTCATATATTATCAAGCAATATTTCCACATGATGAAGTTGATTCTTGAATGATATAATCTCTTGTGGCTTTACAAGTTTATGGGGTATGTAATATTGGGTTTTTCTTCCACAAAACATGATCTTCAGCAGTGTATTTGAGTAAGCTATTGAGTGCATGTTTCAAAACTGGTAGGTATGTTTTTAGTACTTGCTTTGTTTTATATTGATTATTATTATTTTTTTTTTTGGCTCACTAGAAGGATGTCATTCATTCTGGAAACTCAGAATTAAACATTTGGGTCATGAGTCCTGCCTATCATGACTAAAGACCTGTTAATTGCTTCTTAAATTTCAATGTTTACTTGAGAAATCCCATGAATATTAGTAGTTTCTGTACTTTCCAATTTAATATGATATATTTTTTTTTTTTACAAACAGAGTGGAAGGAAAAAGGAGCTTATCACATGTTGATGATATCAGACTAATATAAAAATTCAAAACCTTTAAAGCAGGTATTATAAGGTCCATACGTACAAGAAGAGTACCTGTTTAGTATCTTCTGTGAATCATTCATGTCTGCTGTGTTCTTTCCGGATTGAATTGTGAGTACTTGATAAATCATGAATTTAATTTCAGTCTCACAGGAAGAGTCAATGGGGAGTGTGTGTGTGTGAGAGAGAGAGAGAGAGAGAGAGAAAGAGAGGGTAATTGCTAATAGCTGGGCATTGACTAGTATCAGCATTATAGAAGAACAAGTTTTCCTTCAGTAATTGTCTTTTCTTGTAATATTAGTGATAATTATAGCGAACATCTATTGATTGTTTACTATGTTCAATGTACTATATTAAGTGTCTTACATTCATTTTCTCATTTAGTTTCTCTCATAAATTCTCATACAATATTTGAATCTTCCAAGTCAAGGAGCCAACTGACCCAGAGTTTAAATGGATGTAGAAAAAACATACTTCTGCAACTTTGGATTTATACATAATTTAATGCCTTTTGTAAATAATTAGGTTTATATTTTAAGTTCGCAATATAAAGGCAAAAACAAAAAGAAAAAAAAAAACCTCATGTGAGGCTGACCTAAATATATCTTGGAAAATTATTTCCTTATAATTTCTAAGGCACATGCTTTATTTCAAAAGTAACATTCTTTCAGTACCATCTCCTCTTTTGTTGCTTATTTATTTCTAAATCCCATGGGCACTCTGTATTTCCAGCATACTGAAACTGATGCTGCCTGTCAGGCATGGCCTGTGGTACCTAAGTAGCTCTTGCAAGAGACTAGGATCCATAAACAGCGCAGTAAAAACCCAGAAACATATCCATTTAACTGCTTTGTAATTGATGGATAATCATTTCACTTCCACAATCAGTGGTGTATGAAAATTTACTGCTTATATTTCCAAATCTCCTCACCCTGCCCACCCCCCAGGCCCTCACATATATCCTCTTGACTATCAAACTGACTGATGCTTGTTTAAATTCCACAAGCTCAGAGGCATCACAATTTAACCATGGATATTCATTTCCATGATCTAACTCCTATACATTAAATAAAAGTTCCACTACAAAGTCACAGGCTACTCTCAGTGAGCTCTATACCAAACCTTGCAGCATTTGTATTCCTGGTAGTTAAATAATTTCGTTTCTAGAAGAAGCTAACTGTGGATACATTCATTTTCAGAAAAAATTTTTTAAATTCAGGGTTTTTTTTTTTTTAATTCACAAAGTGTGAAACAAGAAAATGTTCAGTGCTTTGCAATGGTAAAAATTAGGATGATTGAATGGAAAGAATATGGGCTTTAGCGGCAGATTTGAATTCAAATCCTGATTTCATCATTTTTTAGCTCTGTGATCTTGAGCAAGGTATTTAATCTACCTGAGCTCAAAACCTTTATCTGTAAAGCAAAGATAATAATACAATCTCATAGGACCCCTTTGAGGAGTAAAGAAGATAATTTTTGCAAAATAATTCAACAACTATTTATTGAGCACCTATTATGAGCAGGTACTGTGTTAGGTACTAGAGATTGAGACTAATAGAGAAACTCTGCTTTTGGGGCACTTGGAGCTGAGTTGAGGAGATCGACAAATAAGTAGTTAATAACACTAGTGTTAAGGGATGTGAGCAAGTACAGCCACTGCCAGGTGAGGAGTCAGGATAAGGCACACTTAGGAGGGGATACCTAACAGATGAACCAGGACTGGGCAGAGTCTATGCAAAGATCCTAAAGCTGCAGCAGCTCAGTGTGGCCTGGGTGCATGGTGAGGTGGAAAAGTGACATGGATGAAAACGGCAGTACCATAAACAACCTCACGAGGAGTACGAGGGAATTTAAACTTCACCGTGGACAGTCATTAACGATTTTAAGCAGAGAAATGACAAGGTCAGATGTATGTTTTGGAACTCATTCGGGCTTACTTGTTTTGGAACTCTCACATCTGGAAGGAGGAAGGCTAGTAGATGGGTATAACCAGTAGAGAGACTGGTTAGAAGGCTAAAATAGGAAAGTGTGGGGAAAATAATGAAGGTCTAAAATAATGTAGCCAGTGCTGAGGGGGGAAAAAAGGACAGTTAGTATCGACTGAGGTACCATTGGCAAGATTCAGTCCCTGAGAAGGAGATGGTAGGATCGGTTCCTATCCGGATCAAGGAGTAAACTGTAGCACAGTCCTCAGGGTGTGGAGGAAAAACAAGTTTGGGGAACCAAGTTTGGATGCCCAGAGCTTGATGGATCTGTATGACATTTCCACGGAAAATGGGAGCCCCAGACACTGAGGTACACTGACCGTAACCTCTTGTGCATGAACTTGTTACTTTCTACCTAAGAGTTTCCTCTCTCCCATGTGCATGGATATCCAAACCAACATGATAGGGAGTTAGTCTCTGAAGCTGCCTTCTGGCCATGACAGAGGCAGCTGAGGGATACATACCCCACCCCATTCCCTCTTCCCTCTGGGGGAGGATAAATCCAAGATGCCTTCTATACCATCTATCTCCCAGAGTGCCCCATCAGGACTGAAGTCCAGTTGTACACGAGTGGTATTCTGTTTCATGATAAATCCTTGATTCCTGTATCATTTCCTCAACTCCCCTGCTGGAGCTTTCTGGGATATCCTCCCAAATTATCCACTTGCATTCAAACTCCTGTCTCAGGGTCTGTTTATAATGCAAGATCGCATCCAAGCCATGCCAAGTGGGCACTGGGGCATATGGATCTGTATAATGAAAGAGATGTCTGAGTAGGAGATATAAATTTAGAAATGATCAGCATAAATAAAATTGTTGAAGCCAGAGGAAGAAATGAATTCATCTCGAGGAAGGGAGAAGAGGTGAGATATTGGGACATAAAAGAAAAAAATTAAAAAACTCAAGCACAGTGTGTGAAACCAGATAGAATTAATAAGTACCAGTTCATTTTCCAATAGTGATCTGTGGCAAAGAAGTTCTCAAACAAAGTTGCTGGAAATACTGGACTAATTATTTTATAGTTATGTAATCAATTTAATTTATAGTTCTTCTGCTGTACCTGGAAAATTGAGTATTTACTGATTCTTTATGAGCTGTAACATTTTATGACCTGTCAGGGCATTGATTGATACGGTACACTGAAAAATAATCATATAAGATTACCCTAAAATACGTATCAGTATCTGTCATTTTGACAGTAGAACTGCAATACTATAAATCTACAAAGATTAAAATTTTTAAGTGGAATGTTCTAAGTTGAATATTTATTAAAATACCTCAACTACACTGAAGGAAGAAACAGAAACAAATTACTAATTTGACTTGAAGAAAATTTAGCTCTGGAATTTTAGGACTACAAGGGTCTCATGTTTATGGACCTTGGAGTTATCTGCCATTTCTCATGACAATTTCTAGACTAGTGTACAATCTTATGGGATACCATCTCTCCAATTACATATCCAAATAATGCCTGGAAATAGAAAAAGACATTCTTGATATATGCAAACCTTAATAATAGTCTACCCCCCAAATCAGGAGAAAAATGTACAAAATTGTGATTATCTTTCAACAACCTTAAAGAAAATATGGTGAGCTGGTTTTATCTTTCCATGCCCCACAATAGTCCTGCTATGGGCCAGTGACTCCTGGTCTGTTCACCTCCTCGTATTCATTTCAACTCCCCAGGTATTTTGAAAGATTTTATGCATTAAATGGCACATTTTGAAAATTAATTTTCCAATGTTTTGTTAATCAGATGTAAGCAAATCTATTCAATCGAGACCTTTCAATCAATAAGACATTACCACAGCCATCAACACTGACTTGATAGAACTCCAGCCAAAGGGTTTTAAAAAAAAAAATATTAAGGGTCCTTGTGCCCTCACTTTTTCTTCCACTAGTATGTGGGAGTTGAGGGTCTTCAAATGGGAAACACTGTTATAGATTTACAATCAGGACCAAAGTCTAATGTATTATCTAAATGCAATTTTCAACTGTTAAGAGAAAACAGGAAATGTTGGAAAGGAAAAAATGGAAGTGAGATGATGGCCATAGAAAGAAGCAGGATTTGTTGTAAAACTGGAGTAGAGATGGTTTTTATATAAATAAATATGAAATCCAACTGACTCCACAGACATTGTTCCACATCCCAGACTTGTACTCCTCACACAGAACCCATCATGCCCTTCCTTCATACAACCTTCCAGTAAGGAGCCCCCAGGACAGTCTCTAGGGGAAGAAGTTTAGTAGGCTTTTTGCTATAGACTTCATCTCTTTCTACCTAACTGTACCAGGGACCACCTTTATTTTCTTTCTTTATTTCAACATGACCTTCTTGGCTCAATCAAGTTTCTCCTTTTAAGCATGCCCAATCCCTCATTGAAAACTAATCCCCAACAAACACCCCCTCCCTCATACAGGTTATCTGATGCTAGAACCACCTTGTAGCTTAGAATATCATCTTGGGTAGGAGAGATTGGGCTAGGTTGGGAGTAATACCATAGTTACTTGTGTCCTTGTCTTACTCATCTATACATTTCCACTCACGCTCAACATTTAGGGACATTAGTTAATTAAGATATCTATATATCTCTGAGGGCCCAGTGGACATCAGCCATTTTGTGTCCTTTGCAACAATAGGCCAAAAAAAGGATTTAAGACTTGTTGGACTCTTATTATGTTCAAGGAACTATACTGACTGCTTTGCCTACATTATATTATTTCATCCTCTTATCATTCCTATGAGGGGAGATGAGCCTCATTTTATACATGAGGAAACTGAGACTCAGAAAAATTAAATGACTTGGCCAAAGACACAGTGAAATGTGCATTTAAAACATCGACGCTTTGACCATCTCTAAGCTTTTTCCATTCCAATTCATATAAATCTGACTGTATAATTCACTCTCCTCTTCAAAACCCTTCACTGTCTCTTCATTGCCCAAAAGACAAAGTCCTGACCTCTTGGTGTAGTGCCCAAACCTTCCCAATCTGGCCCCACCCACCTCCTGAGCTCCGCTCTGGTTGCACACTTCAGCCATACTAAACTATGAGCATTTTTCTGAACAGTCCACACTGCTTCACACTTCCTTAATTTGCTTGTCTACTTCTGCTTATGATGCTTTCCTCTACCCTCGACTACTTGGGAAAACCCAGTTACCTTTATGACGGAGGTCATTTCTCCATCCACTCTGAAGCCTTTTCTGAAGAGCTGCTTTCCCTTCATCCTTTTATTTGGACACCATCCTTTTTAAGCCTCCTTACCCTAGCCTCAACCCTTACAACAGTATGTTGACATACTTCTATCACAGCCCCATGACTTGAAATGTGGTTTGTGCAACTGAGGAACTGAATTTTTAATTAGTTAAATATTTAATTTTAAGTAATTTAAATTCAAATAGGCACATGTGACTAATGGCTATCATACTGGATAGTGTAGCTTTAGAGCTTATAAAGGGTCTGGGAAATAGGTTATCAGAAACTATTTGCTGAATTATACAGCCATTCATATCAGGTCACCCAAGGTTTGCACCCAACCAAGCCCAAGAGCCTTTTTTATATTTTTTAAATTCCACTCAGCTATTTTTTTGATGGAGATTTTCTGGACCATCCTTCATATTCCCCATACACTTTCCAGGCCTGGCTGGAGGAGCACCCCTCTCTTTCTTGGAACTCTTTCTGACCACCAATTTGCTTCCTTTGCTGTTTTTTTCTGCCTCTTATTTCTACAGAGGCTATAAAATAGGATTGTATTTCCACCAGAGTCTCGTTCTACAATGTGTAACCATAAAACACAGAAGCAGAGTTATTAAAGCCTCAAGGGAAAATGTATGAACAAAATATCAGCCTGATTCATTACGAACAGTTATTATAAACACTGGGCTTGCTAGCAAATGACAGGAAAACTAATTTGCATTTGCAACAAAATTATACCACACACATCTACCATGGCTCCCATCCCCTCTCCACTCCCCCACCCCAGTATTACTAGGATTCTTTAAAGAAGTCCTGCCAACTTAGAAACCTTTATGGTCTGTGGCTCATATTCACAAGGGCTTGACTTGAAATTTTTGCTAATCATCTTAGTTTTGCCTAGGTTTCCAGGTGGCTGGAAAGTCTACTAGATTCCCAAGAAGAGTACCTGAGCCTGCAATTGCTGGGCGCTTACAACATTCCAGGCACTATTAAAAATTACACCCCCCCCCAAGAACTTCTGAATAGGTATTAATATTTCCATTGAACCAATGAAGAAAAGGAGGATGAGAAAGCTTACTACTTCCCCTATGGCCATGAATGGCTGAGTTGGGAACACAGCTTCAGTTGCCCAACTCCGAAGCTCTTGCACTTGGAAACAACCTGTGTGTGATGATGGATGAATGCTTAAAAAAATTATGGGGTATACTGAAGATATATATATATATATATATATATATATCGTATTATATCTATCCATCCATATAATATCTTTTATATACATAGACTATTTTTCAGCCATAAAAAGGAAAGAAATCCTGAGATTTGCAACAACACGGATGAAACATAAAGTCATTATGCTAAGAGAGAAAAGTAGACAGAAAAAAACAAATACTGTATGATCTCATTTATATGTGGAATCTAAAAAAGTGAAACTCAAATAAACAGAGAGTCGATTGGTGGTTGCCTATGGTAAGGGAGATGTTGGTCAAAGGGCAAAAACTCTGAATTATAAGATGAATAAGTTCTGGAGACTAATGTGTACCATGGTGATAATAGTTAACGAAACCGTATTGTGCACTTAAAATTTACCAAGAGTGTATATCTCTTGTCCTGTCCTGATTCTAGGTTGAATTTTCAAGGTGATAATTTCAAACTCCAGAGACTTATTCTCTTATCAATACCTTCCTTGACCTGGGAGCACTTAAAAATATGTTAATACCATGGACATGGATAGACAACTTACAGAGAAAGAAAAACATGATTTAACACAGGAAAAAAATTCTCAACCTCATACAAATGAAGTTACACTGAGATACTTTTTTTTTTTTTAAACCTATCAGACTTGCAAAGATGCAGAGTTTGGTAATACACCCTGTTATATCCCCATAAGGCTGTAAGGACTATAAATTCATGAAGACTTATGTAAAGCAAATTGACAAAATATATATAAATTAAATGGCATATACCTTTGACTTGGAAATTCCACTTTCAGGAATCTGTCATACAGATGTATTTGTATATGTGTTGCGAGACTAAATATGCAAATGAGCAATGGCTGCACTATACATAAAATTAGAACTTTGACCCACAGCCTGAAGCAACCTGTCCAGGAAACCAATTCCTTATCTGTAATAAATAGCTCAGGAAGCCAGCCTGCTATAGGTCAGACTTGCAAGAAGCCGGACTAGCTATCTCTAGTAATAATCTAGGAAGCTAACCAACAGCTTCTGTAATAATGAGTTCAAAATGTCTAGGATTTTATTACTAATTGATAGGTTCCCTAATATTTGTCTCCACTTCCAAATTAAGGCCAATCAGAAAAAGACAAATATGTTCCCTTAACCAATTACATAGGATGCCCTGCTTAACTCACCTCTAGCTTCCCCATACCAAAGGTCTCCAATCAGGGCACACCTGCAGCTTTCCCTTTTTTCCACTATCACGCTTTCCCACTCTGCTGTCTGCCTTTGAGTCTCTGCCAAAATGCAAGTGAAAATGGCTGCTTCTTAGCTACAGCAAGACTGAATAAATAGTCTTTGCTTTTTCATTTTGTTGGTCTTTATTTCAACAGCATGCAAACATGTATGTAAAAGGATATTTATTCTAGCATTGCTTTATTTAGCAGAAGACTGAAGACAACTCAAATGTTCATCTATAGGAGAATGGGAAAACAAATTATGGTTCATCAATAGATAGAATACTGTACAAATATTAGAGAGTTCAAGGTAGATATATATGTGTGTGCAAGGACCAATCACTAAAAAAAAGAAACGATCATTAAGGAAAAACCTGGCATTGGAACCACATCTATTATACTCCATGGTGTATAATCATTCCATGATTCTCTCTGCACATTTTTGAAAGTTATAGAAATTAAAAAGTATCCTCTAAACAAAAAATATACTTCACAAATAGAAATGACCAAGATTATACTATTTCTAAAGAAAAACCAGGACTTACCACCATATGTCCAAAATAAATGACCCTTGAGTAAAAAATGTCAAGAGGCTCTGAGCCTGCATTAGACTGATGTTCAGAGGTGAACTACTGAACCAGGTTGCCAAGCAAACCCATGTCTCATTATCTGTGCCACAGGGGGATGCTATTACAGCATCAACGGGACAAGCCTGTAACATGCTAAAACACTTAATTGGCCAATATTAATTATGGCCTGACAGATTCAAATGAAGAGTAAACCATGATTATAAAAAGAGGAGGTAATGCATTTATCATTAATTACACTTGAAAACTAGAAACCAACACATGGATGGATGCTTTCAAAAAAAGAGAAATAAATTTCAAAACAAATTGAAGTGAAGCATTAGTGTCAGAGAAGATAACTGCTTAAACAAGCAGATTTTACATATTAACATCACTGCCCAAGAAGAAGTTGTCCCTACTGACACCTTAATAGAACCTTAACGTATTCACCGGACAAATTATCTGGCCCAGTTCTCAGCCACGATTCATGGGCATACAAGCACACCCTAAATAGATACAGAGACCTGCATAGATATTCATAACAGGCATTTAGGTTACATACAGGCAGATAAGCTTTTGTCTTGGGTTTTGAGGCTGTTCATCTATCTTATGGCTAGCACTCTCCACTCAAAACCAACAACTAGGGCTTTTCATGCTCCAACTTTTAGAGCACTGACAAATTTTACTGCTCACAAGTCCAAATGTCAACATGTAGATAAAAATGAACCTTTTTCTCCAGAGAAGTATCCATATCACCACTGCCCATATTCAAATGTGAATCAAAGAGATCCTTCCATCAAGGCACCTGTTGTCCAGGGTGTATGGGCAATGACTTGAGCCTCAGAGAGCCCTCCTGACCCCACAACTGGTCTTTGGGTTTTGTGTGGATGATAACCAATATTTGGATAAAAAAAGAATATAAATAAAATTCTTGAGAAAATAAATGACCATATAATGTCATAGATGGAGGGAAAAATATGGAAGTCATCTAACTCTATTCTTCACTTTATAGAAGAGTAAATGATTTGATGAAAGCCCTTCTTTGCATCATGCTTTGTCATGTCTCTCCTATGGTATGTTTCATTTCTCACATGTTATAAGCTGAAGCCTTTTATTTTATCTTGCTATTCTACTTTTACAAAACAACTCCACCCTTGGACATGGACTAGAGCTTATTCATTGGACAATGTAAACTTAAGCTTGACATCACTCCTTTTCCACCACCTTACTTCCAAGTACAGTATAAAGACCTTTAGTTTACATGAATATTTATTGTTTTTTGGTAGTTTCTCAACAATTTGCATCCAGGCTATGATTCTAAAATGATAATAAATTAATTGATATACAACGGATATGAATATAAACATTAATACATATATAAATATAATTTGTCACAATGTGATACTACTACACATACACATGAATCAAAATGCCTAAATATGGTTTCTCTCATCTATGGAACATAAGAACTAGGAAGATCGGTAGGGGAAGAAAGGGATAAAGAAAGGGGGGGTAATCAGAAGGGGGAATGAAGCATGAGAGACGATGGACTCTGAGAAACAAACTGAGGGCTTCAGAGGGGAGGTGGGTGGGGGAATGGGATAGGCTGGTGATGGGTAGTAAGGAGGGCACGTATTGCATGATGCACTGGGTGTTATACGCAACTAATGACTCATGGAACTTTACATCAAAAACCAGGGATGTACTGTATGGTGACTAACATTATATAATAAAAAATATTATTATAATAAAATAAATAAATAAAATATTTAAAAAAATTTTAAATGCCTAAATAAAAAATCTAATACCAAGTTTTGGCAAGGATATGGATCAACTCTAACTCTCACAAATTTTTTTTATCATTTCGTTCAATTAGCCAACATACAGTAAATCATTAGTTTTTGATGTAGTGTTCAACAATTCATTAGTTATGTGTAACACCCAGTGCTCATCACAACACATGCCCTCCTTAATACCCATTTTCTGGTTACTCCATACCCCCACCCCCTTCCCTTCAGTATCCCTCAGTTTATTTCCTGGGGTCCAGAGTCTCTCATGGTTTGTCTCCCTCTCTGATTTCTTCCCATTCAGTTTTCCTTCCCTTCCCCTATGGTCCTCTGTGCTATTCCTTATGTTCCACACACAAATGAAACCATATGATAATTTTCTTTCTCTACTTGACTTACTCCACTTAACATAATCCCCTCCAGATCCATCCATGTTGATGCAAATGGTGGGTATTCATCCTTTCTGATGGCTTAGTAATATTCCATTTTATATATGAACCACATTTTCTTTATCCATTCCTCTGTTGAAGAATATCTCAGCTCCTTCCACAGTTTGGCTATTATGGACATTGTTGCTATGAACATTGGGGTGCATGTGCCCCTTCTTTTCACGACATCTGTATCTCTGGGGTAAATACCTAGTAGTGCAATTGCTGGGTCATAGGGTAGCTCTATTTTTAACATCTTGAGGAACCTTCATACTGTTTTCCAGAGTGGCTATACCAGCTTGCATTCCCACCAACAGTGTAAGGGAGTTCCCTATCAAAATACCATTGACATTTTTCACAGAGCTGGAACAAACAATCTTAAAATTTGCATGGAACCAGAAAAGACCCAAAATCACCAGGGGAATGTTGGAAAAGAAAACCAAAGATGGGGGCATCACAATGCATGACTTCAAGCTATATTACAAAGCTGTGATCATCAAGAAAGCATGATATTGGCACAAAAACAGACACATAGATCAATGGAACAGAATAGAGATCTCAGAAATGGACCCTCAACTCGATGGCCAACCAATCTTTGATAAATCAGGAAAGAATATCCAATGAAAAAAAGTCTCTTCAATAAACGGTGCTGGGAAAATTGGATAGGCACATGCAGAAGAATGAAACTGGATCATTGTCTTACACAATCTCACAAATTTTTGGCGAGAGGATAAATTGATACAGCCTTTTAAAAAATATTCGGTTATATCTATTCTTAAAGAACATGCACATAGTTTATTACTGAGCAATTTCATTCTCAGGCATACCCTGAAAAGAAATGCAGACATATTCACCAAAAGACATGTATTTAAACATTTATAGCATCACTGTTCCTAAAACTAAGAACTGTGAACAACGTGAATGCCCATGAACAATAGAATGGATAGACAGATTGTAGTATATTTGCATAAAAATCATACTTCACTTAAAGTGGTCATAACAGTTATAAGACATTGGATCCAAGTAATTGAAAACCAAGGATCAAATTGGGCTTAAACAATAAGGAAATTTACTATTGAACATAACTAGAACTCCATAGACAAGCTTGGTCCCATAGATGGTTAGAATATCAGCTGAAAAATGCCAGTAAACAACCAGGTTCTTTCCAGGCAACATGGGATCCTGGATCAGATACTTGTACAGAAAAAGGATATTAGTGGAAAAAATGATGAGATCCAAATAAAGTCGATGGTTTGGTTAACAGTATTATACCAAATTAATTTCTTACTTTTGAAAATTGTACCATGGTTATATTAGATGTTAACATTAGGAGAAACTGGGTGGAAGGTATACAGGAATTCTCTATACTACAGTTGCAACTCTTCTGTAAGTCTAAAATTATTTTGAAATAAAACATTTTTTAAACTTTTTATTTGCTATTCTTTTATTTTTATTTCAGGATTCAATAAATATTATCAGACTTTCACTTATTTTCCCAGTTCTCTACAGTGGTAATGTTTCTGCCAACAAAATGAAGCAATATCTTTATGGTTCCTAGGCACTAAACATAAAAACAAACAAATAGAAAGTACCCAAGGTGAGGGAGACATAGAAAGATATAAGCCCGTCAACAATAATTTGAATGTCAGGAAACCAATAACTTTGCTTTTATACTATTTCCTTCTCTACTATATATCTTGGTTAAGAAGTAATTTTCTCAGCTCTTTTAGTGCTTATAAATCTTCCATAATCCTTATAATCACTGATAAAGAAGCTCTTTCTCTTATTAATTTCATTATGTACTTTAAAGAATAAGGACTGTAGAGGGTCTTACTGAGTAGCTGCATAGTTTCTAATCTGAACTACAAGAGAGCAAACAGATTTAATGTATTCTTAATATGATACAAATACTTAGATAATTTATCAAGAAGAATAACAGTGAAAAGGAAAGAAGATGACATTTGTGATTGAAGTTAAAGAATAATGCAAGGTTCTATGAATGCAAAGGTAAGAAAATGCCTTCTAGTTGATTATTATCTTTCCCTTACAGAAAAATGTCAACCATGATGTTTATCCTTATTCTACCATGGTTTACTAAATTTATGGAGAAGGATGGTGGGGAGCTGATAATTTGCCTTTCTAGTTCATGGGTCAGCAGGTTATAAGGAGCCATATCAGAAGTTGATAAAGAGAACTGGGCACCTCCCAGAGATTCTAGAGTTTGAACTCCATGCAGAAACTATATGAGATTTCCTTATTCTGTGTATAGGAGGAAGAGTGACATGAGTACTTGGTAACCAGAATGGAGACAACTGATAGAGATTGTTATGTGTTCACCAAACCCCATTTTTTCACTTCCTCCTAGTGGACAGCCAGACCATATTCCCCAGTCTCTCTTAAAGCTAGGTGGGGTCGTAAAATTGGGTTTTGGCCATGAAATATAGAAGAAAGTGAGGCATATCATTTTCAGAATTGGCACACGACAAATGTTCGATCCGACACACTCTTTCTTCTCCCATTTCTTGGCTGAGTGTTTATATCCAAAGCTATCTTGCTTGTCCCAAGTTCAAGAGAAGGGTGCCTCTGTCTGCCTTGGTTACTGAACCATGCCCACCAATCACCATTGCCTCATGAACCTATACTAAACAATAATGTGAGTGAAAAATAAACATTTATTGTCTTATGTCACTAAGATTTTGAATTTTATTACAGCGGTTAGCCTACCCTAATACAGTATTCCTTATGATTTAGTAAAGAGCGATATGGGAGATTCCCAACTTTCAACCTGCTAAGTGATATATGTTCTGCCTAGATACATCAAAGTTAGGCAGGCATTCCTGAATGGTTTTTTACTACCCCTTCCTTCTAATTCCTTCTTTTTCCTTTTGTCTTGTCTTGTCTAGTCTATGGTTTTATTGTGTTGAAGTTTGTGGTAACTGGAGTGACTGACTATATGTTCCAGCATTCCTGGGATAGAGCTAGTTTATGTCTATGCCTCAGCATGATGACTAATATTAACCCTCTCATTCTTGAAAGTTTAGATGATAAATTATATGGTCACTCTACTGATAAAACCACCTTATCTTCTTCTTAGGAATGAAAGAGACAAAATGAAAGAGTAAATAAAATAGATTTATCATGAAGAGCATTATATTTTATGAGTATTTGCAGTTGCATTTCCCCCTATTATTTCTTAGATAGCCAAAAATATGGTACTTTGTCCCCAGTGTATCATACAACATCATCTCTTTACAAGTTTATCAATCATAATGATTAGATAAAGATTAAGTGGGAAGCCTGTAGAATATAATGCTGAAATTCTTTCAGTGATTTACACCAAACTACTTTCGTGTCTGTTACATGATTTTAATTTATTTTGTAATAAATCCATTTATTACATACTAATAATTATAAAACTGTGGCCATAATAATTTGGATAAAGAGAATCTACATACAAATTTAGGATTCTCAGAAGAAATAAAACAAGAAAAGAGATCTGGATCACATGTCACACCTGGGTAGCTGGGAATTTAAGTTTGTGTTAAAGACTATGCTTAAAAATTAATTCCATGTGAATTTTTTCCATTAAAAAGAATTTCAAACTGATAAAAAATATTCTTCATTGGCAAACTGGGGGTAATTCTTGATTTTCTGGACCATTAACTGCAAATAGACATTTCTTCACACTCCTTAGAGACAGTTTTAAGAAATCACTTTAGTTTAGACCATTTTTCCAGAACAGGTTTAAAAAAGAAACAACAAAATGGAAGCCCTAATGACTACGATTAAGTTAGGGTTAATTACAAATTAACATTAAAAATAGTTTCTTTTTTTTTTTTAAAGATTTTATTATTTATTTGACAGAGAGACAGGCAGCGAGAGAGGAAACACAAGCAGGGGGAGTGGGAGAGGAAGAAGCAGGCTCATAGCGGAAGAGCCTGGTGTGGGGCTCGATCCCATAACGCCGGGATCGAGCCCTGAGCTGAAGACAGACGCTGAACCGCTGTGCCACCCAGGCGCCCCCTAAAAATAGTTTCTTTTTAAGCAAGTACAATGAAGTAAATTCTCTTTCAGGAAAGAAAGCTATAGTGAATATGGTATTATAAAATCATAAAAACTATCACATGACATGGAAGGGATTATGAACAGGCAAGTAGAACATTCACCTTTGCTATATCTTCCACAATAATCCAAACCCTGGCCATTTTGAAGATAGATTACATCTCTATTTTAATTCTGGCATGCAAATCTTATCGGTTTTATTCAGGTTGCCACCTGAACCTATATTACCAAAATCTCCCTCACCTTAGCTCTAATTTATTGTAAAAAATGTCATTAACCTTTCATGACAATTAATCACAAAAGATGTTGAAATTTTTGTGTTATAGCCTGTACCTGCAAACCTATTTGAAACGTGCTCTACCGCATTGAGTTTCTGTCTGAAATAGCTGATTTAAGCCCTTGATATAGTAGAGCTGGTACCCCATTCATTGTGTTATCATTTTATACAGTCTGTCCATAAAAACCCCAAGAGAAGAATGCACTGTCTGTCCATGAAAAATAACCCACTGTCTGTGGCTTATGGAAACAATGATAGAATTTTAAATACCTTGGAAAAGCCAGGCATAACCATTTACATGATTTTGCCAGCACCTTTCTGGTTGAATGGCAATATTCAAATATAATAAACAGAGGAACACAATTGAATATGCACCCTAATGAGGAATGGAGAAGTGAGACTTTTGTCATTTTTCAAAAACAAAAGCTCCCAAAATTTAAAATAATGAAGTAACATGGCTGCTGGAGAGAAGTAAGGGATGCATTATTAGACACAGCAGTAAATGTCAAATATAATATACTACAGCAATATTCTTCAGTTTGACTATGGCTCTTTTATTTCTTGTTCCCATGTACCTCCTGCTGTTAACTGTTCATCTCCCATCAATTTTATTCTCATCAGTAGTTGCCCTGGTCAGGCAGAGAAACTGTCTTGGTTTAATTAAATGCCCCCACTAATAAGAATAAGCTAAGCAGACTTGGGCATGCCTAAAGTGCTGCTCTCACATTTGAGCAGGTGGTGACAAGTGTTGAGCATACACTGAACTCTGGATTTTATTTCTGTTCGATTTGAAGACACAGAAGATTAATCTCTTCAAAAATTTCTCTGAATCTTTTGTCCCTAAAATATGAAAATAATTTATGCCAAGATAATTATTATTGATTCTTGTTACATGGAATTCTATCATAATGACTGCAGATACATTATGCACCCAACAATTTTGCTTTGAGTGTAATTGTAATCCAGATATAGTACTGTGGATCTGGCAAGGTGTTCAACTAAATGTGATTTATCACAACTAAAGTTTAGGTGTTGAAACATTCCAAGTTGTTTGCAGGTTGAGGGATAATGCAGGTACCTTTAATTCATCTTTACCAATTTCAGCCTGATAAGAGGAAGATGAACAAGGAAGAAGAGAAATAGTAGTGTGTGATCTGATAACCTGGAAAGTTACAAGATACTTTCCACACGTGAGCAGGAATCCAAAAGACCAGGCCACAGCATTATCATTATCAGATGAGCATGACTCTATGTGTATCTTCGCAGCATGAAAATTCTACATCTGTTTGGTGGAAATTGGGTGAACCAGTGAATGGTGGCAGTGTCTCAGCAACCCATGAGCAGCAGGGAATGTATAAGCATCGGTCTCCGGTCCTGTCTGTGAGGTCCCTGAGAGGAGTCTTAGAGCACCGATTGAGTCGATTCACTTGTTTGGATTGAAGGTTATCTAAATTAGAGAGAGACGTAATTTGTAGGATATTGTAAAAGTGATTGTATTTTTCCATTGGTTGCTCTTTATTGCATATATGTCATAAAATTTTAAAAATTAAAAAAAATGATCCACAACCCCCACATGCATATCCAAAAGCATTAATTATTTTCCCTTACCCATATTTCCTGCCAGTTCTTGCCATATGTATAGGTAATAGATCAGTGTGCCAGGTGATGTCCTGGGTACTGTCTGTATTTGCTCATTTAATCCCCACAGTGACTCTGAGAATCATCCCCATTGCACAGGGTGACTGAGACTTAGGAAAGATAAGCAACTTGCCCTATGTTGTGTGACAAGTTGGAAGATACTAGAATTGAGTTCTGGTAGGTCCAAATCCAAATATTTTTAGTCACTCTGTAGCATGACCTGCTGTGTTAGGTGATCAAGTCATGGGTGGGCTTTTGTATCCTGCTTTATTTTTCCACTTATGTTAAATGAATTTATCTTTTTTATTGGGTGCACAAAATTCACTTGAAGAAATGTATCATACTTTAACTGTTTCACTATTCTTGCATATTTTTTTAAAGATTTTATTTATTTATTTGACAGAGAGAAAGAACACGCACAAGCAGAGGGAGCAGCAGGCAGAGGGAGAAGCAGGCTCCCCGCTGAGCAGAGAACCAGATGTGGGCCTTGATCCCAGAACCCTGGGATCATGACCTGAGCTAAAGGCAGACATTTAGCCAATTGAGCCCCCCAGATGCCCCTATTCTTGGATATTTATATATGTCTTATTTTTCTGCTTAAATATACAGCCAGCACTGCAATGAACATTTCCTTGGCTAATGCTTTTTTTTTTCTTCCTCCTTTTGAATTAGTTTCTAAGGATAAATTCCCAGGACTGGTATTATTTTGTCCAGGGATATAAACATAAAATATTTAATTATTTTAAATACATTTACATGCCATATAGAGATTTTAGAGAACTTTTAATGAAAGTCTAAGAATTATTATGTTATATTCTTTCAATATTCCTTATGAGTTTTTGCTACATGCTGGGCACTGAGCTAAACATTAGAAATACAAAAACACCAGAAAATCAGATTCTTGTCTTCCTGGTATTTAAGTCTACTAAGGTAGGAAATTACATATTTATTTTAAATATATATTTTTCTTTATAAGTCATATGATGACAAAATTTAAACAAGATTCTTCTAAGTTATTAGAAATAAAGAAGGTTCAAATAGTCACACGTTTATGTATTTTTTTCATACAGAAAGATAGCATTTTTAGGTGTCTAGTACAATCCCAGCCCCCGTACTTAAATGGCACATTCTTGGGCAATTTACTTAATCGTTCAGTTTCTACGTGGAAATAATGTGTTGTAGGATTACTGAGATAATACCTCTGAGCACTTAGAATGGTATACACAACACTTAGCCAGCACTCAATAACTGTTAGCTAATTCAGTAACGTGCTGGAACCAGCTCAGATATGCTTGTGATTGCTATATTTTTAGGAATTTTATAAGACAGTTATTAAACACAGCCATTATTAAATACTCCTCATGGTGGGAGTATTTATGTCACAGACACTGGCAAACTCTACTAATCAACAACTTTTATTCAGAGAGCAGTTGTTAAGCATTCATCATCATACCATTATTATTATTCATGTATGTATTAACCTTGCTCTGGAAATAGTTGCTGCAGACGGTGCTTAACACCCACAAGTTAAGTGGGTAGTTAAAGAAACAAGCGGTCAGTGAGGCTTCTCTCTGTAATGCTTTAGCTAATGTGCATTCTAAGTTGGTTAAGAAGCTACTGATTGCATATTCAACCTGTAGATATGTTTTAAATAATTCCCACGCAGACAATTCACCAATAAACCATGCTGAAATGAATTTAAGTGAATAATTTGTTATTGACTAACAAATATGTTTGTGAAGGAAAAGCGAAGGGGACTTGGAGTGGGCTATTGGAGGTAGCATTCATGGTTTTGTCACAGACAAAGCCAGTTTACTGATTTAGAACATTCATTAACCTCCCTAAGTCTTGGCTTTCTTATTTTAAAAAAAGTGGGGATGATAACACATAACTCCTAAAATTGTTATGAAAATTAATTGAAATAATATGTTCTCTAGTGACCAACATAGAGTACGCACTTAATACAAATCTGTCTTCCTTTCACGCTTAAAAAACAAACTAAGGATTGCGGAAAGGGAGGTGGGTGGGGGGAATGGGGTAACTTGGTGATGGGCATTAAAGAGGGCATGTGATATGATGGGCACTGGGTATTATACTGAACTAATGAATCATTGAACATTATATCAAAAACAAATGATGTACTATACCTTGGCTAGTTGATTTTAAATTAAAAAATATATATAAAAAAGGGGAGAGTCTTAAATGTATGTCCATTTTGAAAGAAGGAGCCAGTAAAGATGAAAGAGAACTTATTATTGATGGGACATGATCTCAGAGGAATCTGGAATGGATGGTATCGTGGAAGCTGGAAGGATTAGCTTTGACGGGAAGAGGAACAATACTTCCTCTCAGAGAGAAAAGAGGATTTAAATAAAGACAAATTTTGCAGGTGAGGAATGGAAAGGTCAAGAAGTTCACACCTGAAAGCCTCTGTTTTCTCTGCATTGTTAATGAAAAGTTGTTCGAGAGCTAGGAGCTGAGGGAGAGAAGAACTTGAAACTTCTCTGAAAGAGGAGTATTGAGCAGCCCTGAGGACACAGCTTAGTGTAAGACTGCATTTGTAAAGTGACCGTCTTCTACCCAACCCTAGCAGAGCTTTGCACCAGATGTGGGAGTGGAGGAGGCACCCCGCTGGATTGATCCAAGAATCAGAATCAGCAGAGCATGGGTAGTAGAAAGATGAGGCAGGAGAGGAGGGTGCTGCAAGGGAGGATGAAGTGATGGATACGAGAGAGGAAGTCAAGAGCTGGCTTAAAGTCTTGAAGAAAGGGGATGCGTCAAGGAACCAGAGACCTCAATGGAGCTCAAAGAACAGTCATAGAGGGATAGGAATAGGGAAGAGACATGGTGGGGCTGGGAAGGGAAATGGGCTGTTTGCAGAAACTGTGAGGCAGAGGCAGGGATTTCTGGGTAGTAACTCTTCTGGGTAGTAATAAGGGTTTGAGTCCAGCCCAGTGTTATTCAGTCCTCTTTTAAAGCTGGGCTTATATTATGTCTTAAAAAGCTTATAATATATCATATCCTATAATATAAAGCTATAAATAAGATGTTAACTTATAGATAAGATACAAGACTTATTTGGGGGGGCAACTCGGGCTATTTCTGAAGGAATTACAAAGAAGGAAACAAATCTAAAAGTTTAAAGTAATTAGAAATGCCAGTGAAATAAATAAATACTTCTCAAAAAAATTTTTTTTTGCTTTTTAAAGAAAACAACATGCACTTGGATATGTTACCATGTGCATGCTTGTGTGAAAAATAGATCTTGTTGCTTCATATCCTCATGGCAGCTAAAGAAAGACAACATAAAAACCCATATGAGAACTAGTTAGACCGTGGGAAAAAAAATATAAACATGAAGATGTCATTCTAGCTTCATTTATGAAAGGAAAACACTGGAAACTTGAATATCAACAAAGCATAGTGGTTCAGGGAATTGTGGAATATACGTCTGATAGAATACTGTCTGGTTGTTAAAATGATAGTTATAAAGAAATTTAGAACAACATGGGAAATAGTTATGATAATAAATTAAGTAAAATCAGATGCAGGATTTAGATATACAGGTACACCATGATTCTGAGTATGTTAGAAACAAACGTAAGACAAAGACCTAAAATTATAGTGGTTTTTTTAAAATTTCTTTTTTTTTCTATTTGCCAGAATTTTTATATGACTATGTCAAAATTAAAAATTATTAATATTCTATTTCAACTCCTTCCTATTCGTCAGAAATCCTCTTGTTGGAAGTCCACAGACTTCCTAAAACAGCTCAAGAAAGGGGCTTACAAATCTTCACTCCCTGCTTGCAGCTTCAATCTCACCTCCTCACCTAGTAGGTGACCTTCCATTTGACTAGAGAGGCTAAATCTTTCCAGGGAAGTCACTTTCTTTCTGTCTTCCTCTCTCTCTGCCTTTACATTTAATTGTCTGCAATATCAGACAAAGGGCTCTATTCTCTTTCCCAGGCTAACTCCTTCGTGCCTCTGGAGAGAGAATGTTTGCCTGTCCTTCACTCCAGACCATGGCTTGTGTGATTTCCTTTTTTTTTTTTTTTTTTATNAATCCTGCTCACTTTTTAGAGTCAAGGTGTAATCTTCCACTCTTCTGTGATGCTTTCCCCAGTGCTCCTGCCTCTATCAATCCCTCCCCTTGGAGAACTTTTCCATACAGGACTTAATAATAATATGTGCTGTAAAGCCAAACTTCCTGGGCTTAAATTTTGGCTCTTCCACTAACTAGGCTATTTGCCCTTGCTGTGTCTCAGTTTATTGATCTTTAAAATGGGGATGATGATAGAATTCACTTATAAGCACTCAATAACTGTAAGCTCTTATTATTTGCGTTCCTTGACTATTTGGCTGTTCAGCTTGTTTTCCTAGCCACATAAAAGTTTTTGGAGACTATTTCAGTCTTGTGTTGTTTCCTCCTTATATGGTGATTAAATTTTCTGTGTTTTATCAGGACTTGGGGGTTTCCCAAGACATGAGATTTTCAGTGCTAAAACTGGGAAAAATCCTAGGTAAATTGGGATGGTTGGTTACTCTGCCTTGATGCCTAAGATGATGTTTTACATGTAGTAGTGCTTAAGGATTTCTTGTCGAATGAGTTTGTATGTAAAATCCAAGCAAAATGATGATAAGCACATACAAATATTTCCTGTTAAACATAAATCTAGAAATCCACATTCGCAGTGGGACAATTTCTAAAATGGTGAGGTCTCTTTTCCTGTGTTTATATGACAACTGATATATTTAAACAAATCCCTTTTTGGACAGATAATGTGTTCTGATATTAAAGGTAGCTCTTCCTTTTTTTTATTTTACAATACTATTAGTCTTCTGTAATGATTTGCATCATCCTTCAGGGAAAAGTAAACTTTTAAAACTGTTGTCCAAATTCTAAATCATATAAACTGCCAGATTTCCTTCCACACTTAAAAAATGACCAGATTATAATTAATTCTTTCTGTGCTTTAAGTTATTTCTGCAAGTTAAAACCAAGTACCTTTCTAATTGCCTGGAGTTGAGGATTCCTGACCTCAGAAAAATTTTAGCCAACAGAATGTTCGGTTGAAACAACTTGTCACCTTAACATCACAAGCTTAACTCTCCTCACTACCCCTAGCAACCAATATGTAAGCATAGCAACAGCAGCTGGTGCACCGGAACAGCATTGTTTAAAATAAACACCTTCCTAGTTGGCATTTGCAAGTGATCTTTTTCTCTCCATCATTTAAAATATAAGTGTGAACATATCATAAGATAAAGTAAAACAAATGAAGATGAAAACTACTTGGAAAGGTAGGTAGGAGAACAAAAATCATAAGAAAATGCTAACTGCCAAGAGGGATTCACGCTTTGACCTTTACCACCACTGGAAATTCCATTATCAGACACATTGGAGGTTTTTTTCCTAGGGGTCCCAAAATTTAGAATTCAAGGATCTCCTGAAAAATCATCCCCATGTAATTCTATTGTTCAAGCATCTGGAGAGTGCCTACCATATACTAGGAGACACAGGTATGCAGAGATGGAAGAAAAAAAGTCTTAAGATATTTACACAAATAACTACAAAATATAAGGTATATAGAGCAGATTGTACACTAATGGTTCAGAACATGGTATCTCAAGCTAGGCTGATGAGGTTTGAACTATGGCCTAGCCATTTAGTAGTGGGAGACTTCATAAGTCACTTAGCCTCTCTGTGTTGCATTTCCTTATCTGTGAAATACAGGGTTAACAGTAGCACCTACTTCTGAAGGTAGATGTGAGGCTTAAGTGAGTTAATTTACATAAAATGCTTAGAATAGGGCCTGACACATAGCAAGTGCTATAAATGTGTGTGCTATTAATTTTAAGATTGAATGTGACAGGTGACATAGACAGTTTCAGAAGACATGCAATGGACATTTAAGAAAGAGAGCTTATCTCAGGAAAGCAGGGCAAACTTTAAGGAGGAAGTTGATTGGATTTTAAGTAGCGTGATAAGGAAAATAAGAGAAGTATAAGCAAAGTACAAAAGTGACTGGGCAGAGGTAGAGATGAAGCTTTATGACTTGAGGAGGAAGAGGGCAGAGAGGGCACAAGGGGACAGGAAGGGGACTGGGAGGGCATCATCTGACCAGATATCTCCTCGCCGGGTCTCTCAGAGTAAGTATAACTCTGTGAGTCCTGAAGGTGAGAACAAGCCATTGCAGCCAGTGCAAAATCTCTGAACTTGCATGTAATTCCATGTGTTTGGAAAATGTTAAGAGTTCAGTTTTGGCCATAGGACAATTGTATGGAGTTGAGAGTTAGGTGAAGGGGTACAGAAGAGCTGAAGAAGAGCTGAAGAAGGGGGCCAAAGGAAGCCAGGAAAGGCTGGGAAATCCACCAACATCACACTAAGAAACTGGGCTTCATTATGTAGGTTGGCATTTGTCCTCAGAGTCTTCACCTTAAAATCTACTATAGTGTTGGTTAAAAGTGCAGATTTCTTAGGAGAGGAAAAGGATATTAAGTGAAAGGGCTGTAGAAAAATGAGGCAGGAATTTCGCTCAGGAAAGGAGAAAATAGTCCCATAGTCATCTTCTGAACTTCCTGCTTCTAACCCTCACCTTCTCAAGATCTTCCTTTACTGCAAGGTACAATAGGATTGGATAGCTGGATCAATTATACCTCCCCTTTCCTCCCCCATGGGTTTGTAATTATCACCTGAACTCCTGAATGTATGTTTAAACCTTCTTTGAGGTTGAACATATGGGAGCTCACTCCCCTAAAAGGGTAACCAAGGCCACATCAGAGAAGAAACTATACTCTGGTAATCTGTGTGCATCAGAAACATATTGTGGTAGATCAAGGATCTACCCTGCAGACAATCAGGGATCACAATCATCCTATGGTGGGACCCACTCAGATGGCCAGAAAGGGGTGACACTAAACAGATAACACAATGCTATATGAAAAATAATGCAATGGCCACAGCAACCCTAACAAAGATGGCAAGGATATCAGCTGCAGAGCCAGGAAAATGAAAAACACATATTTCTCTTAAGCTCTGGTAATCAATCTAAAGAACCTCCCTCCTTGGTATAGTAAATACTTGTGGGAGGCCATCACTGTAGTTTGGTACAGCAAATGCCTGTGGGAGGCCATCACTGTAGTTTGGTATAGTAAATGCCTGTGGGAGGCCATCACTGTAGTTTGATGGGTGTCTCTTCAAACTCTACTCTTTTGCCTTCATTTTTTGTTTATTCAAGGAACCATCTGTATCCTTTTCTCAATTTGAGATCACAGAGGCTGGGTCTGTTGTGAATTCTATTACTCAAAAAAGCGCCTATACAAGCTCCCTATTTGTGTTCCTGTGGGTAAAAAGAAAAACAGTCCTATTGAAGCTCAGACTATCAGAGATAAAGGAGATCTGAAGGACCAAAACATAAGGGGTATGTCTTCCTGTGCAAATAACTGGGTAGTTTAGAGAGAGCAAAGTACACACACAAACACACACACACACACGTAAGCAGCCAAATAATCTTGTTTGTAAAATCAAAGAAGAATTCACTAAACTGTGTGTTTTATAGTTAATGATTTAATGCTGTCTCTGTTAGAAGGCTTGAAAATTTTCCAATTCGTAAATATTTTAGAACTTGTATCATGGAAAGGTAGATCCAGAACTTTTAACTAAAAAGTTAAATGGTAAGGACACTCATGCACTGAATGTATAGGCAAAAAAATGGAGAGAGAAGAGAACTTTAGACTTCACAATGCCTGCCATGTTCCATACACTGTCCTGACGTCTTTTCATATGCATCACTTTATTTAATTCTTAAAACAATCCCATAAAAGCAATAAAATTATTTCAAATAGGGGTTTCTTTTCCAAAGACTCTACAAACCAATATTTCTGATATCTAGTACCTGGAAACAGTATGAAGGTAATGATAATCATAAAAACAGTTATGTCTGCAAGCCATTTTATTTCATTTAATTTTTTCCTCACAGAAATGTTATGGCAATAAAGGACAGGAACTATGACCTTTGCTTTTCTAAATATAAATAATAAATACAGCTCAGACAAGATAAGTGACTCAACCAATGAAGCCTAGTTGAATATAAGTCCCAAATATTGAGACTTTCAGGCCCACATTCTTTTTCTCAAAGTCAATTCTCTGTAGAAACTGATGTTGAAGAAATCAGCAGCCACCCAAGCTGGGTCTGGGGCCACCCCCACCCTCTCCCTACCCTCCCTTCCAGAGGCCACCCTCTCACAGACATGTCTTCCTGCTCCTCCCACTGCTTGGAAGGCATTCCAAGGACATCAAAAGCCTTTGCCCCAATCTTAGCACACAAATAGATATACTCATGATATAAAACAATACAGTGGACAGGGGCGCCTGGGTGGCTCAGTCGTTAAGCGTCTGCCTTAGGCTCAGGGCGTGATCCCAGGGTCCTGGGATTGAGCCCTGCGTTGGGCTCCCTGCTCCGCTGGGAGCCTGCTTCTTCCTCTCCTACTCCCCCTGCTTGTATTCCCTCTCTCACTGGCTGTTTCTCTCTCTGTCAAATGAATAAATAAAATCTTAAAACACACACACACACACACACACAACAATACAGTGGACTATTAAGCAGAAAGAACACACTCACTAAAATGAGTGTTTAAGATAAATTAATTAAGTGAAAAAAAGCAAGTTCCAAGAAGATATGTATGATCCTTTTAGGGTTTAAGGCTGCATACTTTTTATAGAGACACACATATACACACATGCATGTATACATACATACAGTAAATGGAGCACATTACAGAAAAGCTAACGGCAGTTACTTTCAGGGGTTTGGGGAAGGCACCATGTGGTAATCAAAGGGGCTACGCCATGTTTGTTTGAGCACTCATCCTCTGGAGTCACACCATGTGGTTTTGAATCCCATGTGACCACACACAAGTTACTCCTGTACCCCAGTGTCTGCATCTGTAACATGAAGATGGTAATAGGGCTGATATAAGGGCTAAATGATATAATAACATATAAAGCACTTAGTGTCTGGTACATACAGAAAGCTTTCAATAAATGTGAGGTTTTTATAAGGAGAATATATTACTTTTATAACTTTTTAAAAATTTAAGCAGAATCTGAGATAGTGAGAAGATAGGTGATTTAGTTTCCTAAGGTGTCCACAACTGCAGAGTGAGTGGCTTAAACAATAGAAATTTATTGTCTCCCCATTCTGGAGGCTGGAAATCTGAGGTCAAAGTATTCGGAGGGTGAGTTCTTTCTGAGGCTGCGGGAGGATCTATTCCATGTCTCTCTCCCAGTTTCTCGGGGTTTGCTGGCAACCATAGCATCCCTTTGGCTTGTAGGTGCACCCTGACCTCTGCCTTCATCTCCACATGGAGTTCTCCCTGTTGTGTTTGTCTCTGAGTCCAAATCTCCCCTTTTATAAGGACATCAGTCGTACTGGCATATTAGGCTGCCCTAATAAACTCATCTGCACTGGATCCTCTGCAAAGACCTTATTTCCAAATAACTTCACATTCACAGGTAGTGGGAGTCAGAACTTCAACATCTTTTGGGGGACACAACTCAACCTGTAACAATGGGAGAAGACCAAATTAGAGGTCATTGCAGTAGTCCAGGTTTTCCCTGAGTACTGGCCAAGTAGATTTTTTAAATGAAAACAAACAAGCAATATGATTTGGTGATTGGAAGTAATGTAGGGAAGCAGAGACACTGGAGTTTCTGGCTAAAGCATCTGGCAGATGCGGGTGGTGGCATTTGCTGAAATGTGGTAAGGGTTAGAGTAGACAACCTGAGGGTAAATATTAAAGTCTCCAAAATTAACTTTAACAAAATGCCCATTTAGCTTAATTCCAGAAAAGATGTGGCATAGGCCCACCAGGTTTATTTTAAAAGATTGAAGCTTAATTTTTAGATTTTATTTCCTATGCTTTTAGTCTCCTTCATTACTTCTCGTGCTTTCCTTTCAGTGTTGTGAGTCTTTTACAAACACTTCTATGTTGTTCTCCATGGAGGTTTCTGCAATCCCTTGGCTTCGAGTATCATGTGTTCGAGTGGCTTCAGGTGCAGACCTGGTCCACAGGATTAGGACTGATGCACTTTGCAAGCATTGAGGGAGTGCCCATTCCTTTTATTGTTCTATCTGCACTTAAATTAAAGGGCCCTTAATAAATGCTTCCAGCATAAACAACTAGAATAGTAAATTAAAGCTACTGGAGTAGAAATGGGAAGAACTCTTGGCAATTAAAGTTTTTTTTTTTCAATCTCTAAAGTTATGCTGAATTGTATGCAGTAGTATCATTAAGACACTGGGGAGTCCCTGGGTAACAGATAAGATTTGCTGCAAGAAATTTTGCAACAAGTATTAACACCTCTAGGTCTATGTGGGTGACTTGTGATTAAAGTTGCCTGTGGCAAGAGCAAGAGAAAAGCAGTTGTAGGAGATAGTTTGGGAAGTAGGATGGTGAGCAGAGGTAGAAATATTTAAGACTGTAGGAAAGTAAATTGAAAAAATGAAAAAAGACCTCAGATTTTCCCATCTTTGAGGAACTGTCAGTAGCACTATTTTGAATCAATTAGGTGAAATAGAGTCCTCTCTTCTGTGTTTGTTCATCCTTTCAAAAAATATATACCAGGAGTCCGCCATATGCATTTTCCCTGGCACCCTTTGACAATGGGGAGATACCAGTGAACAAACCAGAAAAAAGTTCCCACCTTCATGGAGCTTAGGCTCTAGTGTGCAGAAGATAGGCACTAAACAAGGAAACAAATGTGTCAGATGGGGACAAATGCTCTGAGGAAAAACACACCACTGTAGGGGATAGAGCTTGGTGGATGGGGTGGGCTTGCTAATTTATAGAGTCATCAGAAAGGTCTTTCTGACAACATGAAAGTCTTATGGTAAGAATAAGTTGATAGGAAATAATCCCCACCCTTTCAAATTTACAGTGAATTTGCAGCCTCTGGAATATGGAAGCAAACTTACAAAAGAAAGATGGGCTTTCTTTGACAGCGGTACATCTGTACACTTTCCTTTTCTTTTTTTTTCTTTTTTTTTTTTTTTAAAGATTTTATTTATTTATTCAACAGAGATAGAGACAGCCAGCGAGAGAGGGAACACAAGCAGGGGGAGTGGGAGAGGAAGAAGCAGGCTCACAGCGGAGGAGCCTGACGTGGGGCTCGATCCCATAACGCCGGGATCACGCCCTGAGCTGAAGGCAGACGCTTAACCGCTCTGCCACCCAGGCGCCCCTGTACACTTTCCTTTTCATTGTTAATATTTTAAAGGCATCATTGTTTAGGAAGTGCATGCAACATGGTGGGAGAGCCAGGCTTTTGGTTTCTGACAGCCCTAAGTTCAGAATCTGGTTCTAGCCCTTACTGATTGTGAGGGGCTGAGCAGTGACTTAATCTCCCTTACAAATAAGAATGGTAAAAAATAAGAAGAAGCGGAAGAATGGTAATAAAAAAAAGAATCAAATCTTGCCATTTGCAACAACAAGGATGGGGCAGAGAGTATAGTGCTAAGTGAAATAAGTCAGTCAGAGAAAGACAAATCCCATATGATTTGACTTATACGTGGAATTTAAGAAACAAAATAAATGAGCAAAAGGGGAAAAAAGAGAAAGAGGGAGATAAACCAAAAAACAGACTCTTAATTACAGAAAACAAATCGATGGTTAACAGAAAAGAAGGGGGTGAGGGATAGGTTATAGGTGATGGGGATTAAGAAGTATACTTGGGACGAGCACCAGGTGATGTATGGCCTTGGTGAATCACTGCATTGTACACCTGAAACTAATATAACACTGCATGTTAACCAACTGGAATTAAAAACTTTAAAAAATGAGAATGACAATGTCCGTCTCGGGGCACCAAGAACAGTCCCTGCCTCCATCCTCATACCCAGCTCCTGTCTCAGGGAAGACATTATTTATTATTGGAAATTGAGGTTTGGGGCAATGAAACATAACTGTGCAACCCAATATGTAAAGCAAAGATTGATAATCCCTGAAGTTTCTACTCTTTTCATATTTAACCATCATTTTATTTAGTGTTTTTCCCCTATCTTTGACATGCATGAGAACAATATTAATTATATATTAAGAAAGATTACATATTAGTGAATTTAACTCAAGACATTTTATGAAATATCTTAAGGTATAAATATCTTGAGAGAAATACAAATGTCAGAGCCAACCACATCTGCCATTTAGAAGGAAAAACAAGCACGTACAGTTCTAACACAGGACAGCGGCAACATGGCAATAGAAATGTATAAAATAGTTCCACAAGGGCAGGAGGTGTTATAGTGCTATTTCTCAGAGGATGAGAAGTTAGAACTGGAAGTGGGTCATGTCTAATGAGAGGAAGGATTCTCTGTCAGATGGGAGGGAGAGGATCCTGTTGGAGGCAGATGTAAAATTTGGGGGGAGCCAAAGGAAAGAAGGGGGCAGGAGAGTAGAGGGTACTGAAGATGATATTTTTATTTATTCATTTATTTATTTATTTATTTATTTATT
>NC_048218.1:101127148-101178400 GCF_002007445.2 Ailuropoda melanoleuca
GCCACCCAGGCACCCCTGAAGATGATATTTTTAAATGGGCAACTCTTAGTTATTTTGAAATCAGAAATGAAACTGAATGAAAAGAATAATTTGGGGACAGTTGCAAACTTCCCTATTGGACGCTCCTTTTATGTAGGTTGTGACTTCTATCTTGAATCATTTAGGGTGATAGAAATATGCTACAGGATACATGCCATTTCTATCTCCAAAGCCTGAGTTTGGGTCAGGTGGCAAAAAGACACTCCGATAAAGTAAGATAAGGAGAAGAAAACTTCCTTTCCCTCCATCAATGGTCTGGTTCTGATCCATTCTAAAATGCTTAGAAAAAGTATTTCTAATTCTTATGGACAAGCAGGACAAAGGCATGAAATACCTATGGAGACCAGGGAGTTCAAGCAGCAAAATAGAAATCCGTTGCCACTGTAGACTTTTTATTGTATTTTAGGACTCTAAAATCTACTTCCAGTTTCTCTGGGTAAAGAAAAAACTAGCTCTCTCTCATTCTCTCTTCTTTTTTTCCTCTAAAAAACCCAACCTTGATTCTATATGAAAACTTCACAATGTTTTGAAGGTGGACATTTCAGTAGCAGAAAAAATAACTCTAAATACTTTTTGACAGGACTTGAATAACTTTTCAACTTTCTGCAACATATGCAGACAATAACCAGATAAAATGATAAATCAAGGCATGCCACTTGAGAGTTATGTTGAAAGAAAAAAATGTCACCTCAAATTTCAGCCAAAAGGTAAGCTATACATACTTATAGACTCTCAAATTACAATTTTTGAAGTTGTTTCATGATACAAAGGAGGATATTTTAACAGCACCTCATTAGCTGTTCCAGCTTATAAGAACTCATTGAAAATCCCAAATCAAATTGATAATACCAATATCTGTCACTTACTATTGATGCAGAGATGAAACTCCATAGACATTCTGATAGTAGTAAGATAAAACTAATCCACATTGATCAAATGCTGCTAAAACAAATTTTGTGGGTTTTGGAAGCATGCTACTTGCCCTAGTACATGAAGGCATCAGAGTGTACTTCCCCAATATCTTAATAGCAACTAATCCAACTGCCTCATTGTATAAATATGGAAGCTGAGTCCAGGAGTGGTTGAATAACTTGTCCACATTGCTCAGCACCAGGGGACCCATTCCAGGTGGATCACAATGCTCTACAAACGTGGCACCTGCAGAGTACTGTCTTTGGAGTTAGGATGAACCCAAGATCACTGCCTTGTAGTTTCTGACCTTACATGTAACTCTTATCTTTGTACCCCTTCGTTCTCGGAAATCCCTGTGTTACTTCAATTTTCCTCTAAAGAAAATAATTATCTGAAAGAAGTTTCTATTTCTCTCTCATCTCCCTACCTCCCACAGAGTAAGAAAGAGAGATAGAGAAAGTATTATTCCCATTCAATAACTATTGAGTCAAATTGTCTAAATGACATCCTGAGAATAATAAGCTTTCAAGAAAGCTCGGCAGCTAATTTGATATCCAGGACAACAGAAAAGGAGCTATGGAGGGAGAAAAGACACATGTCTTCTATTTGTCTGAGATCTCTTTTGCATTACTCACCAGCTCTTTGCCTTACTTATAATTCTTCTAGACAGATCGCTACTTGGCATTGTCAACAAGGACCTCTCAGAATTGCAGTGGAGTTTCAGACCCAAATTGGAAACAGGTGAAGGCCAGAGCAAGAAACAAAATAGTGACTTATAGATCAGGGTAAGGAGTTTGGATTTTATTTAATGTACAATTGGATGCTTCTGAAGTAAAGGGATGGTGTGATCCAATTTAGGTTTTAATAAATTTAGATGTTGTAGTGGCTGCTTTGTGGAGACTGGGTGAGAGCTGGAGGGGGAGCTCAACACTGGAGGCTATGGGGGTGATTTGGTGACATATGATGGTGGTTTAGGCCAATGCGTTGGCAGTGCTAATGAAGAAAAGTTACATACTTAAGAGACACTTTTGTTTTTGTTTGTTTTGGGTTTTTTTTTTGAGATTTTAATACTTTTTTTATGTTTCAAGTTTTTATTTAAATTCTAGTTAGGTAATATATAGTGTAATATTAGTTTCAGGAGTAGAATTTAGTGATTCATCACTTACATATAACACCCAGTACTCATCACAACAAATGTCCTCCTTAATACCCATCATCTGTTTAGCCCACCCCCCTCTCACCTCCCCTCCAGCAACCCTCAGTTTGTACTCTGAGTTAAGAGTTCCTCATGGTTTGCCTCCCTCTCTTTTTCTTCTTTACCCTATGTTCATCTCTTTTGTTTCTTAAATTCCACATATAAGTCAAATCATATGGTATTTGTCTTTCTGTGACTGATTCATTTCACTTAACATAATACCCTCTAGTTCCATCCATGTCATTGCAAATGGCAAGATTTCATTTTTTTTATGGCTGAGTAATATTCCATTGTACACCTATGATCCAGCAACTGCGCTACTAGGCATTTACCCAAAGAATACAAAAATACTAATTCAAACAGATAATGCTCCCCAATGTTCATAGCAGCATTATGTATAATAGCCAAATTATGGAAAGAGCCCAAATGTCCATCGACTGATGAATGGATTAAGAGATATTTTTGAAGACAGACTCAAAACCTGGTGGATTAGATGTGGATGGGAAAGATGAGGTGATGGTAAGAAAAGGAAGGAATCAAGGATGTCTTCCAGAGTTCTCTGCTGACCATCTCAGGGGCAATTTGCTGAAATGGGGAAACGTGAGGGAGAAACAGGCTATTGACAGGGTTATAGAAAGATGGTATGGTGTGTGTATGTGTGAGGGGAGGGTACAGCAATGCTCTAACTACCAAATAGGAATACCCTTCCCACACAGAGACCATTCCCTTTCTTCCTTGAGAGTTCACATTTTGAAGCTGCTTTGTTCGTGAGCTGAAGCATGTGTCAGCCCTCCAGGTTGTCCACCTTCACTGATTCTTTTTTTTTTAATTTTATTTTATTTATTTATTCAACAGAGAGACAGCCAGCGAGAGAGGGAACAAAAGCAGGGGGAGTGGGAGAGGAAGAAGCAAGCTCCCAGCTGAGCAGGGAGCCCAATGCGGGGCTCGATTCCACATGCCCTGGGCCGAAGGCAGATGGTTAACGACTGAGCCACCCAGGCGTCCCGTCCTTCACTGATTCTTATTATTAGGGCAGGTTCCTCTAAGATTCCAGCAAAAAGCTGTCAATGAGTCTGGGTTTTCAATGTTGAGGTCATTTTCATCTTTTACTGACTTCATAGGTATTTTAGTGGAAAATTAGAGGCAATTACGTGAGGGGATACCAATGAGGCATCATTTTAAACTGGAGGTAGGTTAGACTAGAATTCATGCATAAAAACTACAAAAGATGCTCCCTGATATTCCAGTAAATAGTCTTTTTGCCTGTCTCAAAAAATTAGTATAGAATAAAAACAAAATTAAAAATAAGAATGAGGAAACTGTAGCATAAACAGTGGCTAAAAAATAAATGAAAATACAAAATATACATTAAATGTAATTAGTTAAAAGGTCTAATTGTTAAAATGTCATAAAACTAAATGTAAATGTGAAAAGATAACTCTGCAAAGACAAGTTTTAAAGTATATATATATAAAAAAACACAGAAACAATAATCCGGGTTCTGCGACCCAGATATTAACAAGGACTGAGAAGTGAGAGAGAGGATAATGAGTTACGAGAAAAATAAAAAAGAATGAGAACTGAGGCTATCCTAGTTTCTACTTTTTTACCAACGCTAGTGCTCAGCTCAGTGCCTAGCAAGAAGCAGGTCCTCAATAAATATTTACTGAATGAGTGAACATTCATTATCATAGAGGTGTAATTGCAGTTTTTATTTTTAAGTTTAGGTATATTAAACACCAACAGAATAAAAATTGAATGTGTATATCCCAATTCACTTGGGATAAGATACATTAAAAAAATATAATTCATTCATAGAAGAGAGAGAAAGCAAAAGAACAGCAATGAAGTATCACAAAACAGAAAACAGGCAAGAGAAAATTAAACTTAATAATAGTTTGCTATTATGGGGGCGCCTGGGTGGCACAGCGGTTAAGCGTCTGCCTTCGGCTCAGGGCGTGATCCCGGCGTTATGGGATCGAGCCCCACATCAGGCTCTTCCGCTATGAGCCTGCTTCTTCNGTCATTATAATAAACCCTTAATTAAAGAAAAAGACTTGTGTTACTGTTCAAAACAAAATTCAACTACATACTGCTTAGAAAATGATCGCTAAAATCAAAATGACTCAGAAATATTGAGAACAAATTTTGTAATTGTTACTTATCAGAGAAACACAAAAACTAAGTAGGGATAAAGAATATAAATAATTAATAGAGTAACTCTTTGTACTCTAAAAATAAGGATCAAAACTCCTTTTTAAGCACCCATAGAATGTTCACATAAATTAATCATATTTCTATATGAAAACAAAAAAAATCCCTAAACAAATAACCAAAAAGCTATATTTTATGGTCTCAATTTAACAAAATAAGAAATTACCTTTTTAATATTTAAAATTTTTAGAATTCTCACTATATTAAAAAATCTATTTTTGTAAATAATTAAATCAAAGGAAAATAGAGAATTAGCAAATCTTTAGAAGATAAAGAAAATGAAGATACTGCTCATTAGATTAAAATCAATTAGAGGCAAATTCAAGACCTTAATTTTGTTGTTAAAATATTAATCCAATAAAATAAATAAGTTAACTATGCATTAAACTGAAGATATAATAAGTAGAATGACAAGATACCCCCAAAGCTAACAGGCAAAGTAAACATTAAATTTAAACAGTGGAATGTATTATTACAAAATACAGAAGAATTGATTAATACAATTACTGATTGTTACAACAGGAAAAATTACATTAATGAAATTAGAAATATGTGAAGTAATAAAAGAACTTATGTAGAGAAATTTCTAAAATAAAAATAACCTTTATAATATGCTAATTAGCCTCAAAGTAGTCACTGATACATCTTGGAAAATAAGCACCAGAATTAGGTTATGATGTAGAAAGCCTGAATATACAGTAATTATGGAAGAAAAACAAATTTTATTTTAAAAAAGATATAAGAAAAGACTTCATGTATGTACAGTTTCATTAAGAAGTTTTTTTTTCAAACTTTCAAGGAACATGGAATTACCGTGCTACATAAATATCAGAGGCCAAAGGAAAATCTGGGAAACTTCTCAATACATTTTATGAAGCCAGTATACCCCTAATTGAAAACTTGAGAAAAATATCTCAAACTATAGATGAATTTTATTTTATTTTATTAGAACAGCTATGAAAACTTACCATATCCGAAAATAGAAATAAAAACCAACTTAGGAAGAAACTACCCCTTACAACCAAACAGTGATGATAACATAATGCAAGAATGTTTAATTTCCAAAACATGACTCATCATATCAAGTAAAGATAATGAAACCTACATTGTTTGGGCTAGATTATTTAGTCAATACAATTTGACTATTGGAAAGGGGGCACATTTATTGTTTTCTGCAGATGAAAAGATTGCAATCTAAGAAACCCCCCAAAAATCAACTGAAAACTCTTAATTGCTAATAAGAGATTTCAATAGGTTAACAGATACAAATCAACATACAAAAAGTTATTACTTCCTATAGTCTAGTAATAATCATTTAGAGGTGAAAAAGGTTCTTATCATATCAGTTTAAAGATCTAGTTATATGCAAATAATCAATCGTTGAACACTATATCAAAAACTAATGATGTACTATATATTGGCTAACTGAACATAATTTTATTTTATTATTTTTTAATAATAATTTTTATTATATTATGTTAGTCACCATACAGTACATCCCTAGATTTTGATGTAAAGTTCCATGAACATAATTTAAAAAAAAAGAAATTAATCTCTCCACATGAAACATTCTTTTTAAAGAGTTTTTCATAAAAAATAATACTATGATTTGTCAAACATTTCCTATATTTGATTAATCTTTTTAAATTTTTTTGGTGAACTTATTGTCTTTAGTAAAATGCCTACAAGTAAAAAAAAAAAAATCTCGTACAATTACAATTAAAGTTACCAAATATGTGTTTTGGAAGCTAACTACACAGTTTTAAAGTTTATCTGGAATGATATGACCAACCAAGAACATGAAAAGAAATGAAGTGGATAATTTATCTAACAGATATTAAAATCTATAAGAAGGATGTAATATGTAAAATAGTCTGATACAGGTGCTAGAATTGACAGATAGAACCAGGAAAGTAGTGCAGAAAGAGATTCTAATAGATTTTTAACACGTGACACGGATCCTGTCACAAACCAGAAGAAAACAAAATATCAGTTGGTAAATGGTGCTCAGATAATGGGTAAACTACTTGGAATAAAATATGATTCTTCTTCTTATTATTATTATTTTTTGCTTTTCCTCCTACCATATACCAAAATTTCAAATGAACTTAAGACAAGTGTTAAAGATGAAACCATTAAAAAAAAGTAGGTAAAAAGAGATACTAAATAGATTTTATTTTATTAAAATTATTTAAAATTCTATACATTGAAATAGCATAAACATAAACAAACATGCAACTTAAGAAAATATTTTCCACAAATATGAAGGCAAAAGACTAATACACATAGTATTTTAAGGATCTTTCACAAATAATTGAAAAAAAAATGAAATCTCAATATAACAATAGGTGAAAACACAGCCAGACAATTCACAAAATAAATTTAAATGCCCACGAAACACATGAAAACATTAAACTGCAAAACTTTTAAAAAGAAATCTGATTTAAAACACATGCTATTTTCAGTCTATCAGATTCAGGATACTGGCAGAACAGTTCTAGAAATGTGATGCGATATATCAAGATCCTTAGAAAATCTTATAAAAATTAGTATTTTATTTACAGTAATCTCTTGTAAGGAAACAGAAATGTAAAAATACATAAACACCCCCAATATTGATGCTGTTGATATCAATAGTGGCATGGTTCAATGAATTATAGCTCATATATCTATATGATTTAATATTATACAAACATTCGCCAGACTTTGGGGAATTTTAATGACATATAAATTAAAACACTGAGTTTAAAAAGCAAAGCTCAAAATAGTGGAAATATTTTTTATAATATTTCTTAAGCTCTACATACATATAAAATTTCTACTGTGTATGTATAACTCTAAGGAATTCACCAAAATATTAACAATGGTAGTTTCCGTCTATTGGATTAAGGGTGAGATATATTTTTAAGCTCTGTCTATATTTTCTAAAATGAGCAGAGATACACATTATAATTAGAAATAAATAAGCATTGTTATAAAATAAGCCAGAGAATTTTATAATGTAACTAGAAACACTGTCATTGAAAATATGAAAAAACAAGAAAAGGTAACCTGCCATTATTGGTAGATCTCACTTAAGTAGAAGCCTCATTTCCTAAGTTTTAGATAAACTAGTGGTCACTGTACCTTTTTTTTTAAGATTTTATTTATTTATTTGAGAGAGAAAGAGAGAGAGAGCACAAGGAAGGGGAGGGACAGAGGGAGAGGAAGAAACAGAATCCCTGCTGAGCGGGAGCCCAACATTGCTCTATTCCAGGACCTGAGATCATAACTTGAGCCAAAGGCAGATGCTTAACTGACTGAGCCACCCAGGCGCCCCTGTACTTTATTTTAAAATGCAAGTAGCACCCTTCTTCCTACAAAGCTCAGATTTGTTGGTCTTTATGAAGATGCAAAACATATTTACATAAGAGTAAGCAGGTTTGAAGCTGGACCTTTCAGCTTTTGCCACTGAACAATTCCTATTAACCTCTTTTACTTGAATATATAAATGGCATATTATTATTTTAAAAATATACATAAACATGTATTTTAGGTACATATGTAGAAGCCCTTGTATTTGAAAATGATTCCGGTCCAAATAAAGAAAACCACTTAGAACCTTTCTGTATAATTATTATCACAAGGCTTAAATTTCAGTCACATAAATAAATGCTTCCCTGGATTCCAACAAGTTTTCCTGCCTTTCACTTCCTTCCAAAATCATTAATAGAAGTTCCAAAACTACATACTTCTTCCTATCTTCTAATTAGCCTACTTGGTTTAAATGGCAAAAGTGACATTTGCATCACCAATAGCTCTCTTTCAAAGAAGACTATGATGGGGGTGATTTTCAAAGGTCTAAAAAAGGTTCTGTGGCCTTGAGTAGGGCCCATCTGACCATTCAAATGGAAGCCATCCAGCCACAAACAGTCTGTGTCAGACAGGGAGCTTCCTTAACACATGCATATATCCCATCCCTTTTCTACTGGCACAAGTCAGAGGTGCTGTTCCAAGTGTGAAATGTGGGTATGAGCAGCAATTTACAGAGTGTGCATTGCTTTTTTTGTGTCTGTTGGTGGGACATTGGAAAATGGGTCTGGCACAGTTCATCTCTCACAAATGCTTAATGCCATCCCTGGGGACAGAAATATCACAAGCCCAGAAAAACACAGCTTTTAGCTGCTTGGTCCTGAAAATTTCAGGCAAGATTCCAAAAGCCCTCAAAGCTAATGTCGAATTGACAAAGTGCCAAAAACCTCACTGGCATTAAATTTCCACTCTTTATTTTCTCCCTTCAGGTGAACAGCTTGTGAAAATAATAATGTGATAATGCCACCCTGTGTCCCAAATACCTCAAAGCACCATCTTGTTAAGCCTCTTGGTGTCCCTTTGAGACTAATGGGACTTGAGCCAACTCATTCATTTTACAGATGAGAAGATCCCACAGGAGGTGGTCAAATATCTGGGCCCTGGACATGAAGACTTATCACATAGGTCCCAGGTCTGAATTTAGTTCTCAAAACAATGCCAAAGTATTATAGGAAAGAACCTGAAAAGTTCGACTAACATCAAAAAAGGCTAGAGCAAGTCTCACAAAGGATACTAGGTGGGTTGAAGTAATAAACTGGTGAAAGTGATCAAAACACATCCCAGGAGGAATAACAAGGCACAGTCTAGCCAGAGCAATAAGGCACAGTCTAGGCATGAGGCCAATTAATAGCAGGAAGAATTGGTGAAGGCCGTCGGTAGATCTCATATAGCATAGGGGCATCTTAAAACAGCAGGCATGGTAGATTTCTGTCATTTATTTTTAGTATATCTGAGCCTCCATCCCATAATTATAGAATCCACTGTTATGGAAGTTATAGCAAGAAATAGGATTCTAACCANTTCTTAAGTTGCATGTTTGTTTATGTTTATGCTATTTCAATGTATAGAATTTTAAATAATTTTAATAAAATAAAATCTATTTAGTATCTCTTTTTACCTACTTTTTTTTAATGGTTTCATCTTTAACACTTGTCTTAAGTTCATTTGAAATTTTGGTATATGGTAGGAGGAAAAGCAAAAAATAATAATAATAAGAAGAAGAATCATATTTTATTCCAAGTAGTTTACCCATTATCTGAGCACCATTTACCAACTGATATTTTGTTTTCTTCTGGTTTGTGACAGGATCCGTGTCATGTGTTAAAAATCTATTAGAATCTCTTTCTGCACTACTTTCCTGGTTCTATCTGTCAATTCTAGCACCTGTATCAGACTATTTTACATATTACATCCTTCTTATAGATTTTAATATCTGTTAGATAAATTATCCACTTCATTTCTTTTCATGTTCTTGGTTGGTCATATCATTCCAGATAAACTTTAAAACTGTGTAGTTAGCTTCCAAAACACATATTTGGTAACTTTAATTGTAATTGTACGAGATTTTTTTTTTTTTACTTGTAGGCATTTTACTAAAGACAATAAGTTCACCAAAAAAATTTAAAAAGATTAATCAAATATAGGAAATGTTTGACAAATCATAGTATTATTTTTTATGAAAAACTCTTTAAAAAGAATGTTTCATGTGGAGAGATTAATTTCTTTTTTTTTAAATTATGTTCATGGAACTTTACATCAAAATCTAGGGATGTACTGTATGGTGACTAACATAATATAATAAAAATTATTATTAAAAAATAATAAAATAAAATTATGTTCAGTTAGCCAATATATAGTACATCATTAGTTTTTGATATAGTGTTCAACGATTGATTATTTGCATATAACTAGATCTTTAAACTGATATGATAAGAACCTTTTTCACCTCTAAATGATTATTACTAGACTATAGGAAGTAATAACTTTTTGTATGTTGATTTGTATCTGTTAACCTATTGAAATCTCTTATTAGCAATTAAGAGTTTTCAGTTGATTTTTGGGGGGTTTCTTAGATTGCAATCTTTTCATCTGCAGAAAACAATAAATGTGCCCCCTTTCCAATAGTCAAATTGTATTGACTAAATAATCTAGCCCAAACAATGTAGGTTTCATTATCTTTACTTGATATGATGAGTCATGTTTTGGAAATTAAACATTCTTGCATTATGTTATCATCACTGTTTGGTTGTAAGGGGTAGTTTCTTCCTAAGTTGGTTTTTATTTCTATTTTCGGATATGGTAAGTTTTCATAGCTGTTCTAATAAAATAAAATAAAATTCATCTATAGTTTGAGATATTTTTCTCAAGTTTTCAATTAGGGGTATACTGGCTTCATAAAATGTATTGAGAAGTTTCCCAGATTTTCCTTTGGCCTCTGATATTTATGTAGCACGGTAATTCCATGTTCCTTGAAAGTTTGAAAAAAAAACTTCTTAATGAAACTGTTCATACATGAAGTCTTTTCTTATATCTTTTTTAAAATAAAATTTGTTTTTCTTCCATAATTACTGTATATTCAGGCTTTCTACATCATAACCTAATTCTGGTGCTTATTTTCCAAGATGTATCAGTGACTACTTTGAGGCTAATTAGCATATTATAAAGGTTATTTTTATTTTAGAAATTTCTCTACATAAGTTCTTTTATTACTTCACATATTTCTAATTTCATTAATGTAATTTTTCCTGTTGTAACAATCAGTAATTGTATTAATCAATTCTTCTGTATTTTGTAATAATACATTCCACTGTTTAAATTTAATGTTTACTTTGCCTGTTAGCTTTGGGGGTATCTTGTCATTCTACTTATTATATCTTCAGTTTAATGCATAGTTAACTTATTTATTTTATTGGATTAATATTTTAACAACAAAATTAAGGTCTTGAATTTGCCTCTAATTGATTTTAATCTAATGAGCAGTATCTTCATTTTCTTTATCTTCTAAAGATTTGCTAATTCTCTATTTTCCTTTGATTTAATTATTTACAAAAATAGATTTTTTAATATAGTGAGAATTCTAAAAATTTTAAATATTAAAAAGGTAATTTCTTATTTTGTTAAATTGAGACCATAAAATATAGCTTTTTGGTTATTTGTTTAGGGATTTTTTTTGTTTTCATATAGAAATATGATTAATTTATGTGAACATTCTATGGGTGCTTAAAAAGGAGTTTTGATCCTTATTTTTAGAGTACAAAGAGTTACTCTATTAATTATTTATATTCTTTATCCCTACTTAGTTTTTGTGTTTCTCTGATAAGTAACAATTACAAAATTTGTTCTCAATATTTCTGAGTCATTTTGATTTTAGCGATCATTTTCTAAGCAGTATGTAGTTGAATTTTGTTTTGAACAGTAACACAAGTCTTTTTCTTTAATTAAGGGTTTATTATAATGACCATAATAGGGGCGCCTGGGTGGCACAGCGGTTAAGCGTCTGCCTTCGGCTCAGGGCGTGATCCCGGCGTTACGGGATCGAGCCCCACATCAGGCTCCTCTGCTATGAGCCTGCTTCTTCCTCTCCCACTCCCCTAGCTTGTGTTCCCTCTCTCGCTGGCTGTCTCTATCTCTGTCGAATAAATAAATAAAATATTTAAAAAAAAATAGTTTGCTATTATGGTCATTTTTTTTTTTAAAGATTTTATTTATTTATTCGACAGAGATAGAGACAGCCAGCGAGAGAGGGAACACAAGCAGGGGAGTGGGAGAGGAAGAAGCAGGCTCATAGCAGAGGAGCCTGATGTGGGGCTCGATCCCGTAACGCCGGGATCACGCCCTGAGCCGAAGGCAGACGCTTAACCGCTGTGCCACCCAGGCGCCCCTATTATGGTCATTATAATAAACCCTTAATTAAAGAAAAAGACTTGTGTTACTGTTCAAAACAAAATTCAACTACATACTGCTTAGAAAATGATCGCTAAAATCAAAATGACTCAGAAATATTGAGAACAAATTTTGTAATTGTTACTTATCAGAGAAACACAAAAACTAAGTAGGGATAAAGAATATAAATAATTAATAGAGTAACTCTTTGTACTCTAAAAATAAGGATCAAAACTCCTTTTTAAGCACCCATAGAATGTTCACATAAATTAATCATATTTCTATATGAAAACAAAAAAAATCCCTAAACAAATAACCAAAAAGCTATATTTTATGGTCTCAATTTAACAAAATAAGAAATTACCTTTTTAATATTTAAAATTTTTAGAATTCTCACTATATTAAAAAATCTATTTTTGTAAATAATTAAATCAAAGGAAAATAGAGAATTAGCAAATCTTTAGAAGATAAAGAAAATGAAGATACTGCTCATTAGATTAAAATCAATTAGAGGCAAATTCAAGACCTTAATTTTGTTGTTAAAATATTAATCCAATAAAATAAATAAGTTAACTATGCATTAAACTGAAGATATAATAAGTAGAATGACAAGATACCCCCAAAGCTAACAGGCAAAGTAAACATTAAATTTAAACAGTGGAATGTATTATTACAAAATACAGAAGAATTGATTAATACAATTACTGATTGTTACAACAGGAAAAATTACATTAATGAAATTAGAAATATGTGAAGTAATAAAAGAACTTATGTAGAGAAATTTCTAAAATAAAAATAACCTTTATAATATGCTAATTAGCCTCAAAGTAGTCACTGATACATCTTGGAAAATAAGCACCAGAATTAGGTTATGATGTAGAAAGCCTGAATATACAGTAATTATGGAAGAAAAACAAATTTTATTTTAAAAAAGATATAAGAAAAGACTTCATGTATGAACAGTTTCATTAAGAAGTTTTTTTTTCAAACTTTCAAGGAACATGGAATTACCGTGCTACATAAATATCAGAGGCCAAAGGAAAATCTGGGAAACTTCTCAATACATTTTATGAAGCCAGTATACCCCTAATTGAAAACTTGAGAAAAATATCTCAAACTATAGATGAATTTTATTTTATTTTATTAGAACAGCTATGAAAACTTACCATATCCGAAAATAGAAATAAAAACCAACTTAGGAAGAAACTACCCCTTACAACCAAACAGTGATGATAACATAATGCAAGAATGTTTAATTTCCAAAACATGACTCATCATATCAAGTAAAGATAATGAAACCTACATTGTTTGGGCTAGATTATTTAGTCAATACAATTTGACTATTGGAAAGGGGGCACATTTATTGTTTTCTGCAGATGAAAAGATTGCAATCTAAGAAACCCCCCAAAAATCAACTGAAAACTCTTAATTGCTAATAAGAGATTTCAATAGGTTAACAGATACAAATCAACATACAAAAAGTTATTACTTCCTATAGTCTAGTAATAATCATTTAGAGGTGAAAAAGGTTCTTATCATATCAGTTTAAAGATCTAGTTATATGCAAATAATCAATCGTTGAACACTATATCAAAAACTAATGATGTACTATATATTGGCTAACTGAACATAATTTTATTTTATTATTTTTTAATAATAATTTTTATTATATTATGTTAGTCACCATACAGTACATCCCTAGATTTTGATGTAAAGTTCCATGAACATAATTTAAAAAAAAAGAAATTAATCTCTCCACATGAAACATTCTTTTTAAAGAGTTTTTCATAAAAAATAATACTATGATTTGTCAAACATTTCCTATATTTGATTAATCTTTTTAAATTTTTTTGGTGAACTTATTGTCTTTAGTAAAATGCCTACAAGTAAAAAAAAAAAAATCTCGTACAATTACAATTAAAGTTACAATATGTGTTTTGGAAGCTAACTACACAGTTTTAAAGTTTATCTGGAATGATATGACCAACCAAGAACATGAAAAGAAATGAAGTGGATAATTTATCTAACAGATATTAAAATCTATAAGAAGGATGTAATATGTAAAATAGTCTGATACAGGTGCTAGAATTGACAGATAGAACCAGGAAAGTAGTGCAGAAAGAGATTCTAATAGATTTTTAACACATGACACGGATCCTGTCACAAACCAGAAGAAAACAAAATATCAGTTGGTAAATGGTGCTCAGATAATGGGTAAACTACTTGGAATAAAATATGATTCTTCTTCTTATTATTATTATTTTTTGCTTTTCCTCCTACCATATACCAAAATTTCAAATGAACTTAAGACAAGTGTTAAAGATGAAACCATTAAAAAAAAGTAGGTAAAAAGAGATACTAAATAGATTTTATTTTATTAAAATTATTTAAAATTCTATACATTGAAATAGCATAAACATAAACAAACATGCAACTTAAGAAAATATTTTCCACAAATATGAAGGCAAAAGACTAATACACATAGTATTTTAAGGATCTTTCACAAATAATTGAAAAAAAAATGAAATCTCAATATAACAATAGGTGAAAACACAGCCAGACAATTCACAAAATAAATTTAAATGCCCACGAAACACATGAAAACATTAAACTGCAAAACTTTTAAAAAGAAATCTGATTTAAAACACATGCTATTTTCAGTCTATCAGATTCAGGATACTGGCAGAACAGTTCTAGAAATGTGATGCGATATATCAAGATCCTTAGAAAATCTTATAAAAATTAGTATTTTATTTACAGTAATCTCTTGTAAGGAAACAGAAATGTAAAAATACATAAACACCCCCAATATTGATGCTGTTGATATCAATAGTGGCATGGTTCAATGAATTATAGCTCATATATCTATATGATTTAATATTATACAAACATTCGCCAGACTTTGGGGAATTTTAATGACATATAAATTAAAACACTGAGTTTAAAAAGCAAAGCTCAAAATAGTGGAAATATTTTTTATAATATTTCTTAAGCTCTACATACATATAAAATTTCTACTGTGTATGTATAACTCTAAGGAATTCACCAAAATATTAACAATGGTAGTTTCCGTCTATTGGATTAAGGGTGAGATATATTTTTAAGCTCTGTCTATATTTTCTAAAATGAGCAGAGATACACATTATAATTAGAAATAAATAAGCATTGTTATAAAATAAGCCAGAGAATTTTATAATGTAACTAGAAACACTGTCATTGAAAATATGAAAAAACAAGAAAAGGTAACCTGCCATTATTGGTAGATCTCACTTAAGTAGAAGCCTCATTTCCTAAGTTTTAGATAAACTAGTGGTCACTGTACCTTTTTTTTTAAGATTTTATTTATTTATTTGAGAGAGAAAGAGAGAGAGAGCACAAGGAAGGGGAGGGACAGAGGGAGAGGAAGAAACAGAATCCCTGCTGAGCGGGAGCCCAACATTGCTCTATTCCAGGACCTGAGATCATAACTTGAGCCAAAGGCAGATGCTTAACTGACTGAGCCACCCAGGCGCCCCTGTACTTTATTTTAAAATGCAAGTAGCACCCTTCTTCCTACAAAGCTCAGATTTGTTGGTCTTTATGAAGATGCAAAACATATTTACATAAGAGTAAGCAGGTTTGAAGCTGGACCTTTCAGCTTTTGCCACTGAACAATTCCTATTAACCTCTTTTACTTGAATATATAAATGGCATATTATTATTTTAAAAATATACATAAACATGTATTTTAGGTACATATGTAGAAGCCCTTGTATTTGAAAATGATTCCGGTCCAAATAAAGAAAACCACTTAGAACCTTTCTGTATAATTATTATCACAAGGCTTAAATTTCAGTCACATAAATAAATGCTTCCCTGGATTCCAACAAGTTTTCCTGCCTTTCACTTCCTTCCAAAATCATTAATAGAAGTTCCAAAACTACATACTTCTCCCTATCTTCTAATTAGCCTACTTGGTTTAAATGGCAAAAGTGACATTTGCATCACCAATAGCTCTCTTTCAAAGAAGACTATGATGGGGGTGATTTTCAAAGGTCTAAAAAAGGTTCTGTGGCCTTGAGTAGGGCCCATCTGACCATTCAAATGGAAGCCATCCAGCCACAAACAGTCTGTGTCAGACAGGGAGCTTCCTTAACACATGCATATATCCCATCCCTTTTCTACTGGCACAAGTCAGAGGTGCTGTTCCAAGTGTGAAATGTGGGTATGAGCAGCAATTTACAGAGTGTGCATTGCTTTTTTTGTGTCTGTTGGTGGGACATTGGAAAATGGGTCTGGCACAGTTCATCTCTCACAAATGCTTAATGCCATCCCTGGGGACAGAAATATCACAAGCCCAGAAAAACACAGCTTTTAGCTGCTTGGTCCTGAAAATTTCAGGCAAGATTCCAAAAGCCCTCAAAGCTAATGTCGAATTGACAAAGTGCCAAAAACCTCACTGGCATTAAATTTCCACTCTTTATTTTCTCCCTTCAGGTGAACAGCTTGTGAAAATAATAATGTGATAATGCCACCCTGTGTCCCAAATACCTCAAAGCACCATCTTGTTAAGCCTCTTGGTGTCCCTTTGAGACTAATGGGACTTGAGCCAACTCATTCATTTTACAGATGAGAAGATCCCACAGGAGGTGGTCAAATATCTGGGCCCTGGACATGAAGACTTATCACATAGGTCCCAGGTCTGAATTTAGTTCTCAAAACAATGCCAAAGTATTATAGGAAAGAACCTGAAAAGTTCGACTAACATCAAAAAAGGCTAGAGCAAGTCTCACAAAGGATACTAGGTGGGTTGAAGTAATAAACTGGTGAAAGTGATCAAAACACATCCCAGGAGGAATAACAAGGCACAGTCTAGCCAGAGCAATAAGGCACAGTCTAGGCATGAGGCCAATTAATAGCAGGAAGAATTGGTGAAGGCCGTCGGTAGATCTCATATAGCATAGGGGCATCTTAAAACAGCAGGCATGGTAGATTTCTGTCATTTATTTTTTAGTATATCTGAGCCTCCATCCCATAATTATAGAATCCACTGTTATGGAAGTTATAGCAAGAAATAGGATTCTAACCACACAGCTTTTAGCTGCTTGGTCCTGAAAATTTCAGGCAAGATTCCAAAAGCCCTCAAAGCTAATGTCGAATTGACAAAGTGCCAAAAACCTCACTGGCATTAAATTTCCACTCTTTATTTTCTCCCTTCAGGTGAACAGCTTGTGAAAATAATAATGTGATAATGCCACCCTGTGTCCCAAATACCTCAAAGCACCATCTTGTTAAGCCTCTTGGTGTCCCTTTGAGACTAATGGGAATTGAGCCAACTCATTCATTTTACAGATGAGAAGATCCCACAGGAGGTGGTCAAATATCTGGGCCCTGGACATGAAGACTTATCACATAGGTCCCAGGTCTGAATTTAGTTCTCAAAACAATGCCAAAGTATTATAGGAAAGAACCTGAAAAGTTCGACTAACATCAAAAAAGGCTAGAGCAAGTCTCACAAAGGATACGAGGTGGGTTGAAGTAATAAACTGGTGAAAGTGATCAAAACACATCCCAGGAGGAATAACAAGGCACAGTCTAGGCAGAGCAATAAGGCACAGTCTAGGCATGAGGCCAATTAATAGCAGGAAGAATTGGTGAAGGCCGTCGGTAGATCTCATATAGCATAGGGGCATCTTAAAACAGCAGGCATGGTAGATTTCTGTCATTTATTTTTAGTATATCTGAGCCTCCATCCCATAATTATAGAATCCACTGTTATGGAAGTTATAGCAAGAAATAGGATTCTAACCACCCCCGCCTCCTGCACTACAAAAGTAACTTTCTTTCCCTGAATTCTAGTAATCTAGCTTTGAACATATAATTTAAGCCAGTCAAGGGGATGCCCCTATCAGGACTCTGAATCTGGAGGAAATGTCCCAGAGAAGCGAGGGATGTTTTAGAGCTCCTTATGACCTCTGTATCCACGTCCCATGAAGCTAGCACTTGAACAATGTCTTCTTCTAGGTGTGCCTTTGTCTGAGGTTCTGGTCAACCACATTCCCTTAGTGTCCCCTTTTTTTCTGAGCATGATTCTCTAGCCTTCCTGTCAATCCAGTGAGATAGCTGGTAATAAAATAAATTAATTTTTTCTAATAAATAAATTTTTATTATTCTAATAAATCATTTTTAGTTACAATTAATTAGGGTCAGTTTCTGTAATTTGTAACCTGGAAGACTGAAGTAGGGAGTGGCCAAGGATGTAAAGAAGTTAACATGAAGCAAATCCAGTTTGTAGCATATGTCGTTTATAGCAGCAGGAACTATAGGTTTGGAGGAAGAATTCCTTCCAGGTGAAGGAAGTACAGGTATGGCAGAAAGTACTAAATGATCTAAAATCCATTCTCTTGTCTTATTTTTACGTATCCTATAGGACTATGTTGCCCAGTTTCCCTTGCAGTTAATATGTCATCTGACTGAGTTCAGTAAAAAGAATGTGAGTTGAGTGATGTGTGTCTCATTCAAACCTGGCCCACTAAAACCTTGCACATGTGCTACTCCATTTCCTTTTCCCTTTCTGGTTTGCTGGAATGTAGATGACGTTAGGGTGGCCTTGGGAGTCACTTTTTGAAGATGGCAGAGCCCCCAACATCCTGTGTTTGCTAAATGACTATATGAAGAAAGATTGCCCCACTGACCTACTCACCAGTCCAGTATTGATACCTAACCAAGAAATAGACATCAGCTGTGTCTGAGCTATTATACTTTTGGAGATCTATTTGTTACAGAATAGCCTAAATATACTATGCATGGTAAAAAGGTAGTTGGTCAAGAAAAAAAATTCAAATTCAGAGCAGGGCTAGAAGAAAGGCTGTTATTTTTATTTAACTATGAAATGAGAGGTAAATGTTGAGTCTTCATGAAATTCATGAAATTTTCCTCAGTTAGGAAAAGAACAGATGACAGTTGAGATAGAATCTCTAACCGTAGATTTGCAGCTACAGCTGTACAGGTTGGAAAGGATGCAAGCAACAAACTCATTAGGGATTCGACAACTCCGAATAGAACTGTCAAATTTATTAGAGATCAATAAATTTAAAATCTTTCTTTTTAAGGCACTGAAGTATCTCCATGCCAGAGATAATGACAAGATAAATTCTAACTCTGCTTCTACCTTTTCCCCTTTAACCTTGTTTTCCTTTCCCAAATAGATTCAAATGATGCATTTTACCCTCCCTCCTAGGTGATTTTTTTCCCCCATCCTGTATCTTTAACCTCATTTCTCAATTTCCCCCTTTCTTACTCCTTCTCAAATGCATTGTTTGAGAGGCTCAGTCAAATTTGGGTAATCATATCAGTTCTGAGAATCACATAATGCCTGGAGCATGCCCCCAATAAATGCTTGTTGAATGAAGAAATTATTCTCATTCTTATTTTTAAGGAGACAACATTGCACTAATGTCCCCTCTCCATGTTCAAGTTGAAAGAGATCTTAGAGATCAGTTAGTCCAAATGCCAGACACACACACGCACACACACGCACGCGCACACACACGCACACACACACTATAGAGTCTCATTCTACATCATCTCTGGTGTAGAATGTCCAGACCGTGCATGCATATTTCTGATGATGAGAAGCTCACTGCGCTATAAAAAAGCCTATACCATTGAAAGACAGCTCCAAAGCTTAAAAAGTTGTACTTATTTTAAATTTAAAAATTTCTTCATAAAACTTCCCCTGATTACTTAGCATTGGAGTTCCTTGGAGACCACATACCCCAGTAGAAATTCCCTTACCTGGTAATCAAAAAACCTGCTTTCTACCTCCAACTTTGCAGCTGACCTACTATATAACCCTTGACAAGTTGTTTCTCCTCTCCTGTGAATGAAATTTCCTCAACTATGAAATGAGAGGTAGGAAAAAATTATATTTAAGATCATTGATAAAAATAACAGAAACCCATTACACACCACTAGAGACTTCTCTTCAGGCTAACTGATTAACCAGTTAAACCCTATTTTGATAAGGCTACTTAACCAGCAAAAATGAACCAATTTGTATTATTACTTCATCCACAGTTTTTTATCTTCTCAAAGATATCAGAAAAAAACACCTCAAAGTCATACTGAAGTCCAGATACAATGCCTTTATTAACAACCCTAGTAATTCCAGTAAAACTTAAAATGGATAAATTTGTATGTCTTGCTCTGAAGCACTGAAGTTTGATACTGTTTTCTAACTACCCTCAAATTGTTAGGCTGAGTCTATCTCTGAATAATTACTAAAATATATAGATAATATATCATGGATTGTCATCTGCTTTCTATGCCAAAACTCTGACCTGCCCAGTATAGTTCCATCAGTTCCAATGTACTCACCATGAAACCCCAGGTGGAAAAATGTTTCTTTCCTGCCCTTGTGTTGCACAGGGGTCAGAGATCAAGCACCAAAAGAGCATCCTGGAGAAATATGCTATTGATATCACTGCAGAATGTTGAATTCAAAATGGGTTTTCCACCAAGATAGGTCTTATTAATGATGTCAGGCACTGGGAAATGTAGTGTGTCAACTGCAAAAGTGCCAATGAGATGGTGTCAAAGATCCAAGTAAGATGAAAATTAGGAGCACAAAACAAATTAGGCAAGATGGAAATGACCTGAATTCATCCCAGTAACTGGCTGCTGGGGTATGTGCTTGTGTTTTATATGCTTCGTCTTGAGTTTACTTATGGGAGGGAGCCAGATTCATTTAGAGGTACTGGGATTTGAAAGACTAGTTAAAATGAGAAATGCATGGCATTCAGACTTATTTCTCTTCGGAGGATATTTCTGTTCTTTCAGCTACTTGGATATCTTCCTTAGAAAATCTCTAAGCCCTTTTCAGTTCTCTGAAACAGTTCAGATTACTCCATGGTTTCTAGTAATATTTCATATAAATTTCACATCAGTTAGGTCATTTCTACTTAGGCCCAACATGTACTATAAAGTAAGAATGTGTCTTGTGAGTAAAACTGGGAGAGGAAGGAACATTTAATGTTAAATGTGACAACTAAAAACAAAAATCACATGATGGAAACCTCTGTGCAGAAGCCTCAACCCAGGGTGATTCTCTAGAAAGCTGAAGAACTGCCCTTGGGCACCTGATGTCACCCTACCCATAACGCTAGAAATTTACTAAAACCCAGAATCCATTTGGAGCCAGTTAGGGTCCTCCTTCACTAAAATAATCTCAAGAATCCCTATTTCCCTCTAATAAACTACCCTTTCGGATTTTCCTACCACAAGTTCCACTTTCAGGCTCTCCCCTACTGAGACTGGTCCTGTTGGGACACTAGCTACAAGAGCTGCTTTCGATTGGAAGCTGTGATAGAGACTGGTGCAACAGAAATGAGTCTGTGAGTACCTGGGATGTAAAAACAATTTCCAAAAGAAACTTAATCTTCTTAGTGCCAAAAATGGGTTGAAAATAGCTGTAAGAACCTCACCTGCCAATCAGCTCCCTCTATATTCAGGCACCCTGAAAGCATCCTAACTAGGGTGGTTTTCAACTAAGTAAATATGCCCCTAAATCCTTTGTAGTCAAAGGTTATCAAGCCTTTGCAAGGATGGGCGGATCATGAAAAAGAGATCCATGAGCATATTTTTACATTGGCAAGAAAAGCAAAATGTCACTCAACTAAATGTAAGATTGTTCACACACATCTGCTACCATCAGAATGTTATAAACACAGAAGAAGAAGAGGAGGAGGAGGAGAGGGAGGAGGAGGAGAGGGAGGGAGGGAGGGAGGGGGANGGAGGGAGGGAGGGAGGGAGGGAGGAAGGAAGGAAGGAAGGAAGGAAGGAAGGAAGGAAGGAAGAAATGTGAATGGTTCACAGTCTAAATAGCTCCAAATATATTTCTATTGTTCAGATGACTTATGCTATTTCAACAATGATTGAAAGGCTATCAAAGCAGAAGCCAAAACATGTTTGTAGTTTGTCATATAGGAATAATTTTTGGTTAAATAAATACACAGACAACCATTATCTCAACTATAAAATGTATGTGCTAGATAGCTGTTATTATAAATATATCACTAAAATGTGTGCAAAAAGAAATATAAAATGTTACACTTCTGACAATATCATAAGTGAATCACATCCTTGAGAGAGAAATACAGAGACAAAGATTGCCAGGGAATAAATTTCTGAATCAGGTATATTTCTCCCCATTTCAGGATATAAAGCAGACGCATTTTATGACATGAGCCTCAAATACTCTAAATTAGAATATTACAGTTTAATCAACCAGAATGATTTGTCCAAAGTCCACTACCAGCAGAAAATGAATGCAGTTTATCATAAAGAGACAATCAAAGTTTTAAAATACAGAAGTGCACACAACAGTTATTTCAATAGTGTATGAAAGGCACTACTATACATCTGTAACAATCAAAGCAGGATTATAAAATTTGGGGAAATGAAACTAAAAGAAACTAGAATCATAAATCTACCTTTCACTCCTTTCAAAAACTGATTTCTTTTAAATATTGATACCAATTAAGGAAATCATCAGTGGATCTATTAAGCTAAGCAGTCAAACATGTATAACAAGACCTCCTTAATATAAAATTAAGTCATATCCTCCAAAATCCTGCACTTCATACACTGTCAAAATGTAAATGCTATTTATCTAAAAATCAAATGCCAAATTACTAAAAAGTAAAGAAGCAACTGCAAATTGACTTGGAAATTATTTATAACAAAAAGAATTAGTTATACTTGAATTAGGGGTTTACTACTGGCTTTTACATACAAGAAGAACTATTGAGGGAAATAAATTCTATATTACAATAATATAAAAAGATAGTTTTATTAGACTTTAAAATAAATGGTTCATTATAAAAAAATGTTCCAAACCTCACTTAACTGACCTGAGAAAAGATAATTATTTGTTATATTACTTTTTTATGACACTATGTTCTCTTAGACAAATTTGAATAGATAATCAAAATATCTATTACAGTCATTCTTGGTAGCAATTTGAAGTTTCTTTTCTTCATTTGTTATGTGATATCATATCATAGAACTACACCTTTGACAGTCTTAAGGAGGGTATTAAAAGACGTTTTTGAATAAACCATTTCTTTAATTTCTGGTTTGAACAGTTAGATTGGACTATTTTGAAACCAATAAAACATTTCCAATGATGCCTAAAAGTATGTCTTTAGTGGCCTATTATTTAGTCATTTTATAAAAGGATTTCTCCTTTCCACTCATTATAAATTTTTACTGTATATATTTTATAACAGTAAATTTAAAATTTTCATAAGTTATCAAATATCCCCTATGTGTCCCAACATTAGAATACTTAGACATCTGCTCTTTTTGGTAACTGAAAGTATAACCTGCAATTAAAAAATTTAAAACTGCCCTTCTAAACACAAATCAGAAACTACTTTTCAAAAAGAATTTTTACAAATGACAACAAATTGCACAGTTGGAATATTTTTATTGTGTGCATAAAAATGCTATTCCCAAAGCAATTGTTTTGTCCAACTGCAATGCAATTAACTTATGGCGAATTAAAACAAAAACTTAGATTCTCAAAATTCAAAGCACCAAACATTCACATACCAACTGTTCCAATGAGAAAGTAATTTTTCAAATTAATATATTAACACTTCTTAATATAGTATCTTTAAGTGATTAATACTGAATTTGAAATGCAATGAAAGCCATCACTTTTTACAGCCAAATTTAGCATAGCTCAGTTAGACGTCAGAGTTTCCTTTCTGTATATGCAAAAATACGATACAAGTAAAAAAAATAACAGACATTTGGAAAACTTACACTTTCAGATTGCTTGCTCTGGTCACAGTCCCACGTCCTCGTCCCACACTGCCCAGACCTCTCCATGGTGCTGAAGAGCTACCCTTGCCCATTTGAGAGGGAAGAGTTACTTATTCGAAATGGCTTTGAAAGATATCCATAAAAGAGTTGCCTGTGTTAGCAAGTAAAGTTATCCGAAGAATTTCTGTAACACATACTACAAAGGAGATGCTTTGCCCTTCAGTTATCAACCACGATGCTCAGGCGGCTCAAAGAAGATTTTAGAGCAGAAATCTTCAAGTATTGACAAAAAAGAGAGAGTTCTTTGGGAAATGAAGTTTGCTGATTTTCTTCAGTGTTCTTCAAATTGAAAATACACACACACACACACACACACACACACACACACACACACACACACACAGAATAGAAGGCTATCCAGAGGATTCCATAAAAGTTCTTGATCTTCCTGCAGAAAACAATCTCCCATTAGTCCAAAGCATCCAATTCACTTCACCCTATCATTGCATCTACTTTTTTGATAAAAAATAGTAAAATGAAATAAAGCTCAGAATTAAACAAGGCACTGCACACACTACATAAACAGGTATGCCTTAGCCTCTGTCTGCTGAAGATTATCACAGCAGAAATCAGGCTCTTGTGGCTTTCACAGATTATCTCTTTCTGAAGCTGAAACGTATAAAGAGCCACATGACACCCAATGATGTCATCTCTAAAGCAGGTCACAGTTGCTGCTGTATGTAGATGAAGTCCTTCTAGTGAAGTGTTTGGCATAGTGATTTTCTTGAAAATCTACTTGCATTAAATAGCATGGTCTTCTATCAATATGCTTAACCCTATCAAAATACTGCCATGAAGAGAAAATCAATTTATTGCTCACATGTGAAGCAGTGTGTCTGTTTAAGTTAAAATCAGCTTCTGGTGCTGCTTTGGAAATGAATAACTGTAATTAATTCATAGTGAATATAGTGAAGAAGGAGCTGTTATGAGAACCAGAGGAACTGTAGAGACATAGAATCTACTTCTAAAAAATCTTTCAGAATTTTTAGCAAGTTAAAAAAACTTATTCTTTTTAAAATCAATCCATGAAAATTGCAAAATAAAAATTAAGGCGATGGTCTTCAACTTCTAACAACATTTAATGCAATGAAAATTTTTTAAAGATTTTATTTATTTATTTGAGAGAGAGAGAGAGAGATCAGAGCAAGCAAGAGAGAGCCCAAGGTGGGGGAAGGGAAAGGGAGAAGCAGACTCCCCACTGAGCAGGGTGCCCGATGTGGGGCTCGATCCCAGGACCCTGGGATCATGACTTGAGCTGAAGGCAGACACTTAACCAACTGAGCCACGCAGGCACCCCCTATGCAATGAAATTTTTTAAATGTTTCAAAGACATAAAAAAATTTTACTGAAAGGATCTGAGTATGCTCTAAAATGTTAGTAGGAAACTTTAACTTATTATTTTTAGATATTTTTCAGCTCTGAATAAAGTAACAATTAAAACTTTAACTATACCTAATCTGTACATATAACTGCTGATAGGAACATAGAAACTATTTTAGAGAATGTGTAATAATGAGAAATGCCCATTTCCATTCTGTGGTATGTATTTCTTTTCTCTTTCTCAACTATGTAGTCACACATCACACTTGAGGATTTTCAGTCATAGTTGACATTCCTGTCAGCTAATAGTTAAATAATCAAATCCCCTTTCATGCCAACTAAATAATCTTCACAACCAAAGTGAAGAATAATTTGAAACTGATCAGAGTTTATTGAATGTATCCCCCTTTAATAAAAACCAAAGTGGATCAAACAACAGAAACCTTTCTTGAAGAGCGTAGTATACATGGTCACATTTTTTGAGAAAGAACCTTAAGTCTGAAGAAGAGAAAATGGAATTTTCTACACAACCAGTGCCACTGGGAAAATTCCATTAAAGCTGTTTTGGTATCAAATCAGGAAAAATTTACTTCAGCACCTCCCCAAGGTATATCTATGCCATGCTAAAACATTAAAATAAAAATTGGAAGAAATACTGATCACCTGCGTGTTCTGTTCATGTGAGTTTACTAAATAAAATTTATTATTTTGTTTTGCAATTCCTATAACATGGTGCTTTTTATACTTTAGTGATGATGAGGATTACATTTTTAAAAAATTTTTAAAATACAGAATCTCAGACTTCTTTTCAGATATTCTGATGCAACAGACCTGCTGTGGTTTTGAAATCTCTCTATATTTTTTTAAAGTTCCCAAAGTAATTCTTATTTGAAAAAATTGCAATAATTAATATAGTACAATGTATAAGTCTTATAAAAATCAAAATAGGTTAAAAATTGATATTTATCATAATAAAAGGCCAAATTGTTGCTACATGAAGCATCCAATGTTGGGGGCTCCCTTCTTTTATGTCCTCAGGTTTCCATGAAGAAGCACTTTCCTAAATACTCCCACACTTCAATCTTCTCCTTGAAGGTGGAATAAGTAACCGTGATTGGGGATTAGGCAAAGGGACTGGGCAGCCCAGTATCATTTTCTCTCCATCTTTCTATGGGATCCACCTCCCTGCACAAGATCTATGGGTGAGGCTGGCAGTTTTCAGTGCTCCCCATGATTGGTAGGTTTCCCTACAAAGGTCAGTAGTAGGAAGCTCAGTGGTGCCACAAGTCAGAATTACACCCTCAAATCCAGGTTTGACAGTAAATAAAGATGAGATTTTGATATCACTCTTCCTAAATCTCTTGCCTTTCAAAATAAGTTCCTAAATCAAGACAGGAAAGGAGTTATTTATTGCCTTCCTAAATCTACATCTCTGACACGGTTACATTGTTAACTAGGCTTGTCCTTTTTATTTAAACTTTACCGCCAGTTACTGTAACAGGTTTTACACGTGAAGTAACTTAATAATATTTATATTTGCATAATACAGTTCTATATTAAAGGCCTATAAAAAGGAGTGTAAAAATTTCATTGGAAGTTTTCAAAATGCATTGCTCAACTCCTATTAATTTTATTATTGAGTCACTTAGAAATTCCAGCTCTTGGAACTTTTCTTCAATAAGTACTAATTCCAGAATAGCATTTCTTGAAGCGTTTCATGGATTAATAGTCTAATGAGATGTGACTCTTACTGGGTTTCATGGTCTAAGAAGTACCCCCCACCCAAGTTCAAAATGTGTATTAGGTTAGGAAGGCCCTAAGAGGTCCTGATATAAATAATTTGGCTTATTTCACCCTTCCCCCAATTAACATCCTTCAATATGCCATGAAACTAATATTTCAGGTACTGCATTATGGGAAATTCCGCTCTAGAAGATACTTCAGCAGTCAGATTTTTATTAAAAATAATACCTAAAACCTATACAATTAATTAGTAAAATGTTATTATCCCCTATAAGTTACCAGTGCATCTGTGACAAGAACTGCCAACCATGACGGGAATTATGTAAATTCTGCAAGGGCAGAGGTCGAGTGTATTTGGGTGATCGAATCGCCAGTGCTTGGCAAAGGCCCAGGACACAGCAGGCACTCAGATATTTGTTGAATGAGTGAACAGACGATGTAGACCTAATCTAGGGATGTGAATAACTAACCCCCTCCCCAATGATGTCTTATTTACAAAAAGAAAGAAAGTCCAAAAGAACCTTAGGCCAATGAGCTTCCAGAATAAAAGGAATACAATAGGAGATCTTACTCCAGTGCGACTGCATCCAACTTCTCCTTGGATCCTAAAGCATCTTTCACACTCACCCGTGAGTGAAATACTGATCTGTAATACTAAACCTGGATTTTATAACAGAGGGTGTACTCTGGGTCTGAACAAGGTGATTTGACACTGTAGCTCGCCACAGCTGTAGAATAAGGACAAGATCTACATGAGGACAAATGCTGAGACTAGACTTGAGGTAAAGTGGAAGGAAAACAAGTTCCTTCTCAACTCTCTTTATCAAAAGTGAGATGAGATGCCCAATGCCTAGGTTTTTGCATCTATACTTAAAGGTCAACAACTTTGAGATGCTAGGGAGGATCGATTATACTAGTATGGATGAGTGAGTCTGTTATCAAACAATGAACTGTAAATTTTGTGTATCATTCTGAACCTAGAAAATGATCAGTATTAGCAGTCCTCAAAAAAATTTTTTTTAATTCCCAAACTGAAACAACATACTTATTTCTAAACCTATTGAGAAAGATGTCCTCAAATCCTTAAGTTAAAAGGAAAATTTGGGAAAAAGAATCTATAATATCAACCAATATTCAAAGATATAAAAAGGAGTATTTTGGCATAAAGATAACAAATGTTTTTATACAAATATATTAATTCAAACTATAATATGTGGTTACATATTATATAATGTAATTTCTAAAACTTTGAGGAAAAATTGTTCTCTAAGACTCTAGTTTGAAGAAAAGAGAATTATATCTACTTTTATGTAAATACCAAGAAGTCTTCTCTTTTTACATATAATTACTATAGTCTCTGAACCAAAGTTTGGGATGAATAGACTGACAATTTGTGCTCTTTGGGGGTCTGAGAAGCTGGAGGGGAGATAGAGTTTGGGTACTGAACATTAAAGCTCATGGGACCTAAGTTTATAACAACAGCTGGGCATAATACTATAACTTGTCCCTGATCTGGAAAATCTAGGTTATTAAATTATTAAGTAGCACAAGGCTTACATTCCCTACAATTTCACAGCTTTCAAGACTGTACTGGAAGAAGTCCCAGGAAATCTTCTTTTAGGGTCTGAGTCCCCCCTCCAAAAACAACTGTGACTTTGTAAGAACCCTCTTATCCTTTTAGCCCCAAGATTTTTCCTGATGTATTTAAAGCCTCGAAGTTGTAAATCTCAAAATGGGCAATAAAACTTGAGGGTAATAAAGCAGTTTGAATGTGGGTGCACAAGTCGTGTTTGGCAGACAGAAGCTTTTGATAGCATATATGGGAAGGTGTGGTGGGTCACCTGGATGCCAGTTGCTAACTATCCAGCAACTCTCGTGAAAAGCTGGGGCAACCCAAGCAGCCCCAACCACATAAGGGCTCCATGGACTTCTCTCCAGGACAACTGAAGTAATGGGGTCTTTAGCTGGCCTAAACCACTGATCTTTGAACCTGCTCAGAACTGTAATTCTTCCTGACCAGGAGTGAAGTAAGGGCTTGTGGCTGGAGTTGTGCAGCTGCTGGAAAGGTGCTCTTGCATTGACCTGCCTGAGAGGTGAGGCCACATAACCCTGCTCACCCCAACATGCTGCAGATCCCCCATTTCTTTTTTCCCAAATCTGAAGGGAGCAGAGTGACCTACGCTCGCTTTTACTACGTATATGGGTGTGGTAACTCAGAAGAGGCCTACTCACTGAGAAGCAAAAATACTTTCACCTACTTTTACCTTTGGACCTTGAAAATTAGTCTTTAAAAGAAGCAACACTAAAACAAATGCATGAATGTATTACTTTGTAATGTATAGCTTCAATCTCAGAACATACATATATATTCTGGTTTTACATATATATTCTAAGACACGATTTGGTTCTCATGGATTCATGAATCAGAAGCAGGCAGTGTGCCCCTCAATAGGAATAGAGTTGAACATTCCACTTCTGCTCTTCACAAGCTTTGCAGAGTGTTTTGAACACATGGAGTGTTTTCAAGAGCAGATACAGAATCCACTAACATTTTTTGAGAGCCTTCAGGGTCCCACACTCTGTGCTACGTTTTACGTATGTAGTGCCATTTAATCTTCACAGTGATATCAATCCATCAATAAGGTTGGTGTTACTTCCAGTTTGCAGATGAAGAATGGTCTCTCAAGCGGTACATCTCAGACTCACAAAAATTGTGGCAGAGCTACTATTAAGTCATGTCCTCTTACTAAGCCAGGGCTTCATTCCATGAGCCACGGAGCCCCCTACAGGTCACACCATAATAATATGGAAACCCATGGGAATAAGTAGGTGTGGCCAGGAGGATAGAACCAATTAGAGACAAATGGGATTGAAAAAGTCTCTGAACAATCCAAAGATTTTTCTGAATTTATCTGAGGGGTATGCTAATGATTTGTGAAAAGGTTGCCAAGTCACTTGGAATGTACCATTCTATTGTTTCTGTCCATGATATTCTATTAGACAAACTACAGATTTTTCAGAGCTGGGAACTAAAAGAATAAGTACTTGGTCATATGAAGCTGATTAATAAAAAATACACAAATCATTTTCCTCTATTGTCCTCCATGCAATAACTAATATTTTTATGATAAAACAGTTCTTTTTTTTTCACTTTGATACCCACAAGCTCCATTTCACCATAACTTGCTACTCAAGATTGCTTTTTCTAAAATAAATTTTTCTGTTACCTCATGATACATTGTGGTATAAGGACATTTAATATGCAAATTGCTAACATAATTTCATATATATCTTCCCTCCTGTTGCTCTTTAATTTGGCACTGAGCAGCTGAGGTTTGAGGTTTTAATCAAAGAGCACTGAATGAGGCAATTTATAAAATCAAATGAGGATTCTTTTTTTCAATTATTTCATTCACTGTTTATACCTACTAAATTGTGGAACAGTCTTAGAAATGCATTGATGCACGGATTATTTCTTCCTCTGGCTGACCATGTCTAAATGCAGGCTTATTTTCAAGTGGTACAATACAGTAGAATAGTGAAGCATGGCAGCTCCAGCCCAATGAGTAACTCAAGGCAAGTTAGTTATCTCTTTAGGTCTCATCTTCATCATCTGTAAAATGGAGATAATAATATACCTCCGTCATACGGTCAGTGAGAGGATTAAGTGAAATAACCCATGGAAGGCATTAGCAAGGTGCCCGTCACATAACAAGTGATCAGCTCTTATTAAGATGATGATTTTGAGAGCTCATACTGAAACATTACTGTTCTTATATATTTTAGGGCAGAAATATTCTCAGAACTATATTAACCATTATGCATAGCCAAAAGAGAGCAAAAGCATGCAAGAGCATCATTCTCAGCTCGGCACAGGGACTCACCCAGCTCGGGTTGCTGGCTTCCCATGCAGCACATGCCTGGGGCAGACAGCTACTACGGGCAGTAATTTCAGTTATTATAGACATGGGCCAGGCAGAGCAGCTGGAAAGGTCCACGGGTTAGACGAGGGAAGACTGGCCTCCAGTTGAGGCTGTGTTAGAGGACAGTAGAGGGTTAGAAGTTGGGACAAGACAGGCAGCTGATCAAATTCGAGAAAACAGACAATGGTCTAGGCAGCAACAGTGACAGATCAAGCCCAGAGAAAGAGGGCTGAGTTCAGCAAGCTGGAGGTATCTGGTAGGAGTTAGGATCCCAGAGAACCCCCCAGGGAGATTCCTCATTGAGAGCATTTGACTTGGACTAAAGACTTTTACCCCTGAAGTTCCAAAGAGACTCAATGGTTACTAGAGAAAACTCATCTCTTTACGACAGGCTTAGCCAAGGTGGGCCAGGGCTCATCTTTATCCCCTCCATAAATTTGAGGTCTATTCATCAGAGAGTAGTAAGACCAAGTCTTCCTATTTGGAACTCCCTGAGAGTATGTATGAACCCAGTCAGTCTGGTAGGCTGATCAAAGTAGAGCAGAGTCACTTTCCTTTCATAGGACTGTGACCACCAACAGATGTAAGAATGAATCTTCTGAAAGAGGTCCCAAACAAAGTGATGATCATGGGAAATAGAACAACCTTAACTAGCTATACCAGCTCCAAACAACGAAGCATAAAGTTTTTAAAAATTACGAATTGGATACTTTACCTGCCTGACAAACTAGAGACTTGGGGATGTTCCAGCAACTTATATTTTCATATTTTACTTTGCATATTTAGTGTCATGCTACCGACACCATCAATGCCAAAGTTGTTGCTATCATCAGTAACCTCTACTAGAATTCTGGGCAGGGTCTGCTTGCTTTCTGAAGCTAATTCCAATAATGTTTTTTGAAAACGTTTTGATTCTCACTGTTTATAGGAAATCAGGAGTAAGCCAGACAATGAAGAGAGTTATCCTGGCCCCATGAGCACAGAGGTAAGGCATGATGATACCGTGGTGGCGCAGGATGCCATTCCCAAGTCATTCTGAGACACCTTATAGGAAACGAAATTGCTGGGGACATTTGAGAGAGGAAATCTGCTCTACTAAGAAATATCAGGGGACCTGGGGGCCAGGCTAAATTAAATAAGGTAGAACTGTTAGCAAAGCTGTGCAAAAGATATTACACATCACATTTATATGATGACCCATGGGGGAAGAACCTGCATTTATGCACAAAGATACTTCAGATGCTAGAATCTAAGTGGTATGGCGGGGTAAATATAAAACAAAGATAGATTATTCCAGAATTTCAATAAAGTCAAAAGGTTAACCACCCTAAAGCAACACTAAAACCATCATGTATCACTGGACACAGCAATGGTTGATACTGTCAGGAACTGGGGCTATGAGAAAATACAAAAGCAGTAAATCCAAACCTTCAACTCACAGGCAAAATGATTTCTGATACTCAGTTTCCACCATTCAAATAAAATATTCAGTCATTTAATTCCTATTAGATTAATTCTATTGTCACTCACAGCAAAGGCATCCTAAACACTTAATTTTCATATTATTTTTGACTTGCAAATCATGAGATAGACACTTAACAGCAACAGACGTTTTCCAATGTGGCTCATCAGCGCCCTCTAGTGATCGTAAGACCAGTTCAGACAAGTCATTCCCCCCCCCCCCCCCGCCCCGCCACAGCAAATTATTTTAAAAAGTCACAGATTCAGGGAGTATTCAGCCTGCTAAAAATAGATCTTCTGTCACTGTTATTTGCACTCAAGTTAGTGCTCTCTCTTTAGAATCCGTAACAGATAAAACCATTTATTAAAGAACATGCAATGTAATCATCTGAAAACATGTCAAAGCAACCTTTGCTTGATCCCAATGTGAATACCTTATTTTGGCTGCTGGGCAGCCTTTTAACTACTGAATAAACATGATTACAAAGTAGTCAAGAAACATTTTTTTAAAATAGTATACTTGTACGGTTACTTTATTTCTCTTCTCAACTTCTTTCTGTGTATTCCAGTGACTATCATACATGATCACCATGGCCATTTTCACAACACTCTGTATTACGGTTGCTTGATAATTTATTTCCTACCACATTTGGTATGTTTGTTTGTTGTTGTTGTTTTAAATAAAGACCTTCAGCAGATGTTCCCATTCTTTAACTGTGTGCTTAAACAGGTTCTTAAACAGGTGGCCTCTGGGATAATTGTGATCTGCAGGCATGGTCTAGCTACATTTTAAATTCTTTACTAGTTGCCAAAATTTCTGGCAACCCTTAAGAGAAGAAATCACATTTGGCAGTGTCTGTCTGTCCAGCATCCCTGCATAGCAACATATCCAGGATCCAAGCGGGGCTACCCCTTTAGGTAAGGCCTGTGTTCTTCAGTAGCCAGTCACAGCTTAGCCCACATTAGCCACAAGGGTTTCTTACCTGGCCCCTGTAGGCATCTGAGTTGCAATTCCTGAGTTTGTGACCCCTTTGCATTCCTCCTGTAAAGTTCTCTTTATAATCCTTATAACCAAACTAATCTTCTATCATATTAGCATAACAAAACTCTACCGGAGGCACAGACTAAAGGGAACACACTGTTATAAAGAAAAGGAAAAAGATATTCTTAGTAATAGAGGAACGCAAACACACAAATGAGCAGTTTAGGTTGAGGTCAAATGCAATCGATTCTCTCAGATTTGATGAAATACACCTTGTGCTTATGAATCATGCCTTCATTCTCAGACGACAAAACCCTCACCATGGCTTCAAATACAGCAAGTAAGCAATGCAGATACACCTAACAACAAACGGCCTGCTCACATCTCGACATTTCCTTCTTGGAACCAAAGACCTGGTGATCAAATGACTGGCCAATCAGGCCATAAAAAGGAAACATGGCACTCACGGGTGTGCTGCTGTCTGAGAAGGTGTTCATGCTGACAGAGCTGCTCAGCTTCTCTGAGGACACAGAGGGTGGGGACGGGCTCCTCTTCTCCAGGGGGTCCTGCCGCTGCAGGTACTCACGCCAGGCTCTCTGAATGCTGGAAAAACAAAACAAAACAGCACGTGCACTGTCACTACCTGGTTACAGCCCAGGGACTCAGAAAAGCACACAGAGTCTGAAGGAATTGGCTTTGGAGACAGGGAAAATGTAACACATAGAATGTGACACAGGAAATCAGAAGACCTGTACTGTTTCTCTATTTAACTGATTTGACAGTCACAGACTAAGCTAAATCAGTCTACAAGAGTCATCTTAGTCAGAAAAAGTCATCAAAGTAAAACTAGTTTGCACGTGTAAATGCACTTTGATTTATGGGATGTAAGATCTTTTCAACTTCTCATCCTATATTTTAAATAAGAATAATAAATAGGCTGACATATCACTTACTCATGCACTAATACAGCTTTGTTGAGGGACTCCTCTGAGCCAAGGTCACCCTAGGCTCTGGACAGCGAATGCAATGCAGCTCTAGAGGGTGCCATTTGCACAGACCTCAAGGCAAAGGGAATCCCATGATGCCGTACAGTGTAGTCTACCTGGCCAAACACAGTGGCCCTGCTCTGGGTACAAGACAGTCAAGAGCCCTGTCGTCATGAATTTTTACATACTGTGGAAGGAAACAAGTAATAAATGATAAGTAAATAAAGGAACGGACAGAGAGGACAGAGTAACTGAAAGTGTTACGAACTATTCAAAAAACTAAAATAACACATGACTAGGTGGCTATTTGAGATTTTACCCAAGGAAGCTTTTTATTTCCTGTGATTAGTATCAAAACAAAGTCAACTGCTTCGTATAATAGAAAGCTCTTCTTTATGAAAGATAAGTAATTTTTTTCCACCCGGACTGGTTTCTAATCTTTGAGATTAACATCTAGTTTTTCATAGGTGATCAGTGAACACAATTTTCTTCTGGGAATTAACCAAACGTGAAGACCAATTTTCAAGATTCGGCCTTTTAAAATAGTTTTAGATAGTTGCATTAATTCCATTACTTCTATACTCCCGGAAGTATCTGATCTTCTATAACTACTCCCACACACAAGGCAATTAAAGTTGTTTCTCTATAAACAAACTGATTTATTTTCACTTGGCTAGAATGGTTCAAAGACCATTAATTCTCAGTAGTCAGAAGATAGAAAGGCCACAAAAATGTTACCATGTTACTAAATTTACACGTGTACCCTAAGTTATTAAGGCTCTGAATTATAATGCTCAAGGTAAAGCCCAAAAGCTGCAGTTAAACACCACCTTTGAATCAGAGGCCAATTTCCCCTGAAGCTATGAAACATAGGCTTCAGGGGCCCTTACAGGCCAGGAGTTTCTTCTAAGACCCTACGAGGGGGATCTTCATGGTTTGCATACAATTGCAAAGTAGCTACCTTCTAGGGTTTTTTAAAGAGCACTGAAAATTATATATACACTTCAGACCTATTAAGGCAGGATATGACTCTGCCTTGGATTTTATGTGATTATTGTTTTATTACACAATGCTTGCTCAAAATACATCTTTATTTACTTTGGTTTAAAGATTTTAAACAGAATCTCAAAGAAGGTTCTGTAAGACTTTGTGAGTCCCGTTGCTTCTTCAGGGACCCTTTTTATTAAGCAGTAGCAAACTTTGGAAACTTAATAATTTCTACATCATCTGAAGTGCTTGGGTCTCCCAGACTCCTAACAATTTCCGCCACTGGAGGGCACCTAAAGTCTGTAAACCTGCCCATCAAGGGCTTTAAAAAAAGTGACATTGTAAGCCTATTTAGAAAATATGAAACATTAACAAGGCATGGAATACCCACGTGTTTATATTGAGGTGTTCCTCTCTCTCTCTCTTGCCCGCTCATCATCTTGATTATTCAGAAAATATAGAAAGAAAATGTAGCAGCCTTTTGAGAGTTTACATTTTAGCTTATTGAACACCAAGGGGCAGTGTAACACCTTTAAAGAACCAAGATATACTATATTCTTTTTTAACTCAGAAGTTAAAAATGAGAGGCCAGTCATCACTATTATCTAAATTGTTACATTGGATATGTTTTAAATGGTGGAATCATGCTATTATTACTCTGAATCATAGGAAACTGTTTACATCACACACTGTTTACTCCCATTTGACCACTTTGTAGATTAAATCGTTCTATTATTAGCTCTCTGAACACAATCTGCAAATGCTATTTTACTGAAAGAGGGAATTGAAACGTAGAAGCACCTCATCACTTCTCAGCCTTCTCATCCCAGCTGTACCACGACTCCTACTCACAAGTCTCCTTTAAGGCTGCAGAGTAAACCCTGAACACCAACCACCTTGACATTTTTATTTCTAAAACTAAGCCTTGCTATCAATACAATTCTTTAAAGGCTGGCTGCGGTAAAGGAGCACATCTTGTGTCTTCCTATATTTTGAATTATAAATAGGCTTATTCCAAAGTAGATGACAAATACATTTTTCAAGAATTTGTTTGCCTGTCCAACTCTTGTTTGCCTTCTATCTCAGGGATGGTGTCATCGCCTGCCTCTGCCATCTCTCTATACATCCCTGTCTGTTTCACAGTGCCTGTGGCTCCCTCCTGCACTCACAGCCACTTGGGGACTTACAGCCAGTGCAGTCCTGGTTGTCACTGGCTGTCCTTACATTCAAGATGTCCTTACGTAGAAGACAGAGCTCTGTGAGCTAGGATGCTTAGAGGAGGTTTGAGGGAGTCCTGGTGCTTTAATTAGCCCTTGAAGGATGGAGGGGATTTAGATTGATAAGAAGGGTGAGGAAGGGCCTTTGGGCAAAGCCTTGGAAGCAAGGAGGTTCCCAGAGAACAGTGGTAGGGTATGAGGCTGTGAAGACAGGAGAAGGATCCCAGATGTCTCCAAGGGCGAGGCTGGGGGCAGACTGGGCAGCAGCTGCCCCTTGAGAGGGGGAACCCCATCTTGACACAGTTGATTGTTGCCAGATCTTACTACTTATCAAGAATAGTCAGAAATCTGGGTTTTTACGTGGAAGTTACTAGTTCTTAAATGTTACCAAATAATTTTTACAAATTCAAAATACATTATTACCTAAAAAGGCTGAATTTGGGGATGGGAAAAAAAGGACACGATCAAAGAGGACAGAAGTCTGAGTATCTTGGGAGATAACATCTAATCACATGTAGCTCTTTTTATGTGTATTTTCCCATTCAATCCTTACCTCAAGTGGAATGTGAGGAAGACACTGTTACCATCATAATTCATTAAATTTTCCCTTCATTTTGTACTAGCATTCATTTTTCTTTGGGGACCCACCAACCCATGGCTATAATGTTGGGAAAGCCCACGTGACAATGAAGCAAAATGTTCAGGGCGGAGCTTACAGAAGGAGGACAGAGATGTCTGATGATGCTTGACTACCTGGGTCTAGATACGCTTGAAGCACATTAGCCCCTGGATGTTTCTGTTAGGTGATCCAATATAATCTCTTTTTTATAATAAGTTAGTTTGAGTTGTTTCTTTTACTCACAACCAGGAGTGCTCAACAAGTTTCAGGAAACAAGATGGGAGCTAACTGACAGACCCGACATTTGGACAAGATCCCCTGTCTTTCCATTACATTGTGTTCCCTCCTCATGGTTCAGCAAAAGGCAGAAAGGGAGAAGAAAGCAAGGTGATGGATTTGGCTTGTCACATACTGACTTTGAGGAGATAAGTAGAACCCCTCTTTGTTTAAGCCTGTTAAATTTTCTATGTGCTACTAAAAGCTACCCTAACAGGTAAGCCATGTTTTTATTATTTGGTGTCTGCCTCAACCCTGTATCCTGATACAAACCTGCCCAAAGGCCAATGAAGGGCCACTGAACGCAACAGGCAGGTTTTCCAGAGAATTTGCCTGTATCTCTAGCTTGCTTCCACTCCATTCCAGTTTCTGTCTAGTTTGTAACTCCTGACTTCATTTGAATGTTGGTACCTCCTAAGCATCTGGGTTTATGCCCTTCTGGATCTTTCTGCAGGTTCCTTCATTAACACCTATGACCACCTTGATGGTCGGCAACTCCTAACTCCCTCACAGATGGAATTTGGACAACTTGGGCCTTGCCTCAAGTTGCCAAGATTGAGAAAGCACTTTAGAAATAAGGCACCCAGAGGCTACTGAGTCTATGAAAGAGAACAGCAGCTCTAGGAGATATTAACCACGCAAAAAGAAGGTGTCAGATTAGGCTAATCCAGCCAACTCTTTTCCAAGAAGTCTTCTTCCTCCACTAGATTGTGAATCCCTTGAGAGCAGTGGCCACATGTGTCCATCATATTGCCACAGTTCTAGAAATATGGTTAGTAGGTGATCAATAAATACATTCTCCTAACAGTGTATCCCAGAAATAATTCAATAAATCCTCAAAGAAGAAAAAGTTTTACCTCATGAGGAAGTGTGCTTAGAAACTAAATGTGTTTATTGTATTCCTCAGCTCTGTGACCTCCGTTTGGAACTTTTTTTATATTTTCCATCTCTTCTTTGAAGTTCTCACTGTGCTCATCCATTCTTTTCCCAAGTTCAGTGAGTACTTTCATAAGCATTACTTTAAACTCTTTATTATATAAATTACTTATCTCTGTTTCATTAAGGTTTTCTTTTTTGTTTATTTTGTTTGTTTTTTTTCCCTGAGGCTTTATATTGTTCTTTCGTTTGGAACACGTTTCTCTGTTTCTTCGTTTTGTTTGATACTCTCTACTGGTTTCTATGCGTTCGATTCAACAGCCACCTTGCTGAGTCTTCCACGGTTGGCCTTGTGCAGTAGATGAACCCTACCTACCCTAGCTGCTGGCTGTCTCTCAACCTCTGTGATTGTCCAAGCAGCGTAGTTTATTTTTAACAGCTCCCAGTAGTGGAAGATGTACCAAGACCAGTCAGTGTCCTAAAGGGGAGGGTCATAATCAGAACATAAATCCAGGCTGATTGGAAGCCAAGCCCTTAGCAGCAGCTTTCAAAGTATGCGAACATAGACATTCCTGTGGGCCTGCCGTTGTAAACTCTGTTGGCCTCCAGAGCCAGGTGATCTGGAGATGTCCCCTGGGTGGCAGTAGCAAAATGTGGGGCTCTAGACAAGTGTATTATCTCCTTTTTGGGAGATGTGGGTGAGCTGCAGGGAGATGTAGGGAGAGCACAAAGATGGCATCCCCAGGCCTATATGCCCTGGGAGCATCTCCGTGGCCTACAGATGTATGCCAAATCTGAAGTCTGCCCCTAAGGCCCATGCTCCAGGTCAAGCAAACAGACCTCTTTCACAGAGAGGCTAAGGGTGTATTTCATCTGCTGTGTATTCAGGGCCCTAGGATGGTAGCCTGCCAAGAATTATCTCCCCAATTGTTATAGTCCCATAGGACCCAGGAACGCAAGCCCCCCGGCCACCAGAGCCAAGTGATCGAGAGGTTTCTCCTGGGCAGCAGCCACAAAACCAGGGCACCAGATGTAAAGACTGGGACACCAGACATGTATAAGAGCTCCCTTCCAAGACATGTTAGGACTCCGGAGTGTGGCAGAGGGAGAGTTTAAAGACGGTGCCTGCCCTCTGAGGTCTTAGAAAATGTTGACAGTCAGTCCTTTGATGTGTGTTTAATTAAAAGTTTGCCCTTCAGACTACAGCTATGGTGATAAGCTAATAGGCCTCTTTCACATCAATACTGAGCCCCTGGGTCTGTTGCCTCTTGCTGTGCCCTTGGGGTGGTAGCTGTTTAAGACTCTTTCTCTGTTGGTTACAGTCTTATGGGGATTGCTAGTGCCACAAGAGCCAGGCAGTAGAGAGATATCCCCTGGCAGCAGCAGCAAAAATCAGGGCCCCAAACAAAGCTATAAGCTCCTTTCTCTGAGATTCCCGTGAGCTAGAGCAAGGCAGAGGGACAGCACAAAGATTGCATCCACTGGCCTTCGTTCCCTGAGACCCCCTCTGTAGGCCCCCAAATACGTTTAAAACCAGAAGCCCGTCACTCAGGCCAAAGCTCCTGGGACCAGCAAATAGATCTCTTTCTTAGAAAGAGGGGATGTGTGTTTCAGTCTGCTGTCTATGCAGTGTCCTGGGAGTGGTGGTCTGCCAAGAACTGTCTCTAATTGCCACAGTGTGGTGCGATACAGGAATATCAAACCCCATGGCCTCTAGAGCCAGGTGATCAAGAGGGTATTCCCTGGGTGGCAGCCCCCAACGCCAGGCCATCAAATCTGTGTAGAGGCTGTCCTCTGGGAGATACCGCTCTTCTGCAGTGTGGCAGAAGGAGAACACAAAGATGGTGCTCACTGGCTGGAGCAAGCAGGGGGAGGGCAAAGATGGCACCTGCCAAAAACAAAAAAAAAGAGGGAGAGGAAGAACGAAGAGGAGGAGGAGGCAAAGGAGGAGAGGGAGGAGAAGAGGGAAGGAGAAAGAAGAGAGAAAAAGAAAAGTAAAGAAATAAAGAGAAAAAATTTAAAAAGATGGTGCCCACTAGCTTTAGCAGGGCAGACAGCAGGAAGATGGTTTCCACCATTCTCTGACCCCAGAGAATATCCCAGCAGGCCTCTGGCTCTCAGACTCATATTTCAAAATAAGGAGACCAGTCTTTTTCACATAAAGTCTGGGCACTTTTCAAAGGGCTACTTCTGCATGGGGCCCTGAGACAGGTGAGTCTGCACACAGGCCCTTTAAGAGCCCTGCTCAGGTGGCCGTAGCCCTGCAGGTCTCATGGGCACTGGAACTCCTCTGATCTTCAAAGCCAACTGTTTTGCAGGCTTGTCTTTCAGGTGCTGGTCTCAGTAGCGGGGGTGCCTGATGCAGAGTACAATCCTTCATGCCTCAGGAAGAACTTCCGTGTCACGAGTTCCCTCTCAATTGTGAGTCACCGTCCTGAGGTTGGGGTTTACAGCAAGATTATGTCCCAGCCTTTCCTACCTGTTTTGATGCGGTTTCCCTCTTGTTTGCCTGATATAAAGGGGTTGCTCTGCCAGTTTTTAGGGTATTTTTTCCAAGGGATATTGTTCCATATGTAGCCGTAAATCCAGTATGTCTGTGGGAGGAGGTGAATTCAGGATCTTCCTGCATTAACCATCTTGAAAGGGAACTCCCCAGAAGCTAAGTGTGTTTAGAGAGATACAGGTTTTGCTCAGTTTACTTATCATTAGCTGTAGTCTTTGGGCAAAATACTGAAGTTATTGGCCTACATTGTGTTTACCCACAAAACAAGAATAACAATAACCTCTGTGTGACTCTTGTAAGGAATTAAGGATAAAGTATTTAAGTCAGCCTCAAACTTGATAACAGACTTAGATAAATCATTATAATTACTTAAGAAAAGCAAAAACTTTCAAAAATTTTTAAGTAATATGTGCTAATCATATACATTGGTATGATATGCTGGGTTCCTAAGGATTCTTAAGGGCAATATCTTATTAGCCCAATTTGGCATAAAAACATGTTTGGAAACAGTATAACTCCATGGAAAAGATATATTAGGTTAATTTTTTTTTTAATTTTCTCATCGAAAGCTCTCTACAATACTTTTTGACATGGTTAGTGTTATCATTTTATAGAGGAATGCAACTGTGGCCCAGACAGTGGTCACACAGTGGGTAAAGAGCAGAGCTGGGATTTCTCCTATTTGCTCTAACTCCAAGCTATATGCTCTCAACCATTCTTCTCTTGTATCTTCTTTTAATTAAACTTTTGACCAAAGTTGATAGGCATTACTCTCAAACAAATGACACTTAAAAAGGCTTTATTATATGCTGGTTTCTCTTCAGATTGTATGAATCTTTCGCCTTTTAAAAAGGCTTTATTGAGAAATATCTTTGAAATTCTCCTGGGAATTGTCTTTTTTCTCCAGTGCAGACACTGTCTGTCTGTGTGTGTCTCTGTCTCCCTCTCTTTTATAGAATCTAAATGTTGTTTCATCACTAAATCATCAAATACATTAATAAAACATGAGAGGAACTGGACACATTTAACAAGCTGATGTTCAAAAGATGATCTGTAGTCAATAGATGCCTATGTTGTCCATAACAAAATAAATATTTTGCTAAAACATCAGGAGAGGGATTGCACACAGTTAACGAACAACTGTTAAGTGATGGTTTATATTCAGAAGATGCGTTTTAGATCCTACTTCAACATGCAAGATGTGACCCCCATGTGAAGGGTAGCAGTTTCATGGGATTTGGAGAGTCCGTTTCCTCCCTTTGAGTCAGGCCGCAGTGCTAAAGCCTGTGTTCCTTTGATGTGTGCCTTCATCCCCAGGCCCTCACTCCAGCCTTGCCTCTTAAGAATACATTTGTCTTTGGTCTTAGAGTTGCGTTGAGACCCTTCACTGTGGTGCTCTCACTATTACTTTTGCTTTCACTAAATTTTCTGAATTTGAGAAGCTTGCCTTTGCTTGATCTTCAGAAAACCTGCCTTTCACCTCCCCCAAATGACTTTTTATTAATAGCTGTGCAACCTTGATTGCTTTTTCCCTTTTGACACAGTCCTTTGATCCTTCAAGTCTAAAATTCAAAATTACCCGTTAAGGGTTGCATTCATGAACATTCCTGACACTTCCTCTAAATTCCACCCCCACGCTCACATGTGTTCTTTCCCTGCAGGTCTCTACTTCTTTCCACTGATACTTTGCACTCCACATAGAGGTTGAAGTTTTCTTGTCAAATTCTTTTCTTTTTAGTTGGCCTGAGTGTGAGGAAACAACCGAGAGTCTCTTCTGCCCCATCCAACCCCCACCCCAAGTTCTCACTAGTGCAGGTATATGATGGAGGAAGCCCACACTTGAGAACAGTTCTCATCTTCCTTATTGTCTTTTATGTTCACAGACTGGCCTGCCAAGGCGGATCCCACCCAGGGCTTGCAGAGGTTGGATTGTCCAGAAAACCTTCATTGGAACCTACTAACCCTCTTCTCCGTGTCAGGGAAGGGAGAGGAGAGTTTCCAGGAAAGCAGGTTTCATAAGTACAGTAATCCTTGCTTCCCTCCCTTCTCTCTACCCACCAGAAGAAGATAGATGCTCAGCAGGTTCCCACCAATAAAACTCAGAAGACCCTGAGAGAAAGCCTGTGAAGTCTGACAGTGACTCTGGAATCTGGGACAAGGCGCCATCTTTCATATCCAATGCTCTGCAGGTCTAAAGAAAATCCCTTGGGAAGTGGGAATGAAGGTTTGACAAGATCCACCCTGAGGTTGAGGATGCCAAGGTCAGTCTGAGGGAGACAGTTTCAGCAGAGCAAGGGACACAATGAGAGGCACAGCCTACACCATCGGTGGGGACTCAGGGGAGACCAAACGACCCTTCTCACAGGGTCCCAACCCTTAGAGCTATTTTTAAGGAAACACCTGCCTACGAAGGTAAGTGTTTACCATTAATGGGAAACCTGGGGCAGTTGGGCGTTCAGCACATGAGGGGTGGGAAAGGTAATACCAAGGAGAAGGGGCAACTAGAAAGAGGAGAGAACACAAAGGAGAGCAAGATGCACAGCTTTAGGAAATATCTAATGTGTGTAGAGGGGAGATGTTCAACCTGTCATAAGAGTTAAGAATTTAATAACCAGATTAGACAAGAGTCACTGAACTGGACTAAATTCTCCAATGGGACTCAAATTCCATTATTGGACAAGATTAAGTTTTCTCTCCCTCATCCCCCTCCAGTGAGTGGAAATGGGGTTCAGAGTTATTTGAAGAGATAAAACCATTCTGTTTGCACCTCACTGAGCTGAGACTCCTCCATCAAGCCAGCTACAGGGAAAGTCCCAGACTCTGTGAGCTGGCTGATATCTCAGCCAGAGAGATTTTTTTTCTTGCCTGCTTCTCCTCCTGGCACCTGCCCCTCTGTATATTAGGGATGATGAAAACCAAAAAGACCAGAGAGGTTTCCTAGCTTCATTTGCATTCAAATCAAACACTCTAATTTTTCACACAAATAACTTTCCATTCCAACACTTTTTCATTTAAGAGGATATTATCTTAATGAGAAAATTCCTAAGGACAAAGCAACCTATGTCTGAAAACTAACATCCTGTGTAGTGAGGCTACACATTGCTTGCATAAAATTTGGTAGCCTGATTTATTATTCCTTTAGTAAGCGTGACACAGAGCTTCCTAGTGGGGGGACTCAACAGGTTCAGAAGCCATGTCTGAACTTTGTCTTGAAGGTATCTCTATGTTCTCACTCAGAGACAAACCTTTTATTGATAACCAGGGTTAATGTAAATAGGCAGGGGTTTATGTTAATATTTGCTTTTATCCAGCAGGATATTATATACCTGCATCATTTCTGTTTCTAAATCCAAAGCTTATTGTTCTTCAAAGTTGTACACTACAAGGCTCCCTTCTTTGGGGTGACTTATTTTCTAAAAGATTCCTCTTTGGGCTTTTCTGAAAATGATCAGTGATCCTAGCCAAGCTCAGACATGTTTAAATTCTTGGATACATGCCTTCAGAGTGTTAAGCTGTGCGTGTGTGTGTGTGTGTGTGTGTGTGTGTATGTGTGAGATATTACATAGGATCTCACCGAAAATTCTTATATGCAGCCCTGATGGAAAATTAGAATGGGAAAGGATCACAGAAAGCAAGCATAGTTTAAAATTGCTTCTAAGGTGATTATGATAGGTCCCTTCTCTACTGAAACACGGTTTTAGAAAGTTGCTATTTTGTTCTAGAATATAGCCTGTCTCACTCTGGAAATTACCAGTTTCATTTTTGTTAATATTGAGGTGTTCTCAGCACTACTTTTTTTTTTTTAAAGATTTATTTATTTGAGGGAGAGAGAGAGAGAGGACGTGAGCAGGGAAAGGGGCAGAGGGAGAGGGAGAAAGGGAATCCCAAGCAGACTCCGTAGGGACCCCTGACACGGGGGCCCCCCTGACCTGGGGGCTGCCAGAGAGCTTGAGCACAAAGACCTGAGATCATGACCTGAGCTGAAATGAAGTGTCAGATGCTTAACCAACTAAGCCACCCAGGCGCCCCTTCTTAGCACTATCATTATGTAACAGTCATTTGTAGTGGGGAAGGGTCTCACATTTGACGTTATTAAGAGAGAATAAAAAGGAAAACGACAGGAAGTGAAAAGAAAAAGAAGAGATATTTTCCCAAAATATATGGATGAGAGGTGGAATGGAAATAGGAGGAAGAGAACTGAAAGTGTCTGTGTGTATATAATGAAGAAATGGCCCAATGTAAAAATAGCCAGGTTGTTCCAAGGTGGAATTAACCAAGTTATTAAGATCCTCTTAATAGGACAGTAGAAAATGCTACTGGATGCTGAAGAGCTGCATTCTGCCTAAAAAGGGAAAAACCAAGAAACTAGGACGGGATGACATAAAATAATTCCCCACACTGTCCAGTAGATGGCTCTGTTTGCCCAAAACAGTTTTGTTGCTGCTCAGAGCAAAGAGGAAATAGCATTTAACATATAGATGTGAAATAAATAAATGCTGAATTCTTGTACCCCCAAATTCCAGAGTACTCTAGAAGGTCATAAAACAAGAACTTTATCTTGATGAAGTCCCAAAAGTTCATTTTTTCTTTTGTTTCTCTTGCCTTTGGAGACATGTCATAAAAGAAGTTGCTGTGGCCGATGTTGAAGACGTTACAGCTTATGTTCTCCTCTATGATTTTGATGGATTCCTGTCTCCCATCAAGGTCTTTATAGAGCTACCCTATAACCCAGCCATTGCACTACTGGATATTTACCCCAAAGATACAGATGTAGTGAAGAGAAGGGCCATATGCACCCCAACGTTCATAGCAGCATTGTCCACAATAGCTAAATTATGGAAGGAGCCGAGATGCTCTTCAACAGACGAATGGGTAAAGAAGATATGGTCCATATATACAATGGAATATTATTCAGCCATCAGAAAGAACGATTACCCAACATTTGCAGCAACATGGACGGGACTGGAGGAGATAATGCTAAGTGAAATAAGTCAAGCAGAGAAAGACAATTATCATATGGTTTCACTCGTTTATGGAACTTAAGAAATAGCAGGGAGGTAGGTAGGAGAAGGAAGGGAAGAATGAAGGGGGTAGTAAACAAAAGGGGGAATGACTATGGACTCTGGGAAACAAACTGAGGGCTTCAGAGGGGAGGAGGGTGGGGGATTGGGATAGGCAGGTGATGGGTATTAAGGAGGGCACGTATTGCATGGAGCACTGAGTGTTATACGCAAACAATGAATCATGGAACACTACATCAAAAACTAATGATGTACTGTATAGTGGCTAACATAACATAACAAAAATTTTTTAAAAAACAAGAACTGTAAAACTAATGCTTTAAAGTAAATTTTGAAATAACTTACATTTTCACCTTTGATTCCAGGGGCTGTAGATTTAGGTGATATTTTTCAATGTTATTCTCTGTATCCATGGCCAGCTGGTGACTAGAAACAGAAATAATGCCTCAATATAGCTGAATCTAGACAACCTTTATAGCAATAAAACTGCTAATTCATATTTATTTGAAAAATCAGATATACATCCAATTTCATTCATTTTAATTAATTCACAGAGGCCTAAAGGTTGCTATTGATGGATAATGGATAAATAACCATACCATAAAAAGAAAATATTGTTTTGCCTTTTACCTTTTCTGTTCTTTTGATTTTTACTTTTGATTTTTAGCTCAACATTCATATTTAAGGCATGAAAGTCATTTCCTTTTTTTTTTTTTTTTAAAGATTTTATTTATTTATTCGACAGAGACANGACAGAGATAGAGACAGCCAGCGAGAGAGGGAACACAAGCAGGGGGAGTGGGAGAGGAAGAAGCAGGCTCACAGCAGAGGAGCCTGACGTGGGGCTCGATCCCATAACGCCGGGATCACACCCTGAGCCGAAGGCAGATGCTTAACCGCTGTGCCACCCAGGCGCCCCGTAAGCAAAGAGGAAAACAAAATATTGGGCCAATTCAGGGGGAGGAAAAAACATAAGGAGAGTGTTATAAATCCCATGGCATTGTCTAAGTTGTAGAGAGGATCTCATTCATTCTCATTCCAATAGCACCACTGCCATTGAACCTTTCCTCCTTTCATTCTGTAAGCTTTTGCAGAGCCCCCACTATGAACAAAGCATGAATCTCCACCTTGGAAAACTCCTGGCAGGGGTCTATAGATATATGTTCACTCTTCCTATGGGCTTATTAGGCAATCACTGGGTGCTACAATAATCAAGGAAGATTTCATGGAGATGGTGTTAGTTGATGTGGGTTTTGAAGAATGGACAGGAATTAGGTAAGTTGAGATGTGAAAGTAATACATATGAGAGAGCTATTAAAACAAAAGATTAGAGGTGAAAAAATTCAATCTATTTTTAGGCAATAAAGAGCAATGTGGTGAAAGTTGAGGATAAATGTAGGAAATAAGTTTGGATAAGCAGAAAACTAATAGTCATTGGCCACAAATTATATATAAAACACTGTCATAGATATTTTACATGTATTATCTTATTCAAGTCTCACAGTAGCCTCTACCAATTAAGTATTTTCCCCATTGTACAGCTGAAAAATCTGAAGCTCAAAGAGATTATGTTCGAGTCACTATATAGCGGAAGCCACATTAAAACTCAAGTCTCACAACAACAAAATGCTGCTTGAAGGATTTTCACACCATACTTACTAAACTTAATCATACTGACTGTGGTTTCCATAGGTCAAATATTTGGCATCCGAATCCATTACATGCATGTGTTAAGGGTGTGTGTGTGTATGTGTGTGCACATGTGTATTTAAAACTGAAACAAAAATTTCAGGGAATGTTATTTCCCCAACTACATGTAATGTATGCTGATATATTTTATTATATTTCAGATTTTTAAAATTATATTTCAGTGGTGACCCATCAAATTGACTTAACAAACCATCAGTGAATTGTTATCTATAGTGTGAAAAACATAGCTGCAGGGAAACATAAAGCATTTGGAGTGGGGAAACGTGAATGGGATGTTTAAGGGTGATTTTTGGTAGGAGTGAGCGAGGAGAATGATGGAAAATATTTAGGAAGGTATTGAAATCAGTCTGATAATAAGTATCAGGATTGTGGTTTTAGAAAAGAAAAGAAAAAGATTTTAAAAAATTGTGCAGAAGCTATCTAGGATTTTCTCCTCTTTCGAAAAGAATAACCAAGAGGTGGGGAAACACACAGTAGATTAGATAAATTCCGATGTGGCCGGTAGATGGTGCCATCAGCACAATATAGCTTTGTGGTTGCCCAGCTGGGATGTTGAGGGGTAAGGAAAAAAACCACTCGTTTGCTCTATGTCATTCGTATTCTGGGTCTGTTATTAATTCATCCCTCTTCACTCATTCATAAATATATTGTATGTCTTCTATGTGTCAAAAATGATGCAGAACACGAATGATACAATGGTGAAAATAGTACTAGACATGGTCCGTGTTCTGCGGTTTTATAATCTAGGAGATGATGAATATTAAACAAATAATTACAAATGTGATGGATGCTATTAAAGAGGAAATACAGAGGGACCTAATCCAGGGTTGAGGGGCATGAAAAGTCTTGTTTTTACAAGTCTATGATCTCGTAGGGACAACAGCCTTATAGCAAAAATACTTTAAGATTTTGTTAATTAAACCCCTTAATAGCATATTAGCAAATTGGGCAATAGAGATACATGTGAGGTATTGTGGGACCTGTAGTTATGCAGCAACCAAGGGCAAAGCTCAAGTTTTCATAAAAAGAAAAAAATTTTATAGTATTAATAAATTTGCTAATTTGGGGTTATAATTTATACAACCTCAACAAACTATAAACTATGAATACCTGTAGGTTTAATTGGAAAGCTTTAGCTCATTCCATCAATAATTACCTGTGGGTAATAAAATGATGATATGTGAGGTGAATGTCTGACTTGCAATCACATATTTCCCACCAGAAACCCAGCCTGATTCAATATTTACAACAACTAGCAGTCACCCTAAGGTCTTATTTAAGTTAATAAATGATTGTCAAAAACCATACAGTTATAAGCAGGCTCTTAATTAATGGCCTTACTAATTACTGTTCTGTTTATGGGCACATAGAAAGCTTTAATGAGTATGTGCATGTATGTGTATACAAATGCACTGGACTGGCCCTGCCTATCAAGTAGAATAGAGTTACAGCTTGCCCTCCCTTCACACTGACTGTCTACCACAAAACCCTGTTGAGCATTCAAAATAAATGTAATGTTCCAAGGGGGAATAACTGATCAACTGCTATGACACCACTATCACTTAACTTATGGTCATTTCAAGTAGCTGAGACGATTTACATCAGCACCTAAGTCAGCTACAGCTATAATGAAATGCCTAACTGCTCACTCAAAGTACACCAATTTTTCAATCAAATTTGACAGCTTTCAAGGACACAGTCCTGCCCCAAAGCCATCCAGGAAAGTCTCTAGAATTCCAGGCAAATGGGTATAGGTTGTTAGGGCTGGCAGTCATTGTTTTCTCCCTGTCCTGGACAAACATGAAAGGGAAGCTTACCCCACAGGCCTGTGTACTTTGAAGGGAGACTTTAATTTCCATCTCTGGAATTCCTCAATCATGATAAGGAAAAATAAGCATGCAAAGCAGATTGGCCACTTCCAAAAGCTTTTAACTTCCCCAGGCTTCAGGATAACAAGGAAAAGAATAGAGGAAGAAGGAGGAGGCGGAAGCCCACATATCTGCCATTAATCTTCACAAATCTTCCTGAGAGCAGAGAGCTGGGGAAGATACATGCTGGTATTAGGGAGAAGTTTAATACAGAGTTGTGGTCAATTAGCAAGGAAAAAACTTCAGGAGTTCACTTCTTACATTGAAGTCAATAATGAAATACCAGCATAATCAAATTTAATAGATAAAAGTGATGAGAGCAAAGTCAAGAGAAATGTAGGTAAAATTAAATTAAATTAAATTTCCTTACAGCTTGCAGCCTATTGACAAATACCTAAGACAGGTAGAGTGTGACATTCCTCAAGGAACTCCTGGTTGCCTTAATAATGTTGATGTTTTGCTAGAGACTAAAAGCACCTAGTTTGAGAACAGCCAGACCTCCAGGGTCCTGTAAGTCTTCTTTAGAATATGGAAATCCATTTAAAGACTTTATCTCCACCCTCACCCCATAACCTAAAAGTGTATAATCAATCACAATCAATCACTCTTTCTGCTCACCGGTCCTGTCCCTATGCTTTAATAAAAACACCTTTTTGCACCGAAAATGTCTCAAAAATTCTTTCTTGACTGTTTGCTCAGTGGCCGCATGTCAAAAGGGCTGAAAGTCACAGAGAAAGTGTGTCCTAAGAGAATTAAACTACGTGAGATTATTGAATAACCAAAGGAATCTAAAATGCACCTGGATCACTGGTTCTCATCCCCAGCTCCTCATTCGAATCACATGAGGTCAGCTTTTAAGAAATACTAATTTAAGGACTTCGTCCCTAGTGATTCAGATTCAACTTTTCTAGGGTGAAGATTATGCCAAGGCTTATGCCATTTTTATTAACTCCCAGGTGATTTTAAGGGCATCCAGGATGAAGAACCAGTGATCTAATGTCATCACACTAATCTCCATAGAGGAAAATCCTTCTAGTTACACAGCCAAAAACTTTTTAATTATTATTGTTTACATATTGCTAGTGATGATGGGGGGGCAGAACTGAACTAATTTATTCTTAGTTATTCATATTAATGAGAGTAGACATGATAAGGATAAATTAAATCTGAAGATAACTCAGAAACATTTAATCAAAGGGCTGAAACTGTCCTTCAAGTGATGACATGGCAAATTCTTAGAACCATGGAGATAGAATAAACCTGAAAGTGTCCAGTCCAAACAGCCACCGGGATGGAAAGAGATGGAGCTGACATTGGAGGCACTGTGCTATCGTGCGTGTCTTATTTAATGCTCTAAGACTGTCAAGTTAGTGTTACTATCTTCATTTTTAAAGATGAGGAAGCTGGGTTCAGGGGGGTTAAATAATTTGTCCAGACTCACAAAGCTAGGATAAAATCAGAAAGAGGAATCATACCCAAGATTTCCCATTTTCAGGAATGCTTTCAATAGCACTTCAGCTGGATGGGCATTTCACTCTTTTTGGGTACTTCTAGTATCTGTCATCTCACTCCTTAACACGGAAGTCCATTCTGTTGGGCAGGCAGCATTTTTACAAAAGTTATTCTTTTTCTGAGTCACAAAGCTGTCTCTCCATAAATCCTGCTCGCTGATTTCTTGTTACGCTCTCTAGAGCAAGAAGAGTAATTTAGTCCCTTTTTAATAGGAAAATTCCTTCAAATGTTTAAGGAAAGCCATTATGTTCCCTCTGAGATTTCTTTTCTCTAAGTACACATG
>NC_048218.1:101178567-101184577 GCF_002007445.2 Ailuropoda melanoleuca
GGAAGAAGGAGGAGGCGGAAGCCCACATATCTGCCATTAATCTTCACAAATCTTCCTGAGAGCAGAGAGCTGGGGAAGATACATGCTGGTATTAGGGAGAAGTTTAATACAGAGTTGTGGTCAATTAGCAAGGAAAAAACTTCAGGAGTTCACTTCTTACATTGAAGTCAATAATGAAATACCAGCATAATCAAATTTAATAGATAAAAGTGATGAGAGCAAAGTCAAGAGAAATGTAGGTAAAATTAAATTAAATTAAATTTCCTTACAGCTTGCAGCCTATTGACAAATACCTAAGACAGGTAGAGTGTGACATTCCTCAAGGAACTCCTGGTTGCCTTAATAATGTTGATGTTTTGCTAGAGACTAAAAGCACCTAGTTTGAGAACAGCCAGACCTCCAGGGTCCTGTAAGTCTTCTTTAGAATATGGAAATCCATTTAAAGACTTTATCTCCACCCTCACCCCATAACCTAAAAGTGTATAATCAATCACAATCAATCACTCTTTCTGCTCACCGGTCCTGTCCCTATGCTTTAATAAAAACACCTTTTTGCACCGAAAATGTCTCAAAAATTCTTTCTTGACTGTTTGCTCAGTGGCCGCATGTCAAAAGGGCTGAAAGTCACAGAGAAAGTGTGTCCTAAGAGAATTAAACTACGTGAGATTATTGAATAACCAAAGGAATCTAAAATGCACCTGGATCACTGGTTCTCATCCCCAGCTCCTCATTCGAATCACATGAGGTCAGCTTTTAAGAAATACTAATTTAAGGACTTCGTCCCTAGTGATTCAGATTCAACTTTTCTAGGGTGAAGATTATGCCAAGGCTTATGCCATTTTTATTAACTCCCAGGTGATTTTAAGGGCATCCAGGATGAAGAACCAGTGATCTAATGTCATCACACTAATCTCCATAGAGGAAAATCCTTCTAGTTACACAGCCAAAAACTTTTTAATTATTATTGTTTACATATTGCTAGTGATGATGGGGGGGCAGAACTGAACTAATTTATTCTTAGTTATTCATATTAATGAGAGTAGACATGATAAGGATAAATTAAATCTGAAGATAACTCAGAAACATTTAATCAAAGGGCTGAAACTGTCCTTCAAGTGATGACATGGCAAATTCTTAGAACCATGGAGATAGAATGAACCTGAAAGTGTCCAGTCCAAACAGCCACCGGGATGGAAAGAGATGGAGCTGACATTGGAGGCACTGTGCTATCGTGCGTGTCTTATTTAATGCTCTAAGACTGTCAAGTTAGTGTTACTATCTTCATTTTTAAAGATGAGGCAGCTGGGTTCAGGGGGGTTAAATAATTTGTCCAGACTCACAAAGCTAGGATAAAATCAGAAAGAGGAATCATACCCAAGATTTCCCATTTTCAGGAATGCTTTCAATAGCACTTCAGCTGGATGGGCATTTCACTCTTTTTGGGTACTTCTAGTATCTGTCATCTCACTCCTTAACACGGAAGTCCATTCTGTTGGGCAGGCAGCATTTTTACAAAAGTTATTCTTTTTCTGAGTCACAAAGCTGTCTCTCCATAAATCCTGCTCGCCGATTTCTTGTTACGCTCTCTAGAGCAAGAAGAGTAATTTAGTCCCTTTTTAATAGGAAAATTCCTTCAAATGTTTAAGGAAAGCCATTATGTTCCCTCTGAGATTTCTTTTCTCTAAGTACACATGCTCAGCTCTTTGTGATAGTTTCACATGATTCCAGAACCCTCACAATTTTAATTCACCTCCTCTGATGCTTTTGGGAAGGTCTATGTGGTTTTTATTTTATTTTATTTTATTTTTATTTTTATTTTAGAAAGACACAGAGAAAGAGAGAGCATATGAGCAGCGGAGAGCAAGGGAGGAGGAGAGAGAGAATCCTAAGCAGGCCTCACACCCAGGGTGGAGCCCACGGACGGGCTTCATGGACCCTGAGATCAACACCTGAGCCAAAATCAAGAGTTGGACGCTTAGCTGACTGAGCCACCCAAGTGCCCCTCTATATGCTTTTTAAATGTGATGACCAGAGCCACTGGTGACACCCACATGGGCTTTGCATTGGGACTTAGCCAGTGGTTGAGAGCTGGAGCTCTGGTGGTATCCAAATTCTCACTCTCGCTACTCTTAGCTAAATATACTTAGACAAGTGCTGAAAGCTCTCTGAGCCTCTTTCCCCGTCAATAAAATGGAAATAGTACCTATGTCAAAGGCTGTAATCAGAATTCTATGAGGGAACATCTGTAAGCATTCACTAATAGGGAGGATATTATAAATGCTCAGTAAATGATAGTTCATTTTTTCTTTTATCTTGACAATGCGTGGCTATTGATCAGTCTAATATTGTGATAATATTTTTAGAAGCCATATAGAATCATGGTCTCGTGTTAATATCAGATAAAACCTCAAAGTATCTATTTACAAATTGAAATCAGAATATATCTCTCACATGCTCAAATTGCACAATTTTTTAAAAATCTAAATGAAAAATTCACTTGTATCTCTGTTAAATTTCATTTCTTTCTTGCTTGCTTTCTTTCTAGTGCAGTTTTGTTCCATTCTGTTGTATTATTTTAAATGTTCATTCTATTGGTCTTAGCATTATCTTTAAGCTTTTTGCAAATTTTATGACTGCCTTCCATACATGTCATTGATTAAAAGCCAAAACAGGGCAGGGTTTTCAAGTTTTAAGCCCTCAGACACAGCACCACATCTCCATGTATCATATTACTCTGTTAATCAGTACAGCTTGTGTATCATAGCTCAACTGGCCATAAATCTATCTAACTGTATCTCAGATGAGCCATATTTCTGGGTCCTGACTACAATGATATCATAAGAAACTGTGGATTTTACTTATTCATTTTTGCCTTGCCAGGTTTTTTTTTTTTTCTTGAAAGCTTTTTAACCTCAAATATAATTTAATTTCCTTTGGTATTTTTTACTTACTTTTCAAGTAAATATTTTCCATCATTAACTTGTTCTAAAGGATTCTGCAATCTTTTCATTTCTTCCTGTGAAAAAGAAAAGAAGTATCTTACAAATTGATCCCATGTACTTGTGGGTAATAATATTTGAGTACACCTGTCTGCAAAATTGAGATAACACACTGTTGAGATTTCTGGACTTTGTGATGGATAAGTACTTAAACATACAATAAAATTTGATCCTTGATCAAGTTAGAATATAATACTGCCACTCAAATTGTGTGATTTTTTTAATGCCACTAGAGATAATGCTTCCTGTTATTTTCCCAGAGTAGGGATGTGTTTATATGGATCCACTCATGCTCTTCCAAATTTACTTTGTCAACAGTATTATGTTTGCTGGTTGCTGGGTGAAGGGCTCTAATGAGTGTGTGCTGGGTTTGGCCATTCAGCAATCATCCTCTCCTGTCTCTTGGTAACTCTAGGTAACCTCATCCCTGAGCCACAGTGCTCAGAAATGCACAAGACAGACACACACACACACACACACACACCCCTTCCCTGCATTTCATGCATCCATCTCTGTAATCCCATTCTTCAGGCCACAGTGTTTGAGGCACTACTTGCCTCTTCACAAAAATTGCTGAAGTGCCAAGAGGAAGCCCCAATTAGAATTAATTACACATTTGTCCCTACAATACCATCAGGACAAGTCTCCTAGGTCATCCCCCATTACTCAATTTCTTTAACTTTATACTGCACTGTGCATCCCAGAATTTGACTCAGTCACCCACCTCTCCCCAATCCCTCCAACCTTTCCACTGAGCACTTTGGAACTCACAATCTGTCAATAGCAAAATCCTCTATCTCCTCAACTTCTTTGAACATTCCTTCAACTTATTCTGACTGTACCCTGCCTCACTGTTCTGCTAAGTTTTTGTTAGAGCAAGAAGATCAAAACCATTTAGAAAAGAGTTTTAGAATATAGAGGACTTTGCTGATGGCAAACTTGGCTGAGTCCCTGAACACACCATTTCCCCTGCAGTCCACTTAAGAGGTGGTCATTTCTATACCACATGCTATACCCAGCAGTCTAAAGGAGGTATGGGACTCCTTTTTCTCTTCATTTCTTCTCCCAGATCCTCCTTACTCCTACAGAGGAGCTAACTCCTCTGGAAATATGCCAGCAATTTATCCTAAGCCTCTGTCCTCTTCCCTATCAATCCTCAGTCCTCAGGAGGTCTTATCCAGTCCTATGGCTTTAAATTTGTGTTTGCACCTGACCTCTCCTCTAAACTCCTCCCTTTCTACGCCACTTTCTTGACAGCTCCAAATGCATGTTCGATGGGCATCTCAAGTTCAACACCAAAGTCTTGATGTCCTTACCTCCACCCTCCCACCCAAAACTCCTTCTTCACCACTTCTTCATTTTAGCAAATGGCATCACTCACTATTCACCTAGATAAGCAGAGCTAAAACCTAGGAGTCAGCCTTTATGTTTTTGTTTCTCTCACAACAATCAGCAATCTTGTTGATTCAGCTTCAAAATATATCCAGAACTGACTTCCGCTTCTAAGCCAACTGTGAGTCTCCTATCTCTGTTTCCCATATTAGCCCACTTCAGTCAATTCTCCTTACATCAGCCAGCATGATCTTTTAGTGCCTAGGCTTTCATTTTTAAGTGTGTGAAATGCACATATCATAAACATACAACTTTTGGCAAATGCATACACTGGCAGAACCATCACCCAAAAATGAAATAAAGAACATTTCTCTCTCTAGAAATTTCCTTTTCAATTCTTCTCTCTCAATTCCCCTATCCTGTTCTCATTTCTGTTATCATAGATTAATTTGGCTTATTCTAGAACTTCATATAAAATTATTCTTTTGTTTCTGGTTTAATTCACTCAGCATTGTATTTTAAATTAGTTGGTCAACCAGCGTCAATTGTTTAAACTTCACTTTGGAACTTAGAGAAGAATTTCTGTTTTTTTCCTCTGAATTCTAGAGTATAAGGATTTTGAAGTGTGAAGAACCCTAGAACAAAAGTAGTATTTGCTATGGTAAGAGCTACTAACTGGAAGAAAAAGATAACATAGCAGAGGGGATGGAAGCCAAGGAAAACAGCTAAGGAACCAATGCTCTAGTGACGCTGTGAACCTCTGGGTCAAACTGGAGCTTGCAACCAGCATATTGATAGAGTTTTCAGTTTCATGAGCCAGTAGATTCTCTCATTTGCTTAAGGCACTTTTGGTTAAGATTTCTATTTTCTGTCAGCTGAAAGAATCCAAAGTCAGAAGTGACAGTATGAGCCATAACCTAGGGCCACTATACACAAAACCCTAACTTAGACGAGGCGTGGAACTATAAAAGTTCAGAACTGGCAGTTCTTGTTTATTTTGTTTTGTTTTGTCAGTGTCTTAAAAAATGTGTTATTAAGAAGAATAATGGATGAAGCAGGTCACGGTCTTCAGTTCCTTTTTATTAAATACTGCTGCTTTTATATCCAATGTTGGTATAACAAACCTCATATGAAGAACATTTCTGCATCTTCTGCAAAACTGCTATGTAAGACACTGTACATTTTCCAGCCGGTCCCCTGAGTTGAGCTGGATAGGTACCAGACCAGCAGGAACATCCACGGAATCAGCCTGAGACGCAGGAAGATACATCTGGATCTCTACAAATGAACATCTCCAGCGCTGAGTATCGAGGTACGAAGCGGGGAGCCGTGAAACCGCGCACAGATATCGGAAGCTAAACAGAAGGGGGAGGGAGCCGCCGTGTCAGGGCGCCGGGAAGCGGTAGCCACCTGCAAGGGGGAGCGGACAGACCGCGGACCCGCACGCTTGAGACAGCAGGCTGAGAAGGGAGCTCCGGGAGCGCACGCGGGACGGCTGGCGGTTGGCGGGCCACCTGCACGGGGGAGCAGGCGGACTCGCGGACGGCACCCGCGAGACAACAGACTTAGAACGCGAGCTCCAGGAGCGCGTGGGCAGGGCGGCTGGCGGGCCACCTGCACCGGGGAGCGGGCTGACCGCGGACCCGCACTCTGGAAACAGCAGACTGAGTCCGTGAGCC
>NC_048218.1:101184677-101189343 GCF_002007445.2 Ailuropoda melanoleuca
AAAAAAGGGGATACTAATGTTTGCATAATTTGGAAAAGCAGAAGACATAAAATCTATACTAATTTTAGCTCTGCATCATTAAACATGAAATATTGATTATTGCTCTTTGCAACAGAATTTATGAAGCTAGCTAGGCTGCTGTGTCCACATAAAGTGATTCTGATGCTTTGCCCTCAACCTCAGTGGCTGTAAATGATGCTCCTTGGTGACAGCTGGGAGGCTGGCATTCTGATCCACAGCCTTAAGAGATACATTTCCCAGATTAGACCAGGAATGACCCAGCTGCACAGCCCAACTTCAGAAAATTAAATTGGAGGGAGTCCAACCTCTGTTGAAATAACTGTGAATTACAATGCTTCCATGGGCCTTGTTATAATGTAAATGTGCTTTACAATTTACTGTCATTTCCCTTCGACTCCTGCTGTGAATATGGGCATTAATAGTCATCTCATATATTTACAAGCAAAACGGCATCAAAAATAAAAATGCAAGATTCATGTTTTCTCCCTTGGAAAGCAGAGACTAAATTATTTTTTTTCTTTTGCCTTTTTTTGCAAAAAGAGCATACGTTTTGTTTATGTATTATGCATTAATGTTTTTTATGGCTGACAGACCTGTAAATTTCACATGGGAAGTTATCTTGCAGCTGAACATGAATTTCTTTGGGAGGAAAAAGCAGCTAATAGGACATCAACAGCTCATTTAAAGGATTCATTCAGGTAAGTTATGGGCACATGAGGCATATACAAGGTAGTAGACTTAAAAAGAGATTTGCCTGTTTCCAGCACTTTAAGGACATTTTGAATGTCTGACGAGATGCAGAGGGGCTGTGATTTTATACTGGCAATCACTGAGCGAGGTAGTTCCAGGCCTCACTATGCCAGTTCTCAGTGCCACTGTTATTTGCTATCTCATACATAGTAAAACTTACAAACTTACCAACATAAGATCTGATGGTACGAATTGTTGTGATAGCTCATTCTTTATTCTTGTTTGACCAACCAGGCTATGTTCATAGGCATTAGGACATAAAAAAGCCTTTGAATGCTAATTCTGAGAGTGCCAAACACCTGGGCTCATTTGAACAGATGCCAAAGAGAAACATATTAAGTAAAAATCCAGTTATGACATATATGTCATTGGTCACCTTGGATCTGAGCTGATTTCAGAGCTTGAGATTCTCATGGAGTAGATGTGAGGAAAGATACTCATCTGGAAGGGTATACCTACAACCACACCAGCCACGTCAGCCCCTTGCCCTAATGTGAATAAGCACCTATAACTTCATGCAGCTATACTGGATGGCCCCAGTGGATCCAGGATCGTCAGGTATTTATGTTGAAAAATACCACTTAGGCTTAAATGTCCTCCTTTCCCTAAGATTATACATGGTCTCAAAAACTTTCACTAGTTTTAAATCACAGACATTCTAAAGTTATCATTATAAAATAAAATACTCAGCTCATTACAAAAAGACTAACCACTCCTATTCAATATAGGATGTGAGAAATTAAAACACTATTAGTAATAATTTTAAAGTAATCACTCTACTCAAAGTTAATTCAGCTTAACAGCTAGACAACCATGAAAACTCAACTGAGACTGAAATACTAAGTACAACCAATAGGGTATAGATATTTTTACATCTTATATATTTCTGTATTCTGGGGGGAAAAATCCTAGATACCATGCTTCAAGTGGAAAACTCACATGCACACAGCATACAAGCTATCAAATACCTCTCGAAATGCAGACAATAGCAAAAGTAGATTAGTGATTCTATACACCAACCAACTCCAGGTTTCCTGTGCCAAAGGACAAAAACAAGGTACAGGCAATCAGAACATCATGTAAGTCCCAAGCCATTTATACCTGATTCTGGAATGTATTTCATTATAGTGTAGCAAATGCTGTCCAGATTAGATTTTCTCCTAGTCCAAATGGAAAATGAATTTGCATTTCTTATTTTTCACCAAGTGATATGGTGGGGTAACAACCCAAATGCATGTTGGGAAGAGTTCTCTAACATGCTCTGGAGTACCTCAGACCTGTCCTCTTTCTGTTCCTTCCACTATCACCCATGATCAGGGCCTTAGGGACTCTTACCAGAACTAATACATTGGGTTACCTAATTGCTTTTCTTTAAGTACATTTCTAATAATTTAACTCTCCTACTCATAAACTCTAAACAAAAAATAATATCGAGGATTAAAAATATCCTTAATCCCATAACCACAGTATTGCTCCTTCTATACCTTCTGAAATCCCTTAAAGTTCATTTAAAATGGGATTTTATAAATTTTAATATTTCCTTCCATAGCTAATGTCATGTCATTTCTTTGAACTACTGTTACCACTACTAACATTTATGGAATTTTACTAAATTCCAGGTACTTTGTATAAATTACCTTTTAAAAATTATGACTGTAGCCCCATAAAAATAGCAAAAGATGCAATTATTATTCCCATTACCTGGATTAGAAAACAGACTCAGAAAGATTATATAACTTGAACAAGGTCCTACAAGAATAATGTCATGCAACCTAAGCAGTCTGATCCCAGAATCTAAATTTATCCTCTCCACTCTTTTCCCCTGAATGACGTGGAACATACAACAACGTGAACAGTAGCAGTAACTCACCAGTGAAGCCTATGAAGAAGTTGTAGTGTTCTGCAAAGTACTCAGACTTCTTATCTGAACCAGACTTGTCATCTACTGCTGTGTCATCTTAGACAATAAACGCACTCTTTCTAGGTCTCAGTTTCAACATTTGTAAAATGATGATAACAATGCCTACTCCACAGTGTTACATGAGGATCAACTAAAATAACATTTTTAAAAGCATTCTTTGTACAATAAAGTACTGGCCATTCATAAGGAGATCCTTAAGTGCCTGAGGACAGCAATCACGTCTCACTTGCTATTCCTGTGGCACCTACGTCTGCGCCATTCTAGCTGTGTGATCTCAGGCGAGGAAGCCCCTTTGAGCCCCAGTTACATCATCTTTAAGATAGAGACACTAATTATACCAAATTCCAAGGCTTGCCATGCTGCCTGATTAAGAATTCATGTAAAGCATTCAGGCACATAGTAGATGCTCAATAATGTTATTGCCATTATTATTAAATTTTTATTATCATATCTCTCTAGCCCCTCCAAAACATGGATGTTTTAGACAACATCTCCTGGATCACTCTAAACTCATTTCCATTAGTCACTCAGTTCTGCCAGTTCTATTTTCTAATTGTCTCCAGAACATACCCTCCCTATTTGCACGGTCCTTAGTTAAGGATTTATTGCCTGCCAGAGGTAGCAACCTAAAATGCCAACCTCATTATTAGTTCAGTCACTTGCTTGAAACCCTTCTTGCTTTCCTTCACCTAGCTGTTAGAACCTAAGCCTCCAGGTCTGGCAGGACCTCATATGATGGTTCTGTGTAACCTGCCCCACCTGTCCTTCCAGTCCCTTTCCTAACAGACCCACCCCCACTCCACTTAATCCTTTTGGAACATCAATATGTCATTAAAACCCTGAGTTAAAATCAGGTGCTCAAATACTTGGAATGAGTTGGTCCATGTGTGAGTTGAAATAAAACAATGATAAAAAGAAGGTTTTTTTGAAACAGAAAAAAAGAGTAATAATACATTATAGTGTACATGTTATCATTAAATAATAAACACAGCATTACTTCAATTATATGGACAGTGGTCTCTCAGAAAACTCTATACATTGGAACATGTCTCCATACCTGGATATTTGGTTTTCTGCATCCCAAACACCTCTCACACAGCCCCCAAACTCACCCATTTTTACCTGAAAGTCTTCACTTAGAGCCTTCTGTAGAAAACAATTTTTAAACAAGCTTAATTTTGTTTCCTGACTTTTAGCAAATAAAATAATTCATTAGAGATGAGATTATCAAAAGATGCAAGGTGAGGTGATCACTGACTAGATGTGGGAGGAGGAAAGAGAAAACTAAAAAGTAGATCCTAGTCTACATTTTCATTGAACACATAAAGGAAAATTCTTAACTGCCTGGAATGTTGCTTCCTCTTGAAAACTTCAAAACTCCCCTTTTGAAGTAAATTTTGCTTCTCTGAAATCTTACAGCTGTTTGTGTCTATGCTGAGAATAGCCCTTAAGTTGTTCATTAAGTTGTATTTTATTTTCCTTAATGTAGCCTGAGCGTTTAGTGGTAGAACTTTTTTTTCACTAAGCTTAAGTATCTTTCAATCTTGCAAACCCTATTTCTGAACTTCACAAACTGGGGTGTGCCAGCCATAGGCTAGGGGTACATGGAGCTTTAGATCAGGGCAAATATACCCAGGATGTCAATTTTACTCCATGAATAGCAAATGCATGGTTTTAAAATGGAGTTCAAAGTTTGCATTAATTTTAAAGTGAAAATAGGAGATGTCAAATAAAGTTTCTGCACATAGCTATTTCTTCCCATATCCCTCCAACAATAATACTCATGCTATTCTCTGCCTTCAAGATTTCTGGGTGGAGAATTGATAAGCACTATCCTAGTCAGGGCGGAAAGTGAATATCAGGTATTTTAAAAGTTAAGATTGCTGGGAGGTATGTAATGGTATTATTTCTATCAACACTGCATAAAGCAAAGAACATTTTTTAGTTGTAAGGGTAACATTCTTTTTTTTTTTT
>NC_048218.1:101189443-101195383 GCF_002007445.2 Ailuropoda melanoleuca
AAGACACTGTGTGCTTACTCACTCTTGTGTGTCTTCTGGTTCAGTGTTCAATTCTAAAATTCTTTCTTTCTTTCATTCTTAATTCTTTCTTGGCTTCTGTCACCTCCCCAGCAGAGAGGCTGGCTTGAGGATAAGCCCACCAGATTGGAAGAGTGAATGGAGTTGAAACTTCTTTTAAAAGCTAGTTTGGTCTGGCTTAAGGGACTGAGACAGCAGGGGCTTTTGTTACTTGGAAGAATTGGGACTAAGCAAAAAGCTGACAGGCATTCTATATTCAAATCTCCATGAAATCTTTGAGATGTTGAGCAGGACATTAGGTGCCTTTTAAAGCTACAGTGTTTGCCTCTACTTAGAGAAAATTGTCGTAATTTATAATGACTTCATTCTCTGCAGGAAAACACTCAGGGACAATCACCTTCAGGCCCTTTCCTCCAGAATTCTAGGACTGCAGCAGAGACCACTTTAAGAACAACTTTTCAGAAAAGCATTACTTAACCCTTGATGGTCTCTTGTTTAGCATCTGTGGTGTCAAGGAAGGGGCCTGGAAATGACAGGGCGTCTACTCTGCATCAGGCACCTTACATTTATTAAACAATTAAATTCTCCCCCACAAGCCTATGAGACTATTTTAATCATCATCATTTTAAAGAGGAAGAAACTAAAAACTGAGAGTTTAAGTACTTGTCTATCTAGTATTACACAGAAGAGTGGGCATTTGAATACAGGCTCGTTCTAACTCCAGGACCATAAATAATGTTACCTTCTGTTTGAAATTTGAAATAGAAGAAAAAACAAAACCAAGTTTTGTTTTTTTTCCCCTCTGACTTCTTAATTTACCTGCTCTCTGTTGTTTTATTCTAAGTTATATTTCAAATGCGGGCAACCTGAGTTACTCTCCACAACAGATTTTTTCCCTTCATATCGTTAGGCTTCTCAGATTCTGACAGAACTTGAAGGGTAGCAGAATATGCCATCCAAAAATATGCTGCTTTGGTATATTGAGTTTTGAGCTGAAGGCAGTTGAGATGAAGCAGGTATAAGAAAAGCTCTCTCCCTTCCCATATTTGCCTGAAATCAAGACATAAATTTACAAAGGTGCCTCCCCTCCCTTCTCTACCAGAAAGGACGGAAATTAATCCCCAGCAACAATTCTAGACTCTTATCACTCAGGTGACCACCAGAGGAATCTACTTAACCCATCTTACTAAAACTAGGCCTTATCTACCATTAGTTTTCCCATATACTTACCTTCCCACAATTTGCTGCCCTAGAAACTCAAAGTTCCTTTCCACTGCCTTATCACTTCTCTAAAAATGTATTGTCCTTTTGTTAAGATGTTATATAAGCCCAAGTTCTAACCACCCCCTTCAGTAACTCATCTCTGACTGCTCCCACGTATACATACAATGCACATGTTATTCAACTTCTGTTTGTTTTTCTCTTGTTAATCTTTCTTTTGTCAGGCTAATACACAGGGCCTCAGCCGGAGAACCTAGATGAATAGAAGCAAAATATTTTTTTTTCTCCCCCACAAACAAAACATGTAAATAACAACTGGTATGTAAACAGCATGGCACAGTAATGGAGGCTTTAGTTTAGAGGAGAGAAGACCTTGGTCAAATCACCTTGAACTATCAACATTGTTTTCTAATATTTAAGATGAAATAACGACAATCATAGTCAGCACCTTAGTGTTCTAAAACTACAAAGTTAATGTTTGCTCATGTTCCATGTTCATCACAGATCCACTGTTGGGGTGCTGTATCTTTACTGTGCTGATATGGGGCCTCTGGCCAATGAAGCAGCCACCATCTGTAGTGTTTCCAATCCCCATGACTAGAAAGAAGAGATTGTATTAGTTTTCAAGGGCTGCCATAACAAAATACCACAGACTGGGTGGCTTAACCAACAAACATTTCTGAAGACTGGAAGTCTAAGATCAAGGTACTAGCAGGACTGGTTTCTCCTGAAACTTCTCCCTTTGGCCCACACATGGCTGCATTCTTGCTGTGTCTCCACATGGCCTTTCCTTTGTGTACATACTTCCCTGGTGTCTCTGCCTCTTCTTATAAGGACACTAATCTTATTGGATTAGGGCCTCCACCCCATGACCTCTTTTAACCTCAATCACCTTTTTAAAAGTCCTGTCTCCAAATGCAGTCACTTTGGGGGTTAGTGCTTCAATATATGAATTTTTTTGGAAGGGGGAAAATTCAGTAACCTTACTCCCATTTTTAGGCTGTTGCAGAGACTGCCATTAAAAGGCTGACAATGTGAGAATGAAAAGGGAATTATCAAGGAGCACATGTCATGGAAACCCGAGATCTAGGAAGAATAGAAAAACACCCATTGAAGACTCATTCCTTGTCCATTATGTTTCATTCATGCCTCAACAGAGAAAAATTTCAAAAACATAAAAAGGAAAGAGAAACGTGTCAAACTTCTCCGCGACACTGTTGAGTGCAGAGGAAAGCATCCCACTTAACTAGGCTTTCTCCTTCACTCACCAAGGGCCTCATCTGGTGGGATGGACAACAGGAGAATATTGCAGACTTCAACATGAAGTGGAAATTCTGAAGAAGTCTTTTTAGCCTGGACCAGAAGTCATTTCTCAAATATAGAAAAATGAGCCAGTTTACATGTATGTCCTAATGAGACCAGCTCCTCCATATTAAGGCATGGATACAAGTCAATACAATTAAAAGGAAAACATTAAAATCTCTAGCAAAGGAAAGATCTTTAATGTTTCACTGGGAAAATATAGTGATTCTTTTGAAAGATAGGGAATTGGCATTTTTTTCAAATAACCTTTTTGAAGTTTGCTAATTTATAACTACAAAATTTACCTTCACCTCCTGTGCCAAGCATCAAATGGTCATGTGTCTCTGGAGTATCAAGAGGTCGTCCTCCCTTCTGACCACAGAGCACTATGGCAGGGGTAGGGGTGGGGTTCCTACACTACACTTATGTATAAAAGAAAGCCAGTCATTTTAATATGTACAGAACTAAGATGTGGTCAATCCAAACTTCTGGCTGAGGAAGACTCCCTTCCATCCTTCCTGCAACTAAATTCTTATAAAGAGCAGTTTCCTTTTAAATTGTAAGATTGAAAAAAATTCTGAATCTTTGGTTGTATTCTCAACCAGATGTAACATATTGGGGGTGTCCTTTGGCTAGACATGTTTTTCTTAGAGGTTATTAATGATTATAGTAGACAGAATAATGCTTCCTGGATCCAAAGATGTTCCTGAAACTCGTGAATATGTTCTCTTATGTGGCAAAAGCAACATTGAAAATGTGATTAAGTCAAGGATCTTGAGATGGGGAGAGTATTTTAGATTATCCAGGTGTGCTTAATGTAATCACAACGGTCCTTATAAGAGGGAGACAAGACAGTCGGAGTAAGAGAGAAATCTGATGATGCTATGCTGCTGACTTTGAAGATGGAGTAAAGGGCCAAGAGCCAAGGAATGCAGTAGTCTCTAGAAGTTGGAAGTAGATTCTCCCCTAAAATTTCTGAAGGCATGTAGCCTTCCATACACTTAATTTCAGCCCACTGAAATCCATTTCAGACTTCTGACCATAGGTCTGTAAGATAATAAATTTGTGTTGTTTTAAGCCACTAAATTTATAATCTATTACAGTAGCAACAGAAAACTAATAGAAAGGTTCAATCCATGCAGCCTCCAAATAGGGTTTAAAATAGATAATTCTTTTTTTTATGGCTGAGTAATGAATGACACCTTGCCATTTGCAATGACGTGGATGGAGCTAGAGAGTAATATGTTAAGTGAAATAAGTCAGTCAGAGAACGACAAACACCGTATGATTTCACTCAAATGTGGAATTTAAGAACCAAAACAAATTGAAAATGGCGGGGGGGAACAGAGGCAAACCAAGAAACTTGGTTTCTTAACTACAGAGAACAAACTGATGGTTACCCAAGGGGAGGTTGGGGGGGTGGGTTATTTAGTTGATGGGGATTAAGGAGGGCTCTTGTGATGAGCACCAGGTGTCATATGTAAGTGTTGAATCACTAAACTCTACACCTGAAACTAATATTATACTGTATGTTAACTGGAATTTAAATAAAAACCTGAAGAAAAAATAAAAATAGAGAATTCTGCCTGCTGCATTTTTACCCCACTGACGATAAAAACCATTCTGAGACTTACTAACTCTCAAATCCTTTTTCTCCTGCCAGGTCACCTAGGGGGTTTCAAACGGTCCAATTAAACGACAGTTAGATTATGACACTTCTTCTTGCTCTCTCTTCTTATATAAAAGACAAACTGGTTTCAAAAAGCTTTGATACAGTACTACATTTTTATGTTTCTGACTTGACCCCTGGGCCCATCCCAGACATGTCATTGACTGACTTGTCATAATCTTGCATCTTTCTTGTGTGTTTGAACTTTTGACAATATGTTCTCTCTCTCTGTGTGTGTCTCTCTCTGCCCCCCCAACACACACACACACACACACACGTCTTTTGGGAAAATATGTTTATCACTGTCCAAATCTTTCAGCATAATCCCTTAGGATACACCTAAGTGGGAGCTACATTCTCCATGCCCCTAGGCCCCTGTGACTCTACACTCACTCACACATACTTGTTCATTCAGGATATTTATTGAACTCAGACTCTGGAGCCAGACAGCCTGAGTTCAAATCCTACCAACTTCTCTTCTTGTGTGAATTTGAATATTCACGTTAATCACCTTTTTTATTTTGCCTCATTTCATCACATTTAAATGGGAATAACAGCAATAACTGTCAGAAAAGGTTGTTTATGAGGCTTATATGGAGAGATTATACAAAGTAGTTGGAATAGCAACTGCCACCAATGCTCCAATAGTGAAGACAACACAGCCACTGTTGTCAAGGAGCTATCTAGTGGGAGAGTCGGGTGAGAAAAAAGTCAGTGTGACTCAGGGTGGATGCCTCAATGGAAAGGCTCTGGGAGCACATAGGGGGATACAGAACCCCAGGGGTGGGTACAGGTAGGTAAGGCCACTTAAGGAAGGTAATTCCTCAACTGAGACCTGGAAAACAAAAGAGTTGTCCAGGTCAATGGAAGAATCAGGGGAAAAGACTGTGATGTAGAATGGCCATAAAAGGGAAGGAACAAGAGGAGGTTCAGGGCAGTGGGAATTAAGTAGAAAGATGTTCCCTACAGGATGGACAGGACGTGCAGGAAGGACAGTATCTTGGGTTAGATACTTGATTTACTGGAACACTGCAAATTGAAGCCTGTTTTCAGTACAATATGCAAACTCAAGATTATTGTTCCCATGTAATAGAGATTGAGTGGGAATCCATGCTTCTGATTCCTATATAACAGGAATTATACATACTCACAAACTCTTACGCCACCATGATTAAATTTAGCCAAGCATGTCATACATGCTCAGCTAATACAAAAGATATCATTTTATTTTTCTGAAGAAAAATGTCTTCAGACCACCTTGAAACCTAGATGACAACTCAGTCATTCAATAATAAGAAAATCACAACTTAATGTTATTTATAAGAATTCTATAGAGATAAATATCTAGAGTTTTTCAACCCTGGTTAGACATTAGAATTACCTAGGGAGATTTTGAAAATTACTTTTTCCTAGGCCTCATCTCAAACCAATTGCAACAGAATATCTATGGATGGGACCCGTTCATTGGCAGGTTTTAAAACTTTCCTAGGTGATGGTAATGTGCAACCGGGATACTGACTTAGCACTATCTGTAAGATTTTAAAGAATTTTGAAGAGGTCGTTCCAAGATGGCGGAGGAGCAGGAGACCTAAAGTTCGTCTTGTCCCAGGAATTCAGCTAGAGAGCTACCAAACCATTCTGAATACCTATGAACGCAACGGAGAACGAAGAAAAGAGTAGCAGAAACTCTATGAACAGAAAAGTGACCACTTTCTGCAAGGAGGAGAAAA
>NC_048218.1:101195483-101201369 GCF_002007445.2 Ailuropoda melanoleuca
TTATTTGACAGAGAGAGACACAGCCAGCAAGAGAGGGAACACAAGCAGGGGGAGTGGGAGAGGAAGAAGGAAGCTCCCAGCGGAGCAGGGAGCCCAACGTGGGCCTCGATCCCAGGACCCTGCGATCACACCTTGGGCCAAAGGCAGACGCTTAACGACTGAGCCACCCAGGCGCCCCATAATAGATGGTTCTTAATTACCATTTATTTAGAACTACAAACAATACTTCCAATTCTGCACCTTGCTCTGTGTGAGCACAACTTGCCCCTCACCTAAGGGATAACCAATAGGGACACTTTGGAGAGTGGAAAGAAGCTCCATTAACTATGATGCTGGGTAACAGGCTAAACTAGAGGTACCCTACACAAACCAGGACATATGGTCACCTTAATTATTTACATAACTTCCTTCTTTGCTGTAAAATATTTGTTAAAATAATGCTCAAATTAACCAGGATAATTTTAAGCAACAGATTTAAATTTGGAGGAATGACTTAAAACCCACCATTCCTCAATTTCTACATCTGCCCTTCCTCATTCACACAATGATGAATCTTACCTGACACCCAGAATGCATCATTTTTCAACACCTTACCAATACAATAAAATTTATTTTCAGAAATAACCATTTGATAATGAGTAATAACCATACTTTCTGGATTTACTCTTAGGCTTTTAAACAATAATTAAAAATAATTCATTTCAATTTTAAAGATATTCAAGTTCACTAAAATATTTCATGTATGAAATACAATTTGCACTTACCAGACAAAAGCAGTACACCTTACAATTTCACTGCTTGAAACTCAATCACAAATAAAAATTCAAAGTGTTGCATAGAGTAACAGAATTGAAGCAACTCAAGTTGTTCCTTTGGCTTTAGAATCCATGTGCTACCATCGCTTCTTATGAATTTACTACTTACACACGAGAATATGTAGTCAGGTTTTGGAGATATGAACTGTGCCCAAAGTGACCTCAAATAATTCCTCACTCTCAAAACAAGTACATGCAGTTGGCCCTGTATGTCAGGGGTCAACTGCATAACTTGAATTAACTTCAATGTAAAATACAATGTTTACTAAAGGCTAAGTAATAAAAATGTGCTATTTTGAAACATACATATATAATATTAAGATCAATACTGCAGCAATTGTTTAAAACTTATACCAATGATGGGCGCCTGGGTGGCTCAGTCAGTTAAGCATCTCCCTTCAGCTTCGGTTATGATCCCAGGGTCCTGGGATGGAGCCCCACGCTGGGCTCCCTGCTCAGCAGGGAGCCTGTTTCTCTCTCTCCCTCTGCTGCTCCCCCTGCTTGTGCCCTCTCTCTGTCAAATAAATAAAATTTAAAAAAAAAATTATACCAATGAAAGATTTGTGGGGAGCAGTACTATCTCACTGACATAATTTCTTATTGTCGGACCATGGTGATAATAAAAAGCAGAGTGACTTTTAGTTGGTCTTATATTATTTTTTAGTTCCATATAGATTATATACTCATTGCCTACACTGGGCAGACTGTTCCCACTGGTCCACTCTTGGTCAGGCACTGCTTCCGTAAGATCACAGAAGCCTTCAGTCCATCCAACTGCTCTTTCCTCTGAGCTCTGGCCCACTTTTCCTTAGGTTTGTCAGTTTATTTTGGTGTGCCTTGTGTCTGTCTTTACAGTTAAGATAACTCACAATGTAATAACATAGCATTAAAAAAAAAAGCGTGCCTAGATCTTGTGCTGAAAACTAGAACATAAATTCCCCAAAGAAGAGGCAGATACATCCCTCTCAACTCAAAATGGGAATTTGCTAGTTTTCACTTGTTTAATTTGTTTTATCCTCACCACTAAGGCCATTATTGTATAAATCCAAGTTAGTATTGAGCAGCTTCATCTAAGCCCATCCCTTGCTGAAGCAGACAATGTATTAGCTTCCTAGGGCTGCCATATGAATAATCACAAACTTGGTGGCTTAAAACAACAGAAATTGATTCTTTCAGAGTTCTGGAGGTCATAAATTCGATATCAAGGTGTCAGCAGGGCCGTACTCCCTCCATATGCTCTAGTAGAGAATCCTTTCTTGCTTCTTCCAGCTTCTAATGGCTCCAGGCATTGCATCCTTGGTTTGCATCCACTAACTCCAATATCTTTCTCTGTCTACACATGGCCTTCTTTCTGTGTTTCTCTTCCTCATGTCTGTGTCTTTTCTTATAAGGACCTCTGTCTTTGACTTTGGGCACTCCCTAATCCAGGATGGCCTCATCTCAAGAGATCTCCAGATCCTTAATTACATCTATAAAAACTCCTCTTCCAAATAAGGTTACATTCACAGGTTCTCAGGTCTCGGACATGAACATAATCTTTTGGGTGGCCACTATTCAACCTCCTACAGGTAGTGATAGTGTTGACAATCTAAGACTCTCCCACAAATAAGAAGTTGGACAAAAGAGATGTCTCCTTTGTAAAATGAGGACCCTTAAAAATCGAGTAGATTTCAGCCCACTGGCCAAGAATTCTGCCCTGGGGCCAAGTGCCTTGGAAAGAGACTAAAAAGCATCCAGAACTCAAGAGGCCAAGAAAAAGAGGCTTAGGTTTGTGTTTGGTATCCCCACAGGGGAGTGTAATGGGAGCCAGAAGTATCACAGAAAATACTATGGGCAGGCAGAGTGTGGACAGGACAATGTGTGGTTCTTGCTGGTGCATGCAGGGCCAGGTGACTGCTGACCTGGTCCCTCTTGGGAGGGAAGTGCATAGAGCAGCATGAAAACCATAAGGTATTCAGTATGAGTAGCTGGGCAAGGTAAAGTTGGGAACAAAGGCTGAATATGGCCTGGTTATTCTGGGGATGGCTTTTCCTTGAAGGATAGTCTGGGCCCTTTTCTGTCATCTGTCAGGAGCTCCCCAGAAGCACTAACAAAGGGCTCTTTCACACCGAAAGGTCTCTGGACTTGATGGTCCATGAACACTCAACGAGCTCATTTTTCCTTCCAAGTTACTCCACTCCCACAGTAGCAAATGCACATTCATTATCTTGTCACAACTGTGCTAAAGGGTAAATTTTAAAATAATGCTGCTCTGCACCACAGCCCTAATTGCCTCCAAACTATTGTATGCTTGCTTTCTTAGCACATGTACAAATGAAGTCAGAAGATCTGGCTGCATTTGTTTTTCAGCTTGTTCAGCTGGGGATGCATACTGGAAAAATCAGTGCAATTTCCATGTGCCCCAAAGGTTCAAAATGAAGTTAGTTATTACCCCTCCCAATACCAACCAGATGGAGCTACATATCTCATAACTACGACAAATTTTCCCAAAAAGATACGTATTTTCAAAAACAACTTCCTGGCCTCATCTGCTATATTTCCCAAATGCTGAACTTTCTTTCTTATCAACTTTTGAAGAATGATCAGAAATCTTATTTACAACTTCTGTGAGTGAGAATATGATGATTCCTTTAGGCCTGCTTACCCCCATGACACCAGAGTAGCAATAGTTCTGAAACCCGTCAATGCAACAGTGATTTTCAAAGTCTTCTTTTTATTTATTTTTCAAAAATAGTGTACTGGACATTTATTTTTCTCTTTGATCATTTTGTACTCTCTTGAATTTCCCCACAGGTCTTCATTTTTAAATGCCACAGTTTTTAATCTTCATATTTTATTAATAAGGAAAAAAGTTGACAGAAAATAAAACAATAAAGCCTTTACTGTTTTTTATGACTATGCACAGTCGCATGCTATAACCACTTGGGTTTTAAAGTAAGGTTCTGAAACAAGAAGAAATTCACAGAATATTAACTATGAACTTAACTGTTTAGGTTGATGGCATGAAAGCAAAAAGGAGTTACAAAATAGGGCATGTAAACAGACTCTGTGTATAAACCTGTCTTCTGTTATTGCATGTAGAACACAGTTGCTGGGCTCAAAGGTTTTGTACAGTAATTATATAGTTATAGAAGTCTATTATGATGTTGGCCATTGAGTAATAATTTATCTTGGGATCTTATAAGGAGAGCAAGATAGAGAAACCAAATTATTAGGGTTCAAGAATTGAGAGGGGAGTAGATAGCAAAGTAGCAAATACAGATGCCTCAAGAAATTTGCAAGTGATAGAACTATATGAGAACTTTTTTTTAAAGATCTTATTTATTTACTTAATTATTTGAGAGAGAGAGAGAGAGAAAAAAAAACAAGCAGGGGAGGGAGAGGTACAGGCAGACTTGGTGCTGAGCGCGGAGCCTGACACAGGCTCGATCTCACCACCCTGAGATCATGACCTGAACCAAAATCAAGAGTTGGATGCTTAACCAACCAAGCCACCCAGGCACACTTAAAACTATATGGGACTTATACCAAGGTATATAATCTTTCTGAATTTAAACTTACTTAAATTATCATTATGTTATATACCTAGACTAATGTAACATTGTATGGCAGCTACACTCAATTTTTTAAAAATTTAAAATAAATAAATTTACTTAAATTAGCTAAACTAGAAAATCTGTTCAGTACATATTAGCTTTCCTCCTCCCCTGTACTTTACAAGATTAATGGAGAATCAAAACGTGCCATCAGGATTCTTTGGTTGCTAGTGGCAGAAAACTGACAGGCTAACTTAGGGGAAAAGTAATGATTTATCAAAAGGACAACAGAATTAAAAGAAAAGCTGAAGAACTAGGTCTTGGGAAAATACATGAACCATTGCAAGGTTAGAGGATGCAGGTAGCATCTAATGGTCTGCATGTTCCATCAGTCTCAGGGATGAACGTATGCTAACCACTTTCAATCTTGTACCACTCAGATAAGATTCCTGTTCCAGGGGAGAGTGCCTGAGTTAATGGACAGGATCACACAACTCCTTAGCAAGAACAGGGAGGGTATCTAGATTGATAATCCTAGCAGATTACTAGCCCTTGATGGAAAAGACATTGCTCTGCAAAATTGGGGTGTTAATACCTGACAAAAGAGAAACAGCTAGCTAGGAACACAAAAACAAGGGATCCCACCATGGTATGCAACAGTGTCTGGTAAGCTACACAGCACTACATAAATGCAAGTTACAATCATTTTGACTCTACCACTGGAGAGAATTAGAAAGAAAAAAAGGAAAAGGAGGAAATAGCTTAAACTGGAAGTTTAAACTGGAAGTTACCAAAATATAGAAAATGGTGGCTAGAGGAATTGGTGGGTTTAAGCACACCACTGAAGAGGGAGAAACTGAAACTTAAAACAAGTAATAACTGAGGACTGAGGATCCAAAGTAGGTAGCGGATAGACTCTCAAGGGCGGAGGGACTGGCCCAGGCCAACACTCCCATCTCTGAATTAGGAAGGAAGGAACAAAGAAGAAAAGTGAAGAAGGAATATCTTCTGCCAGAGATAAACTGAGACACTGCCCACCCAGTTCATCTCCTTAATGTTTCTTTTTTTTTCCTTTTTTTTAATAATAATTTTTTTTATTATATTATCTTAGTCACCATATAGTACATCCCTGGTTTTTGATGTAAAGTTCCATTATTCATTAGTTGCATATAACACCCAGTGCACCATGCAATACATGCCCTCCTTACTACCCATCACCAGCCTATCCCATTCCCCCACCCACCTCCCCTCTGAAGCCCTCAGTTTGTTTCTCAGAGTCCATAGTCTCTCATGCTTCATTCCCCTTTCTGATTACCCCTCCTTCTTTATCCCTTTCTTCTCCTACTGATCTTCCTACTTCTTATGTTCCATAGATGAGAGAAAACCATATATAATTGTCTTTCTCTGCTTGACTTATTTCACTCAGCATTATCTCCTCCAGTGCCGTCCATGATGCAGCAAAGGTTGAGAAATCATTCTTTTTGATAGCTGAGTAATATTCCATTGTATATATGGACCACAGCTTCTTAATCCAA
>NC_048218.1:101201469-101201738 GCF_002007445.2 Ailuropoda melanoleuca
AGTCTTTTATCTGTAGTGTCATTTGCAAATATATTCTCCCATTCCATGGGCTGCCTCTTAGTTTTTTTTTAACTGTTTCCTTCTGCAAATCTATCAGTGTGATAGATTATATCAACAAGAAAAGAGTCAAGAATCATATGATCTTCTCAATAGATGCAGAAAAAGCATTCAACAAAATACAGCATCCTTTCCTGATTAAAACACTTCAGAGTGTAGGGATAGAGGGTACATTCCTCAATCTCATAAAAGCCATCTATGAAAAGCCTACA
>NC_048218.1:101201971-101237290 GCF_002007445.2 Ailuropoda melanoleuca
CCCCAAACTACTAGAACTTATAGAGAAATTCAGTAATGTAGCAGGATACAAATTCAATGCTCAGAAATCCGTTGCATTTCTATACATGAACAATTAACTGAAGAAAGAGAAATTAGGGAATCCATTTCATTTACTATACACCAAAAATCATACATTATCTCGGAATTAACTTAACCAGAGACGTAAAGGATCTATATTCTAGAAACTATAAATCACTCTTGAAAGACATTGAGGAAGACACAAAAAGATGGAAAAATATTCCATGCTCATGGATCGGAAGAATTAACATAGTTAAAATGTCCATGCTACCCAGAGCAATCTACACTTTCAATGCTATCCCGATTAAAATACCAGTAACATTTTTCAAAGAACTAGAACAAATAGTCCTTAAATTTGTGTGGAACCAGAAAAGGCCCCGAATCTCCAAGGAACTGTTGAAAAGGAAAAACAAAGCTGGGGGCATCACAATGCCGGATTTCGAGCTGTACTACAAAGCTGTGATCACAAAGACAGCATGGTACTGGCACAAAAACAGACACATCGACCAATGGAACAGAATAGAGAACCCAGAAATGGACCCTCGGCTCTTTGGGCAACTAATCTTTGATAAAGCAGGAAAAAACATCCGGTGGAAAAAAGACAGTCTCTTCAATAAATGGTGCTGGGAAAATTGGACAGCTACATGCAAAAGAATGAAACTTGACCACTCTCTCACACCATACACAAAAATAAACTCCAAATGGATGAAAGACCTCGATGTGAGGCAGGAATCCATCAAAATCCTAGAGGAGAACAGAGGCAGCAACCTCTACGACATCGGCCACAGCAACTTTTTTCATGACACATCTCCAAAGGCAAGAGAAACAAAAGATAAAGTGAACTTGTGGGACTTCATCTCCTTAATGTTTCTAACAAATAAAGGTGGTACCCAGGGTTAGGAGGGGCTGCAGAGAACACTGGGGAAAGAAAAGAAAATCTGAAATATTTTACAAGTTTGAAGCAGAAAACATTACAGTTGCCAGAATTCACACACTACAGAGTAATATGTTATCCTAATTCTTTTTTTTTTTTTTCTTTTTTAAAGATTTTATTTATTTACTTGACAGAGATAGAGACAGCCAGCGAGAGAGGGAACAGAAGCAGGGGGAGTGGGAGAGGAAGAAGCAGGCTCATAGCACAGGAGCCTGATGTGGGGCTCGATCCCATAACGCCGGGACCATGCCCTGAGCCGAAGGCAGACGCTTAACCGCTGAGCCACCCAGGTGCCCCTGTTATCCTAATTCTTGAATGTCACTCAGTATTTCTCTGATGTATTCTCAGAGTATTCTGTAGGTGATAGGAACCCATCCACACTGCCAGCTGCCTTCTCTATATGAAACTGTGTAGTAAAGAATTTAACCTTACTAAAAAAGAGGTCTAGCCTTTTCTCTCAGCTCCTATGAGATAATCTTTGGTTGTGGTCCTTGAGCTAGCCAAATTGCTAGCAATATGAATAAGGGTGGGGGCTGGCCATTCCAGAAAGACCATCATTGTGATTCAGGGTGGGACTTTGGATCATACAATATTAGTTGACTTAGAGACTAAGATTAACCACACAAAAAATTAATCAAACATACTAACATAACAGCATCCCAATAAAAACTCTGAACACCAAAGTTTAGATGAGCTTTCTTAGTTGACAATACTTTCTGTGTACTGTCACACACTGGTGATGAGAACACAACATGGCCTGAACAACATGGGGAGAAAACAGTAGAAGCTCTGTATTTGATACTTCCTTGTCTCTGCCCTATGTGCACCTTCCGTTGGTTGATTTTTAACCTGTATGCTTTCCCCGTAATAAAACACAACTATGAGTATAAGAGGTTTCAGTGAGTTCTGTGAGTCCTTCTAGCAAACTACTGAAACTGGGGGTTGGCAAAACTCCTCACAGAGGCACGCTGCATGTTGTAAAATTGCTTCCTGCTTGTCAATCTGGAAACAAACATATGAGACCAGGGGAGCAGGACCAGAGTGGAAGCTAAAGAAGACCCGCCACCTGGCAATTCTCAGTTTGAGATCCACAGCAGAACCTGCCTGGCAAGTCCCCCCTTTACAATATCAGTTCACCACACAAGGGCATCAGAGGTGTCAGGTGCAGACGCAGAGGCATGGCATTCATTCAGTCCTTTTCAGAAACCTCCTTGTTCTGTTAGACTCTCCTACCTCCACCACACCCACATTGGTCGCTTATCTCTGGAGTCCACCCAACAGAAATCACCTCTTCACAAACAAAGATCCTGACCTCTCACACACCCAAGAACCCAACCCCGTTACACACAGAGACTCATCCATCATTACAACAGATTGAAATGGCCACAAATTTTCTGACATTTCTCCCAGTGAAAGTTGGAATGTTCCGTACTTTGAATCTGGGCAGGCTGTATGACTGCTTTAATCAAAAGAACATGGTAGAGTGATACTACCATTTTGGGGCTCTGGCCTTGAGAAACATAGCTTCAACTCCTTATCTTTTAGAGTACTAGCTCTGGGGGAAGCCAGTCCCCCCATAAGAAGCTCAAGCTAACAGAGGGCTTCAGAGGGGAGGGGGTGAGGGACTGGGATAGGCCGGTGATGGGTATTAAGGAGGGCACATATTGCATGTGCCCTGGGTGTTATATACAAATAATGAATCATGGAACATTGCATCAAAAACTGGGGATGTACTGTATGGTGACTAATACAACAAAATAAAAATTATTAAAAAAAAAAAAGGAAGCTCAAACTAACCACTTGGAAAGATGACTGGGCAGCCTCAACTGTTCTAGACAGCTGAGTTCAGGTGCAAAACATGAGAGTGAAGCACTCTTGAACATTCCAGCATCAGCAGATGCAATGTAAAGAAGCAACAAAACTGAGACAGCGGACATATGACCCTATAAAGCTTTTCTATCATCTAGTCATTTGAGCCATCCCGGCTGAGGCTGCAGTCACACAGGAGGAGAGATGAACTATCCCTGATATGTACTGTGAAGATTTCTGACCCACAAATCTGTGAGATATAATAGAAGGGTCATTGTATTATGTATGACACTAAGTTTTAGGAAGTTTGATATACAATAATATATAACAATAATACTCTTTCATAAATGAGGTCCAGCCTTTCATACATGTGTCTCCACCTTCTCATGCTTAGTGGAGCCTGGTTCTCTCTCATATGCAGAGCTATGACCATCTCACAGCCACAGGGAACCAACCATGTTACATGTACAAGAACTCAATCTTCTCTCACCTGGGGTACTTATCTTCTCACAACAGAGGGGAAAAAGCTCTTTCATACACATGGATGCAACATTCTTACACCCACAAAATATCATAATTAACACACACCAAGGACTGAATCCTCTCCCATCTGGGGGCTGAGCTCTCACACACCTGGAAGACCACCCTCTTATGCCCACTTGGAGAGTGGTGCTCATTTTCATGGCCTGCCTTCCATGCTCAGAGATACCTCTTTCTCTCTCTCAAACAAGATTATTCAGTCTTTCCTTCCCTCCTTCCCTCTTTCCACCCACCCCTATCTCATGCACACACACATATACAAGGATCCAGCTGCCCCCTTGTACATTGTCTTTCTCTCTTCAGCTACAACTATCACTTAACAGTGGCCTGTAGAGACCATGATGTGACCTTTGGAGTCTGATGTATAGTCACTTCTAACGACAGACATTCAGACCCCTTAGGAGGAAAGAGTGGTGATGGGTTAGATGGCTGGGCAAATGAGTCAGGGTTGAGAGTGATGTCTGGGCCCATATTGTAACAAAAGGCGTACACACTGAACCAGAAAATTCAAGACCTAGAATGTCCATTCTTTGTCTCTGTGAACTTGACAAGTGGCCTTACCTCACAGAAGTGCACTTTCTTTATAAATAAAGTGGGCAAAATCACTCCACAGACTGTACCCTCCATAACTGTTGTTGACATGCTTAATCTAGTGTCTCATGTCCCTTCAGTAAGAACCCTATACTAAATGACCAGTGAAAAGGAAGCAACTCACTTCAACTCACTCAGGGATGCTGGGAGTTTATATCCTGAACAAAGGAGGGAAAGTCTTCATAAGTTATTTAATTTCTGGGTAAGATAAACAGCCAGCAGAAAGGGATTTATTTAATGATACATTTCTTAGAATCACAGACCCACTAACAACATCAGGTATGGGTCAAAAAGCAGTTAGACATATAAGAGTCAATTAAAAACCCATTGTACCTTATCAAAAAGAATCTATGCTACTTTTCTGTGAGCTCAGCTGTGATTATTGAGCTAAAAAGAAAGCTGACTGAGGCAGCTCCCTCCTTCCCCAAATGACACACACAGCAATCTGCACAATTATGCTCTACTGCTGCTTAGACAGCCCCAGAACAAGCGTGGTGATTGGGCATTTAAATTTGCTTAGCTCGCCACCATACAGCCACCCTATGCTTTGGCAGTTGGGGTGCACATTGGGTAGAGCCAACAGGATTTAAAAAAAAAAAAACCATGAAAGAGCAGCAAGTGTTTTATCCTTATCTGTTTCAAGAGAAAATCAAGTTGGACCTGTCAGAAAGACTGTGAGGGGATCTGCAGGAGGCATCCAGGAAATAAAGTCAAGTGAACAGAAATACCTCAGGGAACATAAACTGAGAAACCTGCTGTTAAATAAAATCTTTATATTTCAATTTGCTTCTGTTTTGATAAACCATCTGGCCCTTAGTTTTCATGTTTAGAAAATGAGGTTGATCCTTCAAATGATATTATCTTCCCTTCTAGTTCTCAGACTGGGACCTATTCTTGGTTTGGAACCTTCTAAAAGGAAAACTAGGTTTTATAGATGAGAGTAAGTTTTAACCACTTGAATCTTAAAGGGTCTTTCAAGTTGCAAGTGGATCTTTGAGAAGCTAATGAAGGTACAGACATTCTCCCCCAGAAAATATGAACATGAACTTACACACAAATTTTATACACAATTTCAGGAAACCTATGAGTGAACAGGAAGTCTTAGAAGTGAAGTGCTTTCCCAAGGTCACACGCTAGCTAAAAGGAACTGGTATAGAACCCACATCTCCCAGCATCCAGTGCTCTAACATTCTATGCATCAGAAGAACAGTCTTCCAACTGAGTTAACCAAACTATAAGCCCCATGAAGGCAAGGACCATGGTGTTTCTGCTTTCCGACCTAGGCCATAACTGACTCATTCATTCACTGATGGGAAGAGTAAAAAAAAAAAAAAAAAAAAAAAAAAAAAAAAAAAAATCAGATTTAGAACCAGTGTCAACAGTTTTGTCTTTAAAAATAGCATTTTATACTTGCAACTCTTGGCAGATTTTGTCTTCTATCTGACTTGTTCCAAAATAAATGATTTTTCACACACACATGCACACATCCATAAAAAATACATGAATGCATGCTTACATAAATGCATTGGCATTAAATATATCATAGAATCATGTTTTAATGATGTTGTTTATTCTAGATCACATTTTCCCCCCACTGGCATGCTTAATTATTCACAAAATACCTTTGGTTAGGTTTCTCTAGTTCATATTACAATATAAAATCCAAAGCTTCACTTTTCAAGAGAATAACAGAGTGGTCTCTGTAGAATTACTAAATCAGGTTATAATTAATTTTAACTTGTATGTGTATATATACATAATAAACACAGGTCCTCATATAATTATGAAATGTAATCAGCCAAGTATTCTTCAGTTTCTTTATTAATGCCTTCACTTCTTGCAAAAACATATGTGCTCCACCTCTTTAACTTCTTAATGATTCAACCAGGGTTTTCAAGACCTCCTTATGATTTACTGAAGAATTTCTCCTTTTATTTTTTTCCTCCTATACCTCTTTCTTACACTTATCTTTCTCTTCGCTCTCAGATTCCACACTGCTATTAAACCATGGCAGCTCCTTGTCAGAACACAGAACTCCCTCCACTTGCTTCTTTAATCATCTCTCCCATAGCTTACTTCTGTATCGCCCAAATTAGCCTAGATAGGATCCTCTCCTCTTGCTTTCTCCTCATCTGTCCATGAGGCTTTTTAGAAGTCAGCAAAGATGTGGTGTAGTCTGGTCTATAGTCTTTATATGATGGACAGACCAGAAGTTAGAACTTTTTCCTCTTTGCCACAGTATAGCCAGGGGGAGAACATGTAGCTAGAGCTTAATAAATTAGATGTTCTCTTCCAGGACTTCGAAACTTGAGCAACAGACACAAGGACAAAATAATCAGACTCATTTAGTGATCCCACACTAACCTGGGCCTTCCTGATAGAGGTTCATGGCTAGGCACCTGCTTCTGGGGTCTCCAGCTTTCCCATCAATCCTGAGAGCACCCCAACCACTACCAACCCTGCCAATCAGCTCCCTTTCACTTAAGTCAGCCAAGCAGTTTCTGTGGTTGCAACAAAAGAACCTTCATTGCTTCATAAATAAATCCAGGGAGCAGGGTAAACCAGACCACTTCACCTCCTGCCCAATGCCACAGCCACGTCACACCACTAGAGGGTCATTAATGCTTCTCTTTTACAAGGTATTTCAGAAGGTCACTCCAACGGGAAAAAAAAATCCCTGAACCAGGAGGCCAAGACATCTGGCATACTGACCCTGACTGTGCCAAATACCAACTAGAAGTCTCAATGATATTTATTCATCCTCTAGGTAGCAGGTGGTCGTGCTTACACTCATTGAGCACTTAACCGTGTGCCAGGCATTGTTCTGAGTGCTTTACATATATAATCATTTACTCCTCACAATAATCTTATGAAAAGACTGCAGTTAGCCCTTTTTTCAGATGGAAAACTAAGTCATGGAAAGGTTAAATATCTTGCTCAAAGTCACACAGATACGAAGTAACCTGAACCCAGAAAATCTGAAAAATATGTGTTCTTACCTACTATAGTATGCTGTCTTTTTGGGTCTTGGTATCTTTTTCCCTCAGTTCTAATTTGAGCATACTTAGCTTCCACTTGCAAGAGATATATACTGTAATTGTAGACCATTGTAATCTGGTATGATGGATCCAGAACTGCTCCACATGTGATTGCTTTAAACTTTAGCCCCATCTGACTTTGGTCACCCCTTTCAGCTCCCAATGAATGAAGGGAGTGAGTCCTCACAGCCTATCTAATCAAGACAGTTTGCCCTATCTGTAATCTTCATCTTAACTGTCTGTTCCCATTGCTGCTGTAACAAATTGACACAAATTAAGTGGCTTAAAACAACACACATTTATCATCTTACAGTTTCAGAGGTCAGAAGTATGACACAGGTCTCACTAGGCTAAAGTCAAGGTGTTGTAGTATTGTGTTCCTTCTGGAGGTACTGGGGGCAATCTTCTTCCTTGCCTTCCAGAGGTTTCCTGCATTTCTTGGCTCATGACCCCTTCCTCCAACTTCAAAGCCAACAGAAAGGCATCTTCAAATCTTTCTCTGAATATGATGCTTTTCTTTGGTTATCACATCTTCTCTCTTTTAAGGACCCTTGTTATTATATTTAAGGCCAACCTGGATAATCTCCTGATCCCAAGGTTCTTAATCACATCTTTAAAGTCCCTTTTGCCATGTAAAATATCATACAGGTTCCAGAGACTAGGATATGGAAAAGTTTGGGGGCCATTATTATGGCTACCACACAATCAGAATACACAACAGCTAGACCTACTACAATAATGGAAAACACTGTAGATACCTAAGTCCAGAAATAAGGGAATTCTGTATTTCTTGGACTATTTTAAATAGATATTTATTAAAGGGCTAATTCTTCCTCTGAGTGCAGCAGAAACACGGAGGCAGATGCCCAGGAGAAGGGGAAAACATGAGTTGTGATTCCCTCTTATTAACTACAAAAATTGTATGAGTTTTCATTGTTCAATGCATTCTTTAGTTTATCTTTTATTGCTTAAATTCAGAAGCAGTTGACTGTTCAAGCCCAGTGAAGCCCTAAATTTCTGGATTCTCCCCATATTCCCTTCCATTTTTAATCTCAAACTAGCCAATTTTTACTTGAATATCTTATCTAATGAACCAAGAAAAACCATTACCAAATGTTCTGCCACTGGGTTCCAAATTCTCAGCCTAAAATATCTATTTCCTTACTGCTTGACTATAAATTACGAACCACACATTTTATGTTTTTATATAGCAGTACTCACTTCATGGTATCAATTTCTATATTAGGGTAATATAAATTATTGTAACAAATAGATGTCAAAGGGTATAAGGTCTCCTATGTAATTGAAGTTAATTTCTTGCTGACATAGACCAATGTGAGTGTTCCAGGTCGGTGAATGGTTTTCTGTCATGAGATAATTCAATGGCCTGGGTTCTTTTCATCTTGTGGCCCCGCCATAATTTCCCTGGTCCTGGTTGCCATCAATTTTTATCTATCTCACACAAAGCGGGGGGCGGGGGAGAGAACATGTAAGAACCACAGATACATCTTTAATTTTTTTGGCCCAGAAATGGTATATTCCTCTTCAGCTCAAATTCTATCTGTTAAAACCTAGTCATATTGCCATACTGATCTGTAAGAAAGGCTAGGGAATGTAGTTTACTTCTGTTTTCAGAAAGATGAGAATATTCACTTTGATTGGCTTATTGGTTCACCAAAGTGAGAGTGAGCACTGGGGCATCTGCCCTATTTGCTCTAATCTGTCTTTGACGGTAGTAGAAAGTACCTGGGAGCTATGTCTCTTTTCATAGATTAAGAGCCCATGATTTCCCATTTATGATATTCTTCAGATTATTGATTTCAGAATAGTACCACTCAACTTTAAGACTCCTCTTATTCAAAGCAGAGAAATGGTGGAGATCAATGGAAGGGACATAGATTTTTAGCACTAAATAGAGTTGTGTTTGAATCCTGGGTTTATCCCCTTACTGGCTATTTAATCTCTGGTGAGTTACTTTTTTTCTTTGAACGACCCCCCCCCCACCGCTTCTTTTAAGGATTTTACTTATTTATTTGTCAGAGACAGAGAGAAAGAGAAGGAGAGAGAGAACCCATAAGCAGGGGAGTGGCCGGCATAGGGAGAAGTAGGCTCCCCGCTGAGCAAGGAGCCTGATGCAGGACACCATTCCAGGACCCTGGAATCATGACCTGAACCAAAGGCAGACACTTAAACAACTAAGCCACCCAGGTGTCCCGACCCCTCTTTTTTCTGAAAAAAAAAGAAAAAGAAAACTTTACCCATGATTATCTTTTTCATGTATCTCACAGTCTAACCAGTGATATTTTATTGGCAAAGCGAATAGCTTTTCATCATTGTTTTACCATCATCATGTTGACTATTACTTAGAACGTGCCCAGGGGAAGCAGGTGTTCATCCAGCTATATTTCTAAGGTTATATGGATAATTGACACCATAGTTATTATACCTAGCATTACGCTTTGTATATTGTAGATGCTCAGTAATGTTAGATACCATTTTTTTTCTTTCCATTTTCCATTTGTTTAGAAACAGGGAAACATGTTTCTGTGAGGAAATGTTGGTGCAGTGAAGTACACATGCTTGTCTACTTGATTAAAATTTCACAGTCCATCTAGTTACCCTATAACCATTGAGGAGATGTCTCCATTTCTGCCACACATTCTTTGTTTAATAGGATAAAGCTCATTTCAGAGATTGCTGGAGAGCACTTTTCATTAGAATTTACAGGACCTACTTTTAAAATTCAAGGCCTTAGGATATTTACAATTCAACCAGAGAGTCAGAGTACATGGAGGAGAAAACAACTTTCCCTAGACCAGTAGTTGCAAACTAGAGGCCACAGAACACATCAGCAGCCCATGGGCATGGTTTGTTTCTCTGTACTATGGTAGTAAAAAAATTGATTTGGTTTCCAACAACGAAAAGCCAGGAGATATCATATTAAATCTGAATTTCTGGCTTATGGACAGAACTGGGAAAAAGCTGGCCACACCAGGCCCACGCTACCCGAGGTAAAGATGTGCTCAGTTGAGAGTAGCTACTCCCTTTGCAAAAGGCAGAAACCCTTGTTTGCCTCAGCTCCCCACTTCCTCCACCCACATGCTTACCTATATTAGATCTATTACATATAAGGGCCAAAGGAAATAGAGGCATCCAAGTTGAACCTTAAATTTTAGATGCCTTTCATGAAGACAAACAGTACAAGAAAATGGGCAATGTTAGTTTTCTTTTTTGAAGGGTGGGGCATGGGAGAAGGTTGGAAGTGGGGGATGTTAAAGAGTTTGGTTTGGCAGGTAAGATTCAAACAATGGATAGAGATGCCCAGTGGTACAGTATAATAGTCAATCACATGGACTCTAGAATGCCTAGGTTTGGATCCTAGCTGTATTACTTCCTACCTGTGTGATACTGAGTAAGTTACTTAACCTTTCAATGCCTTGATTTCTTCTGAAAAACGGGAATTAACAATCATGCCTACTGCACAATGGTAGTACAGGAGTGAGTCTGGAACCTTAGAAAGAGACATTGAGCTATTACAGGCATGGACCATGAATGTGCTTCCTTGGGAAGACAATGGAGAGGGAAGAAAGACAAATGCAAAGCCCTGTTGGGAGGCAGAGAGGCAGATGGAGCCCTAGGACAGCAGTTCTCAAATGTGGCTGCATATTGTAATACCTGGAGCACTTCCAAAAAAATACTGATGTTTGGGTCTTACCACCAGAGATGCTAATTGAATTGATCTGGCATGTGGCCTGAGTGTTGGGAGTTTTAATATTTTTACCCAGGTGATTCTAATGTCCAGCCAATTTTGAGAACCACATTCCTAAAGGAAGACACAAAAGATGTAGGATTTCTCATTTTAAAATGGACCACATCCATCAAAATGTAGATTTAAATGTAAATTCCAACAATTCCTTTCTTATAACATTACTATATGTCCATGACTTGTAAAGATATAATAAAAATAATAGCTACCATTTACTAGCAACTAGAGTAAAACAGTGTACTGATTATGAGCATGGGCTCTGAAATTAGGCCTTGGTTCAAATCACAGCTCTACCATTCACATAGCTGTGTAAATAGAAGAAAGATGCTTATCTTTTTGTGTTTTAATTCCTCAACTGTAAAATAAGTATTATATCATGATCACATACAGTTATTTGTGGAGTGAACGCATTATTACGTGAAAAGAACTTAGAGCAGTGCCTGGCACATAGTAAGCATTTAATAAAAGTTTGCTATTGTTATTTGTGTCATTATTGACTGCTTATCCTCTGCTAGGGACTGTACTGTGAACTTTTTAAGTAAAAGGGTGAATTACAGAGATATTCGTTGGTGCCTGGTCTTTCTACCACTGAGGGCCTGTAAACAAAAATAGATTAATTTTCTCTTTTCTTCTTGAGACATAATCTGATAGACCTTTGAGTTATGAGTCTCGTGCTTATTTTCAGTGTGGGAGTGAAAACTTTTGTGTCTTAGGCCCAACTAGGAAGTCTTATACCAGGTATGCTGGATGCCATAGTACATTCCCAGGATGTTCTTTTAGGACCAAATCACTCATTTTCCTGATGCCAGAAGTGCTGCCTCACAGTTAGGAATGCATTTGGCAAGAGGAACTGCTTTCACCAATATCACACATCCTTTTGGGGGCCATCCACATCCAATGACTGATCAATGTAGGAATACAAAGGCCTAATTCCTCTGTATCATTCAGGACACCTCTGGCGGTACATCAGCACTCCCGAGTTCTCAGTGGGATCAGCTGAAGCCTCTACCATTTTTTTCACTGTTTCCCCTCCCCCTTCTTTCCATGATTCCTTCATGGGCATTATCCCTGAAAACATGCCCAGATACATTTTCTGTACAAGAACCTCCGTTTCAGAGTTGTTTCCCAGGGAATCTGAGCTAAGATGGTGAAAAGAAAGACCAAGAGTGACTACTAATTTAAGGAGAAGTATAAAATTCAGAGGGCTGAGGCATCTGGGTGGCTCAGTCAATTAAGCGTCCCACTCTTGATTTTGGTTCAGGTCATGATCTCAGGGTTGTGGAATCAAGCCCCTGGTTGGGCTCTGTGCTCAGCAGAGAGTTTGCTTCTCTTTCTCTCTCTTCCTCCCCCTCTTCCCTCCCTCCTTTCTCTCTCTCTCTCTTAAGTAAACAAAAAATATTGAAAAAAAAATTCAGAGGCCCTCTTGGGCAAAATATAAAGATTTTCCTCTCCAGGGTGGTTGGGAGTAGGGAGGAGGAGGGAAGTCAGAATAAGCTGAGGCTTATTCAGGCTGGGGACTTAATCACAATGGTAGCAGAGTTCCAGAGAAGGCTAAATTCGCTACCCTAGCAAATCTGCTAAAAAAGTTTAAGGCCCTGTTTGAGGAGGAATGGGACCCTGAAACTTGCGCTAAGGACATCTGGTTTGACATACTTAAAAATCTTGAAAACTGTGATACCATTGAACCATTTGTAATTATGGAAGAGGCCCACCCCTCCCTGCTGAAAGTTAGCACTCCCCCATTGCCTGATGATAATACTACGAAGAACTCTGACTTGAAAGACAACACATGCTTCCTAAGAGACTACCTGTATCTGCCCTACTGGCCACCTGACCAATAACTAGGATATAAGCTATAACCCAAACAGCTGAGGGAGGAAAGGCACTATACCCTGAAGAAGACACAGGATCTAGCAATATATACCATAAGGATTCAGGAAAGGATGTACAGGACTGGGTCTTAAGGATGCCGGCTCAAGAGCAGAAAATAAAATTGAATAAGGAGGAGTTTATAGAGTTTATATAGGATCACAATCCAGTGACACAAGATTTAAAACCCTGCCAAGTACTTTCAGAGATGGTTCTAGCATGCTGATAGAATGGCTCAAGGAAGTTTGCATGGCTCATACTAAGTCATGTCAGAATTGTTATGACAGAAGATGGAAGGAAAGATCAAAGGGCTCAGAATAGTGGCATGCTAGAGCGGGTATACTATATAAAACTAGAAAACCCTTCAGTCAACTATGTTCAGTGGACTCAGAGAGCTCAAAGGTCACTTTGAGTGTCAATAATGACAAGGAATGTGCTGCTGATAGGGATATCAGCATCACTGAGAAGCTTGGAAGTGGATATCCTTTGTAGGGCTATTGGCAGATGTTATTATAGAATAAGGCTCCTTTATGGCAACAGACATGACAGGTTCCCAAAGTAATAGAGGCCAGGTGGTGACACTTAACCATCAGAACCAAAGTAGGTACAATTATACCAGTAAACGGAAAGTCAGAGTGGCTTCCAAAGGCACTTAACCCACAGAGAGCTATGGAAATGGTTAATACGACATACCATTTCAGGAGCAAGATAGTTGGGGAGCCCACCAGGGTACTGCATAAGTATACAATCAAATTAAGGATGGATTATCAGGAGGTCCCTGGTAATTCTTCAATAAATTTTTTTAATTCCTCACACAATTTTCCTATCTGAGCAAGTTTTCAGACCTACAGCCCACTGGCTGTAGGAGAGGCTAAATTACCAGGAGAAAAGATCCTGAAACACCAGAGCAATTGCATATGGTAATATTTCCCCGGTCCTACCCAATGGGATCTATGACATTTACTCAGGTAGCCATACACTGAGGAAAGAGAAAAAGCAACACATTTTGAAGACTCTGGACATTGATAACCCTTCACAACTAAGTAGAGAGAACGACTTAGGCACTTGATGATAACCAGCCTCCGTCACTGGCCATACCAGTTTGGGCACAATAACCATATGAACAAAGTAGCCATCATGGCAGGAATGGAAGTTATACATGGAGCTGACAGCATGTGATCCTTCACACCAAGTCTTACCTAGCTTTCACTGCTGACAAATGTCCCATCTTCCAGTAAAAAAGACCATTTATTGGCACCATTTATTGAGAAGATCAAATATCTACTTCGTAACAAGTTGATTACATGAAATCCCTTCTGCTTAAAAGAATAATGATTGCTCTTGACTGGAACTGACACGTATTCTGGATATGGATTTGCTCTGTCTATCCACAGGGTCTCAGCCTGCATTACTATCCAAGGGTTTACAGAATGTTTGATCCACCAATATAGAATCACACGTAACATCACACTGAACCAAGGAACACATTTTAGAGCAAAGAAGGTAGATTGGTGAGCGTATGAGTAATTTCATTCAGCTCTCTTAATCACATGCGGTACAATTCACAAGCTTCCAGACTCAGCTGACATTTGGGAGGCTCACTGAGCTATCAGCTTGGAGATGACACCCTTCAAGGGCAGTATGCTACCAATAGTTAAAATGCATGGAACACAGGGGTGGAAGTAGGAGTGGCCTCATTATCATTACTCCTAGGGACCTACTTGGGGAAATTATATCTCCTATCTTCATAGCTCTAGGCTCTTTAGGTCTACAGATCCTGGCTTGCAGAGAGGTAATATTTCCCTCTGACCAGGTACCTAACAGGGCATCTTTTGATACTCTCCTGCCCAATTTTGAAGGTCACATGTAGCAGTCACAGACACAGAAGGGCATGGTGCCCAGGGATTCATTCCCTTCAGGGATGAGGGTCTGGGTTGCCTCACAAGATAAGCTACTTTGACTGCAAGAGTTTTGAGGATGAGTGGTGGGTAGTAGAGAAGGGAAATGATGAGTATCAGTGGGGCCCTGAGACCAACTGCAGTATAGGGGCTGAGATTTATCTTCTAACCTTCCTATTATAAGTTTTCCCTGGAAAGAGGCTAGCCAGAATTCTTGAGAACATTTTCCCAAATGGAATGAACTTAATGTTTGAAGACAGCGGATTTGAGCATGGAAGAGGTGAACTATAGGAGATGCTATGGTGTACAACCCACGTTGTCCTTCAGACACAAGACATACATTCCCCTAGATGCAAAAAGTGTTGGCCAGTGGTGGTGCACAGCAGAATTCCTCCCAGGAATTACTCTTGGCTTAAAGGGCTTCCTTGCTCAGAGTTACACTGCCTCCCACAGGCTGTCCATATCCAATGGATATGCAAGGATATAAAAGCTAGCCCCTTGACCTCAACTCTGGACAACTCTGATGAGCTGTTCTAGTTCCCAAGTTCCCAGTGGTACTGGCTGAGGCCCTGTTACAACTGCTTCACAGTTCAGCTTCTCCCTGTGCCCAATCTTCCTTCCTTTACTCCCTCATATGAGTGATTCATGAGAGTACACTCCTATAAATGTGTGACATGCAACTATCCATCTCAGAGTCTGAGGAGTGGATCTATAGCACCAGAATAAAGGTTTTGTACTTAATGGATAAAAGAGAAACTCTCTTCACCCCAAATTTGCCCTTGATAAGAATGGCAATGCCAGGATTCTAAAGAATGTTTGTCTCCAAAGCATGTAATTATTATTAATAAAAATAAAATAGATATCCCAGGGAAGGTATGCCTTTAGGAGCCAAAATTTTCATTTTCCCAAACAAGATCATCTACCAAGATACCTTAAACAGCAATGTCCCCCTAATGCTTTCAGCATAAATTCACATGTGAGCTTAGTTAAGAGGGAAGATTTTGCTCTCACCCCTCTGGACTCACACGACAGTGTCACTCCTCTAAGGAGAAAATTTTAGCTTCTTAAGGGAAATAATTTTCTCCTAAAATGTGTGAAAGCATCTCAATGGCACCATTGGTGTCTTGTATGGAGAAATGTACTAGAGATACAGGCAAGAAAATCACCATAATGATAAAACATAGACCTCTATATAGTCCCTAATGGGAAGAATGGAAAACAGAGTTGTGTCCAACTGCTTCTTTTTCCTGAATAGAATTTTTAACCTTGGCCAGAGTGTTTTCAGAACAGCTTTATACCAACTTGTAATAGAGATAAAATCTCCCTGTTAAAATAGCTATAATATTAGTCACCTCAGGGGGATGCTGTCAGGCTTTGTAAAGTGCTTTGTAGTTCCTCAGATAAAAGCGGAGATAAAGGTGCAGTGTTGTTATTTTTTAACTTGGAGGGCTATTTGGCTAACCCTCTGCATGAACTCACTCTAATAAACCAACTCAAAAGCCTTATATAAGCTATAAATCCCACCACCCACTTCATTTTGGCAATGACAGGGAAAACAAGACGACCACTTGCTCCCTGGACCTCCAGAAGTGTCAGACTCCCACGCGGGGAAACATGAGACACTGAGCGATGAATTTCAGACGCATAATGGGGGTATCATGGCTGCTCCCTCCAAACCATGATGTGTTTGGGCAAAATCCTGATCCTCAATCTAGAGCCAAGATACTCAACAATCAGACCCCAACCTCCTCTTCCTCCTCCTCTTCATCATCTTCATAACAGAGACAGGGGCCGCTAATTGTACACCAAAACCCATGCTCCTCCTCCTGGGCATTTAATGGTCTGTGAAGCAGCTGCCAACCAGGTAAGGCCATGGGACCTGTTCTCATTAAGTCATATGTGTTGCCTTCAGGCTTGAGTAAAGGTTAAGAAGAGTTGTGTTTTTCCCACCTCTATGTGCTGACTAAATGCCATGGGCTCTGAGATCCCAGAGGATGGTGAAGTCGCTGAATTGAAGAACCCTTGAGAATAGGAGCATCCTCATAAGACCATTATGCGAGTGAAAAATAGACCTCTGTTAAGAACTGAAATTTGTAGGTTTATTGATACAATGTCTAGTGGTATCATAACTATACCAGAATACTTTTTGAGCCATTGCCATGTGTCATAAACTTTCAAGAATATATCCTAGATATCTATTTTAATCCTGACAAATTAAACATTAATTTGTTAATTACAGATAGATAAACCAGTAGCTCATAAGTTAGCTACTATTATTTCCATTTTTACAGATAACAAAATGAGGCACAGAGAAGTTAACAAAATGTCCAAGGTTATATTGCTGGTAAACAGTGAAACAAAACCTGGGACCCAGGGCTGTCTGAGTTCAGTGCTGGATCCTTACCAGCCCCAAGGTTTTGCTGATAATTTTCTCCCTTTCCTTCCTTTTTGTGCTTCTCAGGCTACAGCCTCACCAGGTCATTTCCCCTTATGACTAGTTTTTGTGTTGGGAATGATTTTCCTTTTCTCCATCTTTAACTGTCTAATTCCAACAAGGCACTGCTAAACTTCCAGCTACTTCTGAAGCAGTCCTTCCCAGTCAGAATTCACCCCTCATCTCCCAGCTTCACTCTGTCATTCACTTCTGTAGCCAGAGAAGAATGAACTCCCTAATGGGCCTCCTGGCAGAATGACTTTGTCCTGTGTAGGCATCCCAGATAAGACCATAAGCCTGGGAAGTCGGGCTACCTTACTTACCTAGCTCAGAGCTTCACACATCACCTGGAAGAAGCAGGTGCTCAGGAAATGCTTATTGAACTAAACACAGGCACCTGAAATACAGAGCTGTGAGGCAAGTGAGGCTATTTTCTTCAATAATATGCTGAAAGAAATAGAAAAGTCTCACTTGGGAAAGGAGAGTCTTTCTAAAGTCACTGCAGCTGAGCAGGGTGCTAATCCTGAACCCCCTTCTCAGCTCTGGTCATACAGAAGGTGGGATTTCGGTACTTAAGGCCACATTTCAGGAGCACTGGGATAGGGGGGATCCTACCTAAAACTGTATCTACCCTCCACACCCTAGCCATACTGCATGATGTCTGAAATTCTACAACTCGAGGTTCATTTCTTGACAAAGGTCGAGCATTTGTAGATATTCATATTCTGATATAAATGGGTTTGTTAGGCATTCTCCTAAGAGTGGGTTTTTGAAAGGGAAACAAGAGAGTGTGAACACCTCAGCATAAAGACCCTAAAGACCCTGGGAAAAGAACAACTGGGACGTGGAACACCAGTTTTTCCTGCTTCACAGGGGTGCTCAGGGTTGGTCAGAGCCCGAGACTGGCCCCTTAAAAGATTCTATCTATACCTGTTCACGGAAGGGGGAACCCATTGACAGCGTCCCTGACTTACCCCAGCCAGAGTCTTCTTGTAAGAGACTCCTACCCTTCACCAAGACTAAACACTAACTGCCCTAGGGCAGCAAATTCCACACAATTCATTTTTAGAGCTTCGCTCAGGTTCTCTGTTAGTTTCAGGAATTGCCTGTCACTATCTCCCTCTAGTGCCAAAGGATGAATATGGGCAGCATAAAATGAATTTGCTAGAGCCACCCTGGACTTAGATGTCCCAGAGCTAAAGGTTATAACCAGCTGTCAGCAAACTTGCGAAGGGCTAAACATTAATTTGTTAATTACAGATAGATAAACCAGGCTGAAGAAATTATAAATACTTCTCCCCAGCATCAGGGTCTATGAAAAATAAATAAATAAATAAATAAATAGTCATCACTTGTCATCTGCAAGAGCCCCAGCCTCCCTTTCCAAATTTACCTTTCCTTAGATAGGAAAAGGCAAGGCAAGTTACCCGTAATAGCTGTTATTTCTTTAATAATTTCCCCCCCAAACATCCCACACAGCTGCTATCTTCTGAATACTATCGTCTACTACATCAAAGTTCTATGCGCAACATGAGACTTTACGTAAGCCCATCTTTAGAATGTGAATTCAGATGTGCCATGAAATCCCCAATGGCTAAAAAACATTCCTTCTCTTCTACTCCCATCATCACCACCTCCCCCAACTGAACCTGTAATTTCATGCTTAGAATATCATCTACTCTGATTTAAATTAAATTCCAGTTTAAGATGCAAATCCCCCTAGAGGGAAAATTTCTAAAGCCATAAAAGGAACTGGGACTATAAAAGTCAGCTTTTCTTAATTCAACTATCCAACAAGTAATTTCTTCTACTCCTACTATGAGGTGGACACATTGATTTGATAAAGGTAACACTTGATTTAAGTTACAAGATGAAGGAGAAGGATACCAAGGAAAGTCTGAGAAAACTGCCACAGTCAAGAGGAGCCTAAGAAGACATGACACTAACTGTAATGTTGTATTCAGAATGGGATTCAGGAAGAAGGACATTAGATGAAAATGAGAAAATCTGAATAAATTATGGACTTTACTTAATAATAATGTATCAAATATTGGTTTATTACCATCTAATGTAAGGTGTTAATAATAAGGGAAACGGGGTGTGCAGTATATTGGGAACCCTCTGTGCTAGCTTACAATTTTTCTGTAAGTCTAAAACTGTTCTAAAAAAATAAAGTCTATTTTAAAAAAGAAATTAAAAGAAGGCTGAGAACACCAAAGACATCACCATGGCAAAGGCATGCATAACCTCTCCTTTTCCTCTTAGTGCCTGAATTTCCTTTAAAAAATCACCTTGGGGCGTCTGGGTGGCACAGCGGTTGGGCTTCTGCCTTCGGCTCAGGGCGTGATCCTGGCGTTGTGGGATCGAGCCCCACATCTGGCTCTTCCATTATGAGCCTGCTTCTTCCTCTCCTACTCCCCCTGCTTGTGTTCCCTCTCTCGCTGGCTGTCTCTATCTCTATCGAATAAATAAATAAAATTAAAAAATAAATAAATAAAAAATCACCTGTCTCTTAACCTCAGTGGGTAGCTTGGGTGGGACTGATCACATTCCAGCTTCAGTGAAGAGTTATGACTGGTTTTAAGCCAGTTAGCATATCCCACCCACCAAGACTGGTTCAAAAATAGGCATGCAAACCAATCAGAGCAGTAGGATTCCAGGAGCTGCTTGAAGAGGCCTTTGGAAAGAAAAGATTTTACTCTTCCTCTGGATCAGGGTGTGAGAATATGATGCTCTGAGGCTGCAGCTATCTTGTTACCATGAAGAGAATTAAACCAAGGGATGCTATGAGATAGCTCATATCCAAAGGAAGCAAAGTTGAGAAGCTTGGCCTGGTGCCGTTATTTGAGCTTCCTTGTGACTGCTCCTAAGGACAACACAATGCTTGGGCTTCTGCCTTTTGCAATACAAAAAATTCTATCTAAACTTATGGATGTATACAGTTCACAGTGTTGCCATGGTGACCACCTGAATAAGCAGGAAAGGGTACAGTCCGTCTCTCTAGAAGTTCCCTCCATGCTGAAGTCACTGGGCCTGTGGCAGAGCCAAGGTCATCTGAAGGGGTATACCTAGTCTCATCTTTACAGTGTTTGCTGAGTTTGAGTCTAGTCAGAGGTTCCTAACCATGTGGGCTTCTCCATAGAGCTCCTTGAATTGTCCTTATAACATGATAGCTAGTTTCCCTCAGATCAAGGGTTGCAAAAAATCTATCACAATCAACTTCTCCTCCATTTCTGGGCAAGACCAAAAAAATCTCAAAAGGTAATCTGCCCACAGATCCCATCCCTGTGCTTTAATAAACCACCATTTTGCACACACACACACACACACACACGCACACACACACAAAAGGTAAGGCTTTTTTTTTTTCAGTTTGATACTAGTTTTCAGTCAGGAATAAAAAGCTGGACCTTAATGTTTATGGAAGCAGATGCTATTTCTCTCTTATTTACCCTACATCCCCAGGGCTTAGCACATCAGCAAGTGTCTAATAAGAGCTCCTTAAATATATGCTTAATAAACTAAATTACTGAAAATTGCCTTTATTTAACTGTGGAATAATTTCTCTAGATTAAAAAAAATATTCTGCTATAACAGTATGTCTAATCCAGTGTCTTCAGAACAGAAACTTTAAGGCAAGTCCGAAGACTTGCTCAGCAGCTACATTAAAGGGAAGCTCAACGGATTTCTCAGAACTCTTTACCCAAGCAACAGAATGCTGTCACCCCAAAGCTTGCTTTTCACTCTTCAGAAAACTGGCCATGTGCTTCACAAAAACCTTTCAAAGATGTCCAATCTGATGACACTCCGTTTTTTTCTCACCAGTTCTCTCAAAAGTGCTATGCTGGTTTAGACCTGCTAGTTCAGATTGATGAGTGAGAAATTTGCAGCTCTGCCATTAACTGCATCTTGCTAGACAGGAAGTAACTTTTCAAAAATAGCAAGTGATTCAAGCTGGTGAAAAAGGAAAGTAACAGTAACAGTCACCTTTCCTCCCGTATGAATTTGCTGAGCCTAGAGGGTGAGAACATTTTCTGCTGCTCAAAAGCAATGGCTGTCTCCTAATAATATCTAGAGCATGCAGGGCTTTGACTTGCTCTTGACTATAGGTTCCATTTGCTGGTTAAAAATCCTGAACAACATATACATGGGAGTTTCAACCTGGCTTTCCACAATGTTTGAGTTTTGTGAACGGTTTTCAAATGAGTTGTCTTAAAGAAGTAATGCAGAACCAAATACAACCAGATTGGTCACTGAATCACCATATTTGACGGATTAGTTTAATTATGGTTTGGGATCCTAAAAGTTGACATTCATTCATCCAGCCATCATCTACCCAGATTCAATCAATCTTTTCGTCCTTTATCCATTCAACATTCATAGCGTTTAACATGTATTGTAGTGTTTACATGGTGCAAGGTGCTAGAGATATGTAATTACTTAGGCTGACCTAGATCCCTCACACCTATTCTAGACCCCAAAAGTTCAGCCCTCACTGAATCAACATTTACTACAGAATGATTCCCATCCTGACAACCCCCTGCTCTGTGAACCCTTGATGGGTAAAGGTAACTGTGGTGGTTTTTATATATGTCCACACATTCTATGTTACTTTTCTCTTCAAAGGTAGAAGCTAATTACCTTCCTCTTAGGAATGGACTGGACTTAGGAATTTTACTGATGTGATAAAATGCTTGGGGTACAATGCTAAATGAAAAACAGCATGTTGGAAAGATGTGCATACAATTTTATGACAAAATTAGGCAAAAAGATCCATATATCTAGAAAAAAAAAGACTGGAAGAGAATTCACTCAAATGTTATGATATGTTAATGTGGCTATATCAGACTGGGAGCTTATGGGTGATTTTTATTTACTTCCTTTGCCATTTTTATATCGTCCATGTTTTCTCCCAACTTTTAATGGAAAATACAAAACAAAGAAGAGTTATAGTCTAATGAACACTCCTATAATCTTCACTTGGAACCCCTACGTACTAATTGCTAATCTGTTTCACATGTTTATTCTCTCTGTCTCTCTCTCTCTTCCTTTCTTTCCTTCCCTCTCTCCTTCCACCCATTTTTCTATCTATCCATTCATACATACATCCATACACTGCACTTCATTTTTCCCTAAGATTCTTTGATATATAATGTATCATATATATATAATATATACATATATACACTCTTTTTTATTGGACCATTTTTAAGTGGCAAACCTCCTGTACCTTTGTCTTTAAGTACTCCTCGTGAGAACAAGGACATTTTGAAGAGGATAACTTTTTAAATCATACTAATTACACTACGTGTATATGTATGCACACAATCACTAGGATTATCTATGTTTGTGCGCATGCGTGTGTGTGTGTGTGTGTGTGTGTGTGTGTTCGACAGAGAGACACAGAGAGAGAGAGAGAGAGCACACGTGAGAGTGCTAGCTCTCAGTTTTGACCCATGGGTGAATAAAGGATTTCAAATAAAACTTCAGGAGCCAGAATTTTCATGTTTTGTTCTCTGCTGATAATGCAGAATCAACATTTCCATTTAAGTATATTTATAGTCTACAGATAAACAACCTTAAATGACACAATAGTCCTATCTTTCCTTCCAAGCCCACCGCAGAAGCCACATCCTCCATGAAGCCTCGTCTGCTTTTAGCCCAGGTAAGAGTTATGCTTCTTGTCAAATCTCAAGACACATTTGCTCATTCTCCTCTTACAGATAGCATCATATCTACCATCAACTGTTACTCCTCCACTTGCTTAGTCTTTCCTCAGGATCCCTTGTACATTTGAATCTACTTGACCACAAGGGCTATGTCTTTCCCATACAATCACAGCAAAGGTAAATCTGGATTAGAATTCTGGCTTTACCACTTTTTAGTTGAACACATTATTTAACCTTTAAGCCTCTGTCTCTCATTCAAAATTTTCTCATAAGGTTGTTGTGGAAGTAATGGAAGTAATGTATTAAAGGTTCATCTTTACTAAATACTTAATAAGAGGTAGTTATTTTTTATAGCTATTTCAGTCTCTTTTCATATAAGTATAAACCAAATACTTGCTTAATTAATACTAACTTATTAGTAGCTGACACTGGCTGAATATCTCACATCTTTTCCCCCACACCTACAGCAGATACTTTAAGCCAAGAAGAAAAAAATGTGAAAATTTTAACAACAGGTGACATGATAGTTCAAGCCTATAAGAGCCTTTCTGTTTCCCCTCATAAACCGCATCATGGTAACTATCACACTGGTTAAAGTCAGTATTTCTACAAGCCTAACAACCAGTTACCAGGTTGAGAGATTCTTTGAAAACTGTTTGAAAGCAGGAAAAATCAGAGTGGACAAAAAACTTCCAGAATCACAGCTGCCGGAAGTAGAGAATTATGTAGGAAACTCAGACCATGTAAAAAGAGTTCAGGGGCGCCTGGGTGGTGCAACTGTGTCTAACTCTTGGTTTTGGCTCACGTTGTGATCTCAGGATCGTGGGATTGAGCACTTCATCAGCCCTGCACTCAGTGTGAAGTCTGCTTAAGACTCTCTCTTCCTCTGCCCCCTCACCCAACACAGACTCTTAAATGCAGATCAGGCAACTGCCACCTTGCTGCCCTTGGTTCTATGTCCTATTCCATCTGAATTGTATATTAACAAATCAAGTGACACAAAGGCAATTGTGATATAGTATGTGGATCAAAGAAGGAAATAGACATAATTCCTTCATTTAACACTGGTTCTGTTATAAATTATATTCATGGGCATTGTGCTAGACATGATTTGGGCATGTGGAATCTGTATCCTATACTCCAGAATATTATTTAAAATGAAACAAAACTATGTCATCACTCATAGCTTCTTAGACCAAATACCAGTACAATTAGTAACAAGGTATCATGGTAGAGGTGAAAGTGCACTGGACTAGGGACCAGAAGATTCAAACTGAGAACTGATTCCATCCCATGCTTGCTGGGCAACTTGGACAACTTACAACCCCTCTAGACTCTTGTTTTTTCCTACAACTGAAATAATAATATCACCTTTATTTACCATACAGCACTATTTTGAGGATTTAAAAAAAAATTAAAGATCTTTTTCCAGACAAAGATCTCACCAAAGAGGACAATTATAAACCAACATCCCTGAAGAACATGGATACAAAGTTTCTCAATAAGATACTAGCCAATAGCATCCAATAGTACATTAAAAGGATTATTCACCAGGACCAAGTGAGATTCATTCCTGGGCTGCAAGGGTGGTTTGACATCGATGAATCAATCAACATCATATACCACATTAATAAAAGAAAGGACAAGAACCATGTGATCCTCTCAATAGATGCAGAAAAAGCATTTGAGAAAATACAGCATCCTTTCTTGATTAAAACCCTCCACAATGTAGGAATAGAGGGAACAAACCTCAATATCATAAAGGCCATCTATGAAAGACCCATAGCAAATATCATCCTCAACAGGGAAAAACTGAGAGCTTTTCCCCTAAGGTCAGGAATACGACAGGGGTGTCCACTCTCACCACTGTTGTTCAACATAGTACTAGAAGTCCTAGCCTCAACAATCAGACAACAAAAAGAAATAAAAGGCCTACAAATCAGTAAAGAAGAAGTCAAACCCTCTCTCTCTTTGTGGATGACATGATACTTTATGTGGAAAACCCAAAAGACTCCACCAAAAAACTGGTGATCTCATAAGGAATTCAGCAAAGCTGCAGGATATAAAATCAATGCACAGAAATCAGTTACATTTCTATACACTAACAATGAGACAGAAGAAAGAGAAAGTAAGGAATCGATCCCATTCACAATTACACCAAAAACCGTAAGATACCTTGGAATAAACCTAACCAAAGAGGTAAAAGATCTGTATTCTGAAAACCATAGAACACTTATGAAAGAAATTGAGGAAGACACAAAGAAATGGAAAAATATTCCATGCTCATGGATTGGAAGAACGAATATTGTTAAAATGTCTATGCTACCCAGAGCAATCTATACATTCAATGCAATCCCTATCAAAATAACATTGACATTTTTAACAGTGCAGGAACAAATAATCCTAAAATTTGTGTGGAACCAGAAAAGATCCCAATAGCCAGAGGACAGTTGAAAAAGAAAACCAAAGCTGGAGGCATCTCAATTCCGGACTTCAAGCTCTATTACAAAGCTGTGATCATCAAGATAGCATAGTACTTGCACAAAAACAGACACATAGATCAATGGAACAAAACAGAGAACACAGAAATGAACCCTCAACTCCATAGTCAACTCATCTTGGACAAAGCAGGAAAGAATACCCAATGGAAAAATGTCTCTTCAACAAATGGTGTTGGGAAAATTGCACAGCCACATGCAGAAGAATGAAACTGGACCATTTCCTTACACCATACACAAAGATAAACTCAGAATGGATGAAAGACCTAAATGTGAGACAGGAATCCATCAAAATCCTAGAGGAGAACACAGGCAGCAACCTCTTTGACCTTGGCCGCAGCAACTTCTTGCTAGACACATCTCCAAAGGCAAGGGAAACAAAAGCAAAAATGATCTTTTGGGACTTATCAGGACATAAAGCTTTTGCACAGCAAAGAAAACAATCAACAAAACTAAAGGGCAATCTTTGGAATGGGAGAAGATGTTTGCAAATGTCTTATCAGATAAAGGACTATTATCCAAAATCTATAAAGAACTTCTCTAACTCAACACCCAAAAAAACAAGAACGCCAGTCAAGAAATGAGCAGAAGACATGAACAGACATTTCTCCAAAGAAGACATAGAGATGGCCAACAGACACATGAAAAAATGTTCCATGTCACTTTGGCCTCAGGGAAATACAAATCAAAACCACAAAGAGATACCACTTCACACCAGTCAGAACGGCTAAAATGAACAACGCAGGAAACGAAAGATGTTGGCAAGGATGCGGAGAAAAGGGAACCCTCTTACACCATTGGTGTGAATGCAACCGGTACAGCCACCCCAGAAAACAGTATGAAGGTTCCTCAAAAACCTAAAAATAGAATTACCCTACAAGCCAGCAATTGTACTACTGGGTACTTACCCAAAGGATACAAACATTATGATCTGAAGGGACACCTGCACCCCAAAGCTGACAGCAGCAATGTCCATAATAGCCAAAATATGGAAAGAGCCCAGATGTCCATCAATTGATGAATGGATAAAGAAGAGGTGGTATATCTATAATGGAATATTACTCAGCCATCAAAAAGAATGAAATCTTACAATTTACAAGATGTGGATGGAACTAGAGGGTATTATGGTAAGTGAAATAAGGCCATCAGAAAGACAACTATCATGGTTTCACTCATATGTGGAATTTAAGAAACAAAACAGAGGACCATAGGGGAAGGGAGAAGAAAAATAAAATAAGACAAAATCAGAGAGGGAAACAAACCATAAGAGATTCTTAAACATAGGAAACAAAATGAGGGTGGCTTGAGGGGAGGTCAGTGAAGGGATGGGGAAATGGTGACAGGCATTAAGGAGGGCATGTGATGTAATGAGCACTGGGTGTTATATGGAACTGATGATAAACTGAACTCTACGTCTGAAACTAATGATACACTATATGTTAATTAATTGAATTTAGATAAAATAAGATACAAAAAAATTAAAATGTTCCAAAGCCATTAAGCACTATGCAAATACAGAGGTATAGATTTTCTACCTGGATGTCCCACAGGTGTACTCCCTTCAGAGAAGAACACAATGAAAAGATGAGATAGCATACAACCCAGAAGCAGAACATGAGGAGCAGATAAAGAAAAATGGTATTCTTATAAAGCATTAGTATAGGGGTATAACCTTAAGACACCCAGAGGGTGTTGCACTGTGAGATAATGCTTTTGTCACTCTCTGAGTATTCACTTTTGCCAAGACTCCTGCTTCATTCCCATCAGGAATGACCTTATTGGGCTGATTGCAGGATTGCAATGGCTTCCATCATCAGAGTGAGTGGTTTCATTACTGAATAACAAATCATTCACCCAGGATTAATAGTTGGCAGTCAAGTTGAATCTTGTACAGAATCATCAACACTAGAGATGTATGATATATCTCAGCACAGCCTTTCCCGTGGTGGCCCTTCCTATTACAGCTAGTAGCAAGACACTCTTCTACGTAATACCACCTACTTCCAAGTGAATTCATGCTAAGGATACTGACATCCCAAACACGAAAAGGAATCGAAATGAGCGTATATTTCACAAGATGTTACTGCCTAGTGTCCCTTCTGAACAGCTTCCTTAGGTTTGCTTTAAAGATATATTTATTTGAGAGAGAGAGAGAGTTCACAAGCGAACACACGAGGGGGAGGGGCAGAAAGAGAGGGAGAAGGAGAGAAGCAGACTTCCCACTGAGCACAGACCCCCATGATGTGGAACGCCACATGGGACTTAAAAGGGGAAGGCTCAATGGAAGCTTCATCTCACAATGCTACTATCATGACCTGAGCTGAAATCAGGAGTCAGACACTTAACTGACTGAGCTACCCAGGTGCCCCTTCTTGGGTTTGCTTTAAAGCACACATGCTTAGAACTGTATTTACCTAACTTTAGAAGAGAATAAATTATAAAAATGTTAATTATATGCCTACATATGTCATACAAAAAAGTACATTGTTTCTTGAAGTCAGCAACTGTCTTACAGCTATCCATGGACCAAGAACAGTATCTGATACAAGGTAGGCAATCAATATGCATTTCTTGAGTTCAATTAACCCAAAGAAATATTGGTTGCCAGGTCAAATCCCATTACTTTGTATGAACTGGTATTCTATCATATTTATACTCTTACTTTTGTTCCTCCTTGGTCCGAGCATTTAATAGTAACCCAATACATTCTTCTTTTAGTAATATCTACAGTAAAGTTCAATCTTTTTTATGTATGACTCTATGAGTCTGGCAAATGTCTACAATTGTGTAACTACCAATGCAATCAAGATAAAGAAGTGTTCTATCACCTCAAAAAATTTTCCTGTGCTTTTTCATGGTCATTGCTTTCCCCCATCTCTAATTCCTGGAAATCCTTGACTTGTGCAAACTCAAATTTTCATTCACTTCAGTAAATACCTCAGAGTGGGATTGCTGGGTCAGGTGGTAAATATATGTTTAATTTTATAAGAAAGTGTTTTCCACAGTGGCTGTGCCATTTTCCATCCCCACCAACAGTGCAGGAGTTTTAGTTGCTCCATGTCCCTTCCAGCACTCGGTATTTTTAATTGTTGTTTTTTACCAGCCATTCTAATACGCAGGCAGTGACCTAGAAAACTGCTATATGTGGATTGTTGAAAAGGGGAAGTAAAGAAGAGCACATAACCAGATTCTTACATAGTATGTGGATTCTATGATACTTATACCAATGAAGACCATTCAGAAGGAGCCCCATTGACATGGGTCATTGAACAACACTGATAAACTATTAATTCCTTTGCCTGCAGAAAAAAAAAATGGGTGTACAGTTTATAACCAAAAGCCTCCCTACTGTTTTCCATTTAATGATGATAGTATTCTTGTCACTAACAGGATTTTTGAGACCTACATCCACTTTCCAGGATGTAATAAACAAACAGAGCTTTAATAAACTGCCCAAAGCTGTTTCCAGGAAATCTTTAAAGCTGAAATTGCTTTTTTATATTCTCCTGGCTACCCAGTTGAATCTCATATATTTTATCCACACTTTGTACAGCATTGTGTATACTGTAAGAGATTATTATATTGAAATAAATTTTGCCTTTTCCCTAGAATTGTACTGGCCAATAAATATGACACACCACTAGTCACACGTGGCCACTGAGTGCTTGAAATGTAGCTTGTGCCACATTTAATATGTTAAACTGAAGAAGTATATGAAAGAATCTAAAGTATCTCATTACTTTTCATATTGATTATATGTTTAAATGATACCATTTTTAAATATATTTGGGTTAAATAAAATACGTTACTAAAATTAATTTCACCTTTTTCTTTTTTTCTTATTATGTTCAATTAGCCAACATGTAGTACATCATTAGTTTTTGATGTAGTGTTCAATGATTCATTAGTAGCATATAACACCCAGTGCTCATCACAACACATGCCCTCCTTAATACCCATCACCTGGTTACCCCATCCCTCCACCCCCTCCCTTCTCTAACTGTCAATTTGTTTCCTGGAGTCCAGGGTCTCTCTTGGTTTGTCTCCCTCTCTGATTTCTTCCCATTCAGTTTTCCCTCTCTTCCTCTATGGTCGTCTGCACTATTCCTTATGTTCTAAGGAAATAGAGACAATTGTTAGAACTTATTACCAGCAGCTATATGCCAACAAACTAGGCAATCTGGAAGAAACGGATGCATTCCTGGAAACTTATAAACCACCAAGACTGAAACACGAATAGACAGTCTGAACAGACCAATAAACAGCAAGGAAATCGAAGCACTAATCAAAAACTTCCCAAGACACAAGAGTCCAGGGCCAGATGGCTTCTCAGGGGAATTCTACCAAACATTTAGAGAAGAAATAATACCTAGCCTACTGAAGCTGTTTCAAAAAAATAGAANATGGTTTGTCTTCCTCTCTGATTTCTTCCCATTCAGTTTTCCCTCTCTTCCTCTATGGTCGTCTGCGCTATTCCTTATGTTCTAAGGAAATAAGAGACAATTGTTAGAACTTATTACCAGCAGCTATATGCCAACAAACTAGGCAATCTGGAAGAAACGGATGCATTCCTGGAAACTTATAAACCACCAAGACTGAAACACGAATAGACAGTCTGAACAGACCAATAAACAGCAAGGAAATCGAAGCACTAATCAAAAACTTCCCAAGACACAAGAGTCCAGGGCCAGATGGCTTCTCAGGGGAATTCTACCAAACATTTAGAGAAGAAATAATACCTAGCCTACTGAAGCTGTTTCAAAAAAATAGAAGTGGAAGGAAAACTTCCAAACTCATTCTATGAGGCCAACATTACCTTGATACCAAAACCAGACAAAGACCCCATCACAAAGGAGAATTACAGACCAATATCCCTATGAACATGGATGCAAAAATACTCAACAAGATCCTAGACAATAGAAACCAACAGTACACTAAAAGGATTATTCACCACGACCAGGTGGGATTTATTCCTGAGATGCAAGGGTGGTTAAACATTACAAATCAATCAATGTGATAGATCACATTAGCAAAAGATGAGACAAGAACCATATGATCCTCTCAATTGATGCAAAAAAAAAGCATTTGACAAAATGCAGCATCCTTTCCTGATTAAAACTCTTCAAAGTACAGGAATAGAGGAAACATACCTCAATGTCATAAAAGCCATATATGAAAAGCCTACAGCAAATATCATTCTCAATGGGGAAAAACAGAGCTCTTCCCTTAAGGTCAGGAACACGACAGGGATGCCCACTCTCATCACTATTGTTCAACGTAGTACTAGAAGTCCTAGCCTCAGCAATCAGGCAACAAAAAGAAATAAAAGACATCCAAATCAGTAAAGAAGAAATCAAATTCACTCTCTTTGCAGATGACATACTTTATGTGGAAAACCCAAAAGACTCCACCCCCCAAATTTCTAGAACTCATACAGCAATTCAGCAAAGTTACAGGATACAAAATCAATGCATAGAAATCAGTTGCATTTCTATACACTAACAATGTAACTGAAGAAAGAGAAATTAAGGAATTGATTCCATTTACAATAGCACCAATAACTGTAAGGTACCTAAGAACAAATCTAACCAAAGAGGTAAAGGATCTGTACTCTGAAAACTACAGAAAACTTATGAAAGACATTGAGGAAGACACAAAGAGATGCAAAAGAATTCCCTGCTCATAGATTTGAAGAATAAACACTATTAAAATGTCTATGGTGCCCAGAGCAATCTATACATTCAATGCAATTCGTATCAAAAAACCATCGACATTTTTCATAGAGCTGAGACAAACAATCCTAAAATTTATATGGAACCAGAAAAGACTCGAATCACCAGGGGAATGTTGAAAAAAAAAAAAAAACCCCAAAGCTGGGGACATCACAATTCCAGACTTCAAGCTATATTACAAAGCTGCGATCATCAAGACAGCATGGTACTGGTACAAAAATAGACACATAGATCAATGGAACAGAATAGAGAGCCCAGAAATGGACCCTCGACTCTATGGTCAACTAATCTTTGCCAAAGCAGGAAAAAACATCCAGTGGAAAAAAAATAGTCTCTTCAATCAATGGTGCTGGGAAAATTGGACAGCCACATGCAGGAGAATGAGACTAGACCGTTCTCTTACATCATACACAATGATAAACTCAAAATGGATCAAAGACCTAAATGTGAGACAGGAATCCATTAAAATCCTAGAGGAGAACACAGGCAACAACTCTTTGACCTTGTCTGCAGCAACTTCTTGCAAGACACGTCTCTAAAGGCAAGGGAAACAAAAGCAAAAATGAACTTTTGGGACTTTATCAAGATAAAAAGCTTCTGCACAGCAAAGGAATAGTCAACAAAACTAAGAGGCAACCCATGAATGGGACAAAATATTTGCAAATGACATTACAGATGAAGGGCTGGTATCCAAGATCTATAAAGAACTTCTCAAACTCACCACCTAAAAAACAAATAATCCAGTCAAGAAATGGGCAGAAGACACGAACAGACATTTCTCCAAAGACATAGAAATGGCCCAACAGACACATGAAAAAATGTTCAACATCACTAGCCATCAGGGAAATACAAATCAAAACCACAATGAGATACAACTTTACACCAGTCCAAAGGGCAAAAATTAACAAGACAGGAAACAACAAATGTTGGCAGGGATGTGGAGAAAGGGGAACCCTTACACTGTTGGTGGGAATGCAAGCTGGTACAGCCACTCTGGAAAACAGTATGGAGGTTCCTCAAGATGTTAAAAATGGAGCTACCCTATGACCCAGCAATTGCACTACTGGGTATTTATCTGAAAGATACAGATGTAGTTTCATAGCAGTGTCCACTATAGCCAAACTGTGAAAGGAGCCGAGACGTCCTTCAACAGATGAATGGATAAAGTGGTTCATTTACACAATGGAATATTAGCCATCAGAAAGAACGAATACCTACCATTTGCATCGACAGGGTTGGAACTAGAGGAGATTATGCTAAGTAAAATAAGTCAAGCAGAGAAAGACAGTTATCATGTAGTTTCATTCATATGTGGATCACCTTTTTATTTTAATTTATTAATGTTGTTACTTGGGAAACTTAAATTACATATATAATTACATATGTGACTTGCCTTACATTTCTATTGGGCAATACTGCTACAGAATACAGAACTATTGCAGTTGCTAAAGGGAGTTAAAATTTAGTTACGTTTTCAACAACTATAATGCATTTCAATAGGTAGTGTTACTTTTAAATAAATATATGCAATCATTAAGTGTAGTAAGATAAGTTAGATATTTACTAATTAAATATTAAATTTTAAAAATTCATTCATTCTATATCAGTATTCTTCTAAAATGTACATATCAATATCAAATATTTAAAGAAAAATATTTTTAAAATGAAATGGACAATAAAAACCAAAACAGTAAAAATAAAATTAAAAATTAAAAATAGAAAAATTTAAAAAGACAATTTGAGTTCTTTAAAAGGCACTGTAAGAAAATAAAAAGGCAATCCAATGACATTCACAGAAAGGCACTCCAAGGAAAATATCTGTAAAGTACATATCTCCCTTATTGAAGACTTTTGTTCAGAATACATAAAAAAAAAAAAATCCTACAACAGAATATTAAGAAGACAATTTGGCTCAAAATTGGCAAAAATTTTGAACAAAAACTTTACTGAACAGCCTACATGAATAGAAAACGAGCACATGAAAAATGCTCAACAACATTAGTCATTAGGGCAATGCACACACCCATTTAAATTGATTAACAATAAGAAGAGTGACAATTTCAAGTGTTGGCAAAGATGTACAGCAACTGGAACGCTTATATATCAGCAGTAGGAATCCAACATGGTGCAGCCACTTTGGAAAAACAGTTTAGCAGTTTCTTATACAGTTAAAAATATACTTAGCATAGAACTCAGAAATTCTAGTCCTGGGTGTTTCCCCAATCTACACAAAAACTTATAGATGAATATTACCTCTATTCATAATAGCTCCAAACAGGAACCAACCAACATTTCATCAATATGTAGATTATTTATATGGAATACTACTCAACAATAAGAAGAAACAAATTACTGATACATACAACAACATGGATGAATCTCAAAAACACATTATGTTAAGTGAAATTCTAGGAAAAAGAAAACTAATGATTGAAATCAGACCAGTGGCTGCTAGGGACAATGGCTGGGAAAAGGGCATGATCCAAAGGGGCAAGAAATAACTTTTTGGGGTGTTGGAAATGTCTCTATCTTAATTGTAGTAGGGTGTATATTTCTTTTAAAACTCAGTGAAAATAAAGCTGATTTTTAAAAAATATCACCAATAAAATATCACCAAAAAATTATCAATGACAATGTGGAGAAATGGGAATTCTCATACATCACTGGTGGAAGAATATAGATCAGTATAATGACTTAGAAAACAATTTGATACTATCTAGTAAAGTTGACAATGAACCCAGCTTATGACCTAGGTATCATACTTTAAATATATCTACTGAGAAATTCCCAAACAAGCACATGGGGAGATATGTACATGAATATGTGCCCCATATGCACCAATATAGATCTCAAAAACATGGCTAAGTTGAAGAAAGGATATTGCAAAATAGCACAATACACTATTTTTATAAATTTTGAGAAATATCAAATAGTAAATATTATTATGGAAACATTGTGTAATATATCTGAACAAATGTGTATAAGTAACATAACTCACACTTTAGGACAGAAGTTAGCCTTTATAAGGCAGTAGAAGAAAACTGAGGATAAAAATGTATTCAAAGCATATTTAAACATAAACTTTAAGTATATCTATAATGCTTATTACTCTTAATCTGAAATATTTATAATAAAATTTTAGCATTTTTTATTCCTGGAGATGTAAATATGGGTATTTGTACTAATCTCTGTTTATGTGTACATGGAAATATTTCCTCTTTAATGTAAAGGATAATTTTGAAAACTATCTTTAACACAAAACATAGGTAAAAACATAACCAAAGGAGATTTTATACTCAAGGAAAGAGAAATACTTGAACAAACAGAAAACTCTGTTGTTTAAAATATTTAAATAAATCAAGGAGAAGCAGCACCTGTAAAGCATAAATAGGAGTTTATACAACAAAAACAAGAAAATATAAAACTCAATCTGGAAGATACAAGAAAGAAGCAATTAAAAATTTTATAAATGAAAAATGCAGTAATTGAAATTTTCAAAACTCAGTAGATAAGTAGATTTAAAAAGAAGTGCAAAGAGATTTAATGAATTAGAAGTTAGAACTGAGGAAATCCCAGATAATGCAGCAGAGAAATATAAAGGGATGAAAATTATGAAAGCGAATTAAGAGACATGGAGGATTCATTGAGAAGTTTTAAGATATGTATAACAGAATTTTCAGAAGGAGGTAACTGCTATGAATCTTCCAGAACTAGAGAAAAACGAGTTATCAGATGGAAAAGATCACATAATACACAAGCAGAATAAATACAGTTTAAATTCACATCCATACGTACTATAGTAAAATGGCAAAATATCAAGGAAAAAGAGCTATGGACAGAAAAGAAAGGCTGCCCAGAAGAGATGACAATCACTTGGCAGCAAAGTCATCAGCAACAAAAGAGGCAAAAGACAATATAGAGTAACTCCAAAGTATGGTAGGAAAATTTAGAATTCTTTACTCTGATTAATTAGAGACTGGAAATAATGATATTTTTAGGTGCAGAAGAATTATTACCCACAAATATCTGAAAGAAGGAATGTATTTGAGCAAGAGAAATTATCCTGGAATGTCAGAGCAAAATAAAAGGGACAATGGTCAGAAAAAAATTGGTAAAATTTCTTTACAAATTGAAAAGTGTTTCTACTATAAATAATAATATAATAGAAAATGTACCTTCCAAAAATACAAAAAACCCTTGGGCTAAAGATATAAAAATCACCCTGTGTTCCAAGGACACCTCACTTCTGAACACTGTTAATGTCAGTAGCTTAGAAACTATTTTTAAAAAGTGTAATTAAAAAAGAAAAACTTAGGGGCGCCTGGGTGGCACAGCGGTTAAGCGTCTGCCTTCGGCTCAGGGCGTGATCCTGGCATTGTGGGATCAAGCCCCACATCAGGCTATGAGTCGGGCTTCTTCCTCTCCCACTCCCCCTGCTTGTGTTCCCTCTCTCACTGGCTGTCTCTATCTCTGTCGAATAAATAAATAAAATCTTTAAAAAAA
>NC_048218.1:101237381-101245837 GCF_002007445.2 Ailuropoda melanoleuca
AGGAGACAGAGCATGTGCTGTTACTTAGGAAAAGTTGCAATTAGGATCGGCAAGCAAATGCAAAATTCTTAGAAATTTTACTTCAAACCAAGATAAAACCACATTATCATGAAGCAAAGTGGTAATGAGTAATTTGATGCCAAATATAAAAATGTATATATGTATAATGTAGTTATAACTATAGTTATAAAATTGATAAACACAGTCATAGAAAATTTGGAAATGAAGAAAAAAAAATCCTATCATCTTGACATGACATTTACAGTTTTGGTTTATATCCTTCTGATATTTTCTTCCTATGTGTAATTTTTCATGGCTGTAATCATAAGCATTTATACATTTTTATGAGGATTTAAATCACAACACTTTTCCATATTGCCAACTTTCACAGCTATCATTTTTAATGACTATTCCATTACGGGAATGTACTATGATTTATTAAATGAATCACCTACTTTTGAACATTTTTAGCTATATAATATTTTGACCATTATAAAAAGCAGTTCTGTGAACATCAAGCTTATAGCATTTTCCATATCTAGTCTATTTTCTTAGGATAGATTCCCCAAAGTGGAATTACCAGACCAACAGAGATGAAGGTGTTTATGATTCTTAATATATATTGCTACAATACTTTCCAAAAATGTTGTAATTTTCAGTGACACTAGTGGAAGTGTTATGATTCAGTCAGCCAGCACAGATCATGAGGGTCTAAATTTTGAAACAATGTCTCTCAATGGAGAGACCATGGATTAGCAACATCAGCATCACCTGGGAATTTGTTAGAAATGCAGGTTCCCTGTCGAACCACAGACTTACTGAATCAGAAACTCTGGGAGTGGAGCCCAGTAATCTGCTTCTAAAAGCCCTCCAGGAAGCTCTGATGCACACACAACTCTGAAAACCGCTGGATTAGAAGAATTGGCCCTCACATTTAGCTGCACGTAAGAATCACCTGTGGAGCTTCTAAAACCTACTGAAGGCTGGGACACATTCCCAGAAGCTCTGATTTATTTGTCTGGTATACATGCATACATATCATCAGACCCTACCCCAGAATCCTTCGGATGGGGTCCAGGAGTCTATGTTTAATAAGCCCTCTAGAAGATGATAGACGTTTAAGTTTGAGAACCACTTGTCTAACGGTCTGTTTGGAAAAGAATAGCGTCCAGTGGCTCTGGTGAACAAATGCCTATACAACTGCGTGTGCATGTGTAAATATATGTCCATGGTTGGAATCATAGCATTTATACATTTTCTATTTGGATTTNATTTGAGTTCTGTGTGTCATCCTAAGGGCTAGCCACAGTCTAGTCCTAAAGATGGTAGGGCCTCTTGCTTTACCCAGAGCAAACACGTGAATTATCTCAGAAGTGACATTCATTACTTTTTTGGTATTCTATTAGGAGTTTATGGCAGGTGCTCCAGTCTTAATAGGGTCTGCTAAGACATGCACATCTGAGATCTATTTTAGTTATAGTGAGCAATCTCCTGAAATTATATTCCCAGTCATAGGATTTGATGTGTTATACATTGTCTTATATGGTGACTTAGAAAAATAACTCTCAACTCCTCTGATGAACCAGCATAGTACCAAAGAGTATAATTGGAGTTTCTTACAAATCCTTTAGATATGGCAAGCATAATGAATAGAGATGAGTTTCATTTGAAAGCCTTATCAATTATCAAAAAAAGGAAACATCTACATGCCCCCTGCCTCTTTCTTTGGCTGCTCTCTGCCTAATAGGAATCTTTAAGCTTTCTGTGTCACCTCTGAGGTAATTAACATCACTCAGAGAATATCTGAACAGAAGCTGGAGGAGACAGAGCATGTGCTGTTACTTAGGAAAAGTTGCAATTAGGATCGGCAAGCAAATGCAAAATTCTTAGAAATTTTACTTCAAACCAAGATAAAACCACATTATCATGAAGCAAAGTGGTAATGAGTAATTTGATGCCAAATATAAAAATGTATATATGTATAATGTAGTTATAACTATAGTTATAAAATTGATAAACACAGTCATAGAAAATTTGGAAATGAAGAAAAAAAAATCCTATCATCTTGACATGACATTTACAGTTTTGGTTTATATCCTTCTGATATTTTCTTCCTATGTGTAATTTTTCATGGCTGTAATCATAAGCATTTATACATTTTTATGAGGATTTAAATCACAACACTTTTCCATATTGCCAACTTTCACAGCTATCATTTTTAATGACTATTCCATTACGGGAATGTACTATGATTTATTAAATGAATCACCTACTTTTGAACATTTTTAGCTATATAATATTTTGACCATTATAAAAAGCAGTTCTGTGAACATCAAGCTTATAGCATTTTCCATATCTAGTCTATTTTCTTAGGATAGATTCCCCAAAGTGGAATTACCAGACCAACAGAGATGAAGGTGTTTATGATTCTTAATATATATTGCTACAATACTTTCCAAAAATGTTGTAATTTTCAGTGACACTAGTGGAAGTGTTATGATTCAGTCAGCCAGCACAGATCATGAGGGTCTAAATTTTGAAACAATGTCTCTCAATGGAGAGACCATGGATTAGCAACATCAGCATCACCTGGGAATTTGTTAGAAATGCAGGTTCCCTGTCGAACCACAGACTTACTGAATCAGAAACTCTGGGAGTGGAGCCCAGTAATCTGCTTCTAAAAGCCCTCCAGGAAGCTCTGATGCACACACAACTCTGAAAACCGCTGGATTAGAAGAATTGGCCCTCACATTTAGCTGCACGTAAGAATCACCTGTGGAGCTTCTAAAACCTACTGAAGGCTGGGACACATTCCCAAAAGCTCTGATTTATTTGTCTGGTATACATACATACATATCATCAGACCCTACCCCAGAATCCTTCGGATGGGGTCCAGGAGTCTATGTTTAATAAGCCCTCTAGAAGATGATAGACGTTTAAGTTTGAGAACCACTTGTCTAACGGTCTGTTTGGAAAAGAATAGCGTCCAGTGGCTCTGGTGAACAAATGCCTATACAACTGCATGTGCATGTGTAAATATATGTTCATGGTTGGAATCATAGCATTTATACATTTTCTATTTGGATTTGAATCACACTTTTCCATGTTGACACTTTTCACAGCTATCATTTTTAATGACTATTCCATTTTGAGGATGTACCATTAATTTATTAAATCAATAAACTGCTTTTAGAGATATATAAATATATGCATGTATACATATACATACACATTTTACATACATCTATATAGATAGATGTACATCTGTGTATGTAATCAACTGGAAAGTATATAAATACAAGGATATGCACAGAGATTAAGATAGAGATAGAACTGTTGGCTAGACTCCTAAAACCAATACTACACTATATGTTAACTAACCAGAATTTAAGTAAAAACTTCAGAGAGGAGTTAAGATGGAGTAGTGATAGGGGTACCTTGAGCTTGCCTCATCTCTCAAACACAACTAGATGGCTTTTCTCATCTCTCAAACACAGCTAGATAAACATGCAACTATTCTGAACAACTAGGAATAAGATCTGAAGATCAAGAAAACAATCTGCACAGCTGGAGGGAGAGAACGTGGCAGATGCGAGGTTCGGAGACATGAATTGGGGGAGATGAAAGCCACAGATCTCAAAGGCAAGACAAAATGGTTCTCCCCTCTATGGCCCACAGGGTCCATAGAAACATATTTAAGAACAGGCCTCACTTGCTGAATGTTACATCATTTAATCCCGTGACCATCCTGTGATGTACTACTATTCACTAGGATCACGAGACTCCCCTTGATTGTATTTGATTGTTTACAGCCAATAAATACGTGAGGTTGCAGCTGTTTGGGGCATTCGCACTCTTTGCAGTCGTCCCCTGCACCCACGCTTTCTTTCGAAGCTTGTCCTTCTCCCGAAGCTTGTCCTTCTCCCGAATCATGCTGCGGCTCCGCAGGAGGTGTCCCGGCACCCTCCCTCCCTCCAACCATCAGAACAGTCAGACTTCAGAGACAAACACAGTGGCTCCAGTGGAGGCTGGAGTCCCCTACACTAAACCCAACCTCCTGCACCTGGCAGGGGCATCTTTACCAGGCAAGTCGGCTTGTGAGCTAGCCCACTAGGCCTCTCCCTCCGAAGACCAACAAAGACCCCCCACATACACCAACTCTACTGATTAAAGAGTGCTCCAAAATGTCAGCTTCTGATGGAAATATGACCAGGCTTGCTTCTTTTGTTTCCTTAATTTTTTAATTTTTTAAATTTTTAATTTTTCCATTTCTTATTTTTTATTTATCTTATATATATTCTCTTTTGTTATATACAATATATAATATATATAGCATATACATAATAAAATATATATGTATTTTGTTATGTGTACTATGTGTGTGTATATATATATGTATATATTTTTTTTCTCTTTTTTTTTTGTTTTGTTTTGTTTGGTATCAGCCTTATAATCTTTTGTTGGTTGGTTTCTTTCTCTTATTTTTCAGATCAGGCTTCTTATCTTTTTTCTTTTCTTCTTTCCTTACCCTTTTTTCCTTCTTTCTTATTATTTGGACTCAGGCTTATAGTTTTTTTGTTTGTTTGTCTGCATTTTTCTTCCTTTTTCTTTTCTCTTGTCTTGGCTTGTCTTGGATCAGGCTTTTTTTTTTTTTCCTTTTCCAGGGTTATCTTAACAACCAAATCAAAGCACACCTAGTTAAAGGTCTAAACCCTCCCCACTATAAGCAAGGAAGAACTCTGTAGAGGATGGACCAGTGGGAAAGAGCAGCTAAAATGCAATAGCAGAGTGTACACAACATACACCAGAGACACTTCCTGAAGTTTTAGTTGCTGCTGTTGTTGTTATTGCTGTTGTTATTGTTGTCTTTTTCTCTTTCTTTCTTCTTTTCTTTTCTGGACAAAATGATCAGATGGAGAAATTTAAACCAAAAGAAAGAACAGGAGGTAGTACTCAACCAGGGATTTTTTTTTTTTAAAGATTTTATTTATTTATTTGACAGAGACAGCCAGCGAGAGAGGGAACACAAACAGGGGGAGTGGGAAAGGAAGAAGCAGGCTCCTAGCGGAGAAGCCTGATGTGTGGCTCGATCGCAGAATGCTGGGATCACGCCCTGAGCCGAAGGCAGACGCTTAATGACTGCGCCACCCAGGCACCCCGTCAACCAGGGATTTAATTAATACGGATATAAATAAGATGTCTGAACTAGAATTTAANTGGCTCGATCGCAGAACGCTGGGATCATGCCCTGAGCCGAAGGCAGACGCTTAATGACTGCACCACAGGCACCCCGTCAACCAGGGATTTAATTAATACGGATATAAATAAGATGTCTGAACTAGAATTTAAGACAATGATTACAGGGCGCCTAGGTGGCTCTATCCAGGCTCTATCTATCCAGGCTGAAATCAAATATGATATAACTGACACGGAGTCCATGTGGTGGCCATAAAAACAAGGACAAATGAATCAGAAGAGTGAATCGGTGAAATTAAAGATAAAATTTGGGAAAAAATGAAGCTGAAAAGAAGAAGGAAAGAAAACTATTAGATCACAAAGGTAGACTTAGGGAACTCAGTGATTCCATAAAACAAAATAATATCCATAGTATAGGAGCCCCAGAAGAAGAGTGGGAAAAAAGGGGCAGAACAAATTTGTTTATAATTTGCTTATTTGAACAAATTATAGCTGAGAACTTCCATAATCTGGAAAAGGAAACAGATATTCAAGTCCAAGAGACACAGAGAACTCCCCTCAGCATCAACAAAAATAAGTCAATATCCTGACACATTATAGTGAAACTTCCAAATTGTAAAGATAAAGAGAAAATTCTGAAAGCCACTAGGGACAAGAGGTCCTTAACCTACAAGGGTAGATACATAAGGCTGGAGCAGGCATGTCCACAGAGACCTGGCAGACCAGAAAAGACTCACGTGATATATTCAATGTGCTAAATGGAAAAATATGCAGCCAAGAATACTTTATCCAGCAAGCCTGTCATTGAGAATAGAAGGAAAGATAAAGAGTTCCCAGGACAAACAAAAACTAAAGGATTCCATGAACACTAAACCAGCCCTGCAAGAAATATTAAAGGGAACCCTTTGAGCAGACAGAGAGACCAAAAGTAACAAAGACCACAAAGGAACAGAGACAATCTACAGGAATGGCAACTTTACAGGTAATATAATGGCACTAAATTCATATCTTTCAATAATTACTTTGAATGTAAATGGACTAAATGCCCCAATCAAAAGACATGAGGTTTCCAAATGGAAAAAAAAAATAAGACCCATTGATATGCTATCTACAAGAGACTCACTTAAGACCTAAAGACACCTGCAGATTGAAAGTGAGGGGGTAGAGAACCATTTGTCATGTTAATGGATGCTAAAAGAGTCAGAGTAGCCTTACTTACATCAGGCAAACTAGATTTTAAACCAAACACTGTACTAAGGGTTGAAGAAGGACACTATATCATTATAAAGGGGTCTATCCAACAAGAAGATCTAACAATTGTAAATATTTATGCCCTTAACTTGGGAGCAGCCAAATATATGTCAATTAATAACAAAATTAAAAACGAACTCATTGATGATAATACTAGTAGGGTATTTTACCACCCCACTCACAGCAATGGACACATCATCTAAGCAGAAGATCAAAAAGGAAACAATGGTTTTCAACGACATACTGGATTAGATGGACTGAACAGATAGATATATTCAGAGCATTTTATCCTAAAGCAGCAGAATACACATTCTTTTTGAGTGCACATGGGATATTCTCCAGAATAGATCACATACTGGGTCACAAACCAGGACTCAACGAGTATTAAAAGACTGAGATCATACCATGAATATTTTCAGACAACAATGCTATGAAACTTGAAGTCAATGACAAGAAAAAAATATGGAAGGACCATGAATACATGGAGGTTAAAGGACATTCTACTAAAGGAAATTAAAGAATAATTTTAAAATGCATAGAAGCAAATGAAAATGAAAACATAACAGTTCAGAACACTTGGATGTAGCAAAGGCCATCCTAACAGGGAAGTATATAGCAATACGGGCCTTCTTCAAGAAGCAAGAAAAGTCTCAAATACACAAACTAACCTTACACCTAAAGGAGCTAGAAAAAGAACAGCAAATAAAGCCTAAATCCAGCAGGGGAACAGAAATAATAAAGATTAGAGCAGAAATCAATGATATAATTTTTTTTTTAAAAAACCCAGTAGAACAAATCAACGAAACTAGGAGCTAGTTCTTAAAAGAATTAACAAGATTAATAAAGACTTATCAAAAGAAACTTATCAAAAAGAAAAGAGAAAGGACCCAAATAAATAAAATCATGAATGAAAGAGGAAAGATCACAACCAACACTGAAGAAATACAAACAATTATAAGAGAATATTATGAATAATCATATGCCAACAAATCAGGCAATCTCCAAGAAATGGATAAATTCCTAGAAAAATAAAAACTACCAAAATTGAAACAAAAAGAAATAGGAAACCTGAACAGACCTATAACCAGCAAAGAAATTGAATCAGTAATCAAAAATCTTCCAACAAACAAGAGTCCAGGGCCAGATGGCTTCCCAGGGGAATTCTACCAAACCTTTAAAGAAGAATTAATACCTATTCCTCTGAAATTGTTCCAAAAAACAGAAATGGAAGGAAAACTTCCAAACTCATTCTATGAGACCAGCATTACCTTGATCCCAAACCAGAAAAGAACCCACTAAAAGGGAGAATTATAGGCCAATATCCCTGATGAACATGGATGCAAAAATTCTCAACAAGATACAAGCTAATAGGATCCAACATTACATTAAAAGGATTATTCACCTTGTCCAAGTGGGATTTATTCTTGGGCTGCAAAGGTGGTTCAACATCAATGAATCAATCAACATCATATACCACATTAATAAAAGAAAGGACAAGAACCATGTGATCTTCTCAATAGGTGCAGAAAAAAACATTTGAGAAAATACAGCATCCTTTCTTGATGAAAACCCTCCACAATGTAGGAATAGAGGGAACATACCTCAATATCATAAAGGCCATCTATGAAAGACCCATAGCAAATATCATCCTCAATAGGGAAAAACTGAGAGCTTTTCCCCAAAGGTCAGGAATACGACAGGGGTGTCCATTCTCACCACTGTTGTTCAACATAGTACTAGAAGTCCTAGCCTCAACAATCAGACAACAAAAAGAAATAAAAGGCCTACAAATCAGTAAAGAAGAAGTCCAAACCCTCTCTCTCTTTGTGGATCACATGATACTTTATGTGGAAAACCCAAAAGACTCCACCAAAAAACTGGTGATCTCATACAGGAATTCAGCAAAGCTGCAGGATATAAAATCAATGCACAGAAATCAGTTACATTTCTATACACTAACAATGAGACAGAAGAAAGAGAAAGTAAGGAATCGATCCCATTCACAATTA